>NC_054703.1:18975037-19007537 GCF_016097555.1 Gigantopelta aegis | reverse complement strand
CGCCCAGTATGTCTGCTGATGTATTTTATACAACTATCAGTGGCGCATGTAATCCCTCCCAATATGTCTGCTGATGTATTTTATACAACTATCAGTGGCGCACGTAAACCCGCCCAATATGTCTGCTGATGTATTTTATACAACTATCAGTGGCGCATGTAATCCCTCCCAATATGTCTGCTGATGTCTGCTGATGTATTTTATACAACTATCAGTGGCGCACGTAAACCCGCCCAATATGTCTGCTGATGTATTTTATACAACTATCAGTGGCGCATGTAATCCCTCCCAATATGTCTGCTGATGTATTTTATACAACTATCAGTGGCGCACGTAAACCCGCCCAATATGTCTGCTGATGTATTTTATACAACTATCAGTGGCGCATGTAATCCCTCCCAATATGTCTGCTGATGTATTTTATACAACTATCAGTGGCGCACGTAAACCCGCCCAATATGTCTGCTGATGTATTTTATACAACTATCAGTGGCGCACGTAAACCCGCCCAATATGTCTGCTGATGTATTTTATACAACTATCAGTGGCGCACGTAAACCCGCCCAGTATGTCTGCTGATGTATTTTATACAACTATCAGTGGCGCACGTAAACCCGCCCAATATGTCTGCTGATGTCTGCTGATGTATTTTATACAACTATCAGTGGCGCACGTAAACCCGCCCAATATGTCTGCTGATGTATTTTATACAACTATCAGTGGCGCATGTAATCCCTCCCAATATGTCTGCTGATGTATTTTATACAACTATCAGTGGCGCACGTAAACCCGCCCAATATGTCTGCTGATGTATTTTATACAACTATCAGTGGCGCACGTAAACCCTCCCAATATGTCTGCTGATGTATTTTATACAACTATCAGTGGCGCACGTAAACCCGCCCAGTATGTCTGCTGATGTATTTTATACAACTATCAGTGGCGCACGTAAACCCGCCCAGTATGTCTGCTGATGTATTTTATACAACTATCAGTGGCGCATGTAAACCCGCCCAATATGTCTGCTGATGTATTTTATACAACTATCAGTGGCGGCCCAAACCCGCCCAATATGTCTGTATTTTATACAACTATCAGTGGCGCATGTAATATGTCTGCTGATGTATTTTATACAACTATCAGTGGCGCACGTAAACCCGCCCAATATGTCTGCTGATGTATTTTATACAACTATCAGTGGCGCATGTAAACCCGCCCAATATGTCTGATGTATGTATTTTATACAACTATCAGTGGCGCACGTAAACCCGCCCAATATGTCTGCTGATGTATTTTATACAACTATCAGTGGCGCACGTAAACCCGCCCAATATGTCTGCTGATGTATTTTATACAACTATCAGTGGCGCACGTAAACCCGCCCAATATGTCCCAATATGTCTGCTGATGTATTTTATACAACTATCAGTGGCGCACGTAAACCCGCCCAATATGTCTGCTGATGTATTTTATACAACTATCAGTGGCGCATGTAATCCCTCCCAATATGTCTGGTGATGTATTTTATACAACTATCAGTGGCGCACGTAAACCCGCCCAATATGTCTGCTGATGTATTTTATACAACTATCAGTGGCGCACGTAATCCCTCCCAATATGTCTGCTGTCTGCTGATGTATTTTATACAACTATCAGTGGCGCATGTAATCCCTCCCAATATGTCTGCTGATGTATTTTATACAACTATCAGTGGCGCATGTAAACCCTCCCAATATGTCTGCTGATGT
Source organism: Gigantopelta aegis (assembly GCF_016097555.1). Classification (NCBI taxonomy): domain Eukaryota; kingdom Metazoa; phylum Mollusca; class Gastropoda; order Neomphalida; family Peltospiridae; genus Gigantopelta; species Gigantopelta aegis. The sequence continues at coordinate 19,005,789 of NC_054703.1, read as the reverse complement.
ATTTTATGTATTTTATATACAACTATCAGTGGCGCACGTAATCCCGCCCAATATGTCTGCTGATGTATTTTATACAACTATCAGTGGCGCACGTAATCCCTCCCAATATGTCTGCTGATGTATTTTATACAACTATCAGTGGCGCACGTAAACCCGCCCAATATGTCTGCTGATGTATTTTATACAACTATCAGTGGCGCACGTAAACCCGCCCAATATGTCTGCTGATGTATTTTATACAACTATCAGTGGCGCACGTAAACCCGCCCAATATGTCTGCTGATGTATTTTATACAACTATCAGTGGCGCACGTAAACCCGCCCAATATGTCTGCTGATGTATTTTATACAACTATCAGTGGCGCATGTAATCCCTCCCAATATGTCTGCTGATGTATTTTATACAACTATCAGTGGCGCATGTAATCCCTCCCAATATGTCTGCTGATGTATTTTATACAACTATCAGTGGCGCACGTAAACCCGCCCAATATGTCTGCTGATGTCTGCTGATGTATTTTATACAACTATCAGTGGCGCATGTAATCCCTCCCAATATGTCTGCTGATGTATTTTATACAACTATCAGTGGCGCACGTAAACCCGCCCAATATGTCTGCTGATGTATTTTATACAACTATCAGTGGCGCACGTAAACCCGATGTATGTCTGCTGATTATTTTATACAACTATCAGTGGCGCACGTAAACCCGCCCAATATGTCTGCTGATGTATTTTATACAACTATCAGTGGCGCACGTAAACCCGCCCAATATGTCTGCTGATGTATTTTATACAACTATCAGTGGCGCACGTAAACCCGCCCAATATGTCTGCTGATGTATTTTATACAACTATCAGTGGCGCACGTAAACCCGCCCAATATGTCTGCTGATGTATTTTATACAACTATCAGTGGCGCACAAACCCGCCCAATATGTCTGCTGATGTATTTTATACAACTATCAGTGGCGCACGTAAACCCGCCCAATATGTCTGCTGATGTATTTTATACAACTATCAGTGGCGCACGTAAACCCGCCCAATATGTCTGCTGATGTATTTTATACAACTATCAGTGGCGCACGTAAACCCGCCCAATATGTCTGCTGATGTATTTTATACAACTATCAGTGGCGCACGTAAACCCTCCCAATATGTCTGCTGATGTATTTTATACAACTATCAGTGGCGCACGTAAACCCGCCCAATATGTCTGCTGATGTATTTTATACAACTATCAGTGGCGCATGTAATCCCTCCCAATATGTCTGCTGATGTATTTTATACAACTATCAGTGGCGCATGTAATCCCTCCCAATATGTCTGCTGATGTATTTTATACAACTATCAGTGGCGCACGTAAACCCGCCCAATATGTCTGCTGATGTATTTTATACAACTATCAGTGGCGCATGTATGTATTTTATACAACTATCAGTGGCGCACGTAAACCCGCCCAATATGTCTGCTGATGTATTTTATACAACTATCAGTGGCGCACGTAAACCCGCCCAATATGTCTGCTGATGTCTGCTGATGTATTTTATACAACTATCAGTGGCGCACGTAAACCCTATGTCCCAATATGTCTGCTGCTGATGTATTTTATACAACTATCAGTGGCGCACGTAAACCCGCCCAATATGTCTGCTGATGTATTTTATACAACTATCAGTGGCGCACGTAAACCCGCCCACGCTAATACAACTATCAGTGGCGCACGTAAACCCGCCCAATATGTCTGCTGATGTATTTTATACAACTATCAGTGGCGCACGTAAACCCGCCCAATATGTCTGCTGATGTATTTTATACAACTATCAGTGGCGCACGTAAACCCGCCCAATATGTCTGCTGATGTATTTTATACAACTATCAGTGGCGCATGTAATCCCTCCCAATATGTCTGCTGGTGTATTTTATACAACTATCAGTGGCGCACGTAAACCCGCCCAATATGTCTGCTGATGTATTTTATACAACTATCAGTGGCGCACGTAAACCCGCCCAATATGTCTGCTGATGTATTTTATACAACTATCAGTGGCGCACGTAAACCCGCCCAATATGTCTGCTGATGTATTTTATACAACTATCAGTGGCGCACGTAAACCCGCCCAATATGTCTGCTGATGTATTTTATACAACTATCAGTGGCGCACGTAAACCCGCCCAATATGTGGCGCACGTAAACTGATATGTCTGCTGATGTATTTTATACAACTATCAGTGGCGCACGTAAACCCGCCCAATATGTCTGCTGATGTATTTTATACAACTATCAGTGGCGCACGTAAACCCTCCCAATATGTCTGCTGATGTATTTTATACAACTATCAGTGGCGCACGTAAACCCGCCCAATATGTCTGCTGATGTATTTTATACAACTATCAGTGGCGCATGTAATCCCTCCCAATATGTCTGCTGATGTATTTTATACAACTATCAGTGGCGCACGTAAACCCGCCCAATATGTCTGCTGATGTATTTTATACAACTATCAGTGGCGCACGTAAACCCGCCCAATATGTCTGCTGATGTATTTTATACAACTATCAGTGGCGCACGTAAACCCGCCCAATATGTCTGCTGATGTATTTTATACAACTATCAGTGGCGCACGTAAACCCGCCCAATATGTCTGCTGATGTCTGCTGATGTATTTTATACAACTATCAGTGGCGCACGTAATCCCTCCCAATATGTCTGCTGATGTATTTTATACAACTATCAGTGGCGCACGTAAACCCGCCCAATATGTCTGCTGATGTATGCTGTAAACCCGCCCAATATGTGTGATGTATTTTATACAACTATCAGTGGCGCACGTAATCCCGCCCAATATGTCTGCTGGTGTATTTTATACAACTATCAGTGGCGCACGTAAACCCGCCCAATATGTCTGCTGATGTATTTTATACAACTATCAGTGGCGCACGTAAACCCGCCCAATATGTCTGCTGATGTCTGCTGATGTATTTTATACAACTATCAGTGGCGCACGTAAACCCGCCCAATTATCATACTGTCAATAATATGCACACACAATTTACAAAGATCCTTTTAAACAGACTAACTACAATGACACTTTTACACCTGACGAAAATGTCCGAATCTGGAAGACAACGTATATTTATATTGGCATTACTACCAAAACGCTATATAGGATTCCAAACATATCAGTCTGCATTTTTACATGGATTACAACTAATATTGTGAGTAAAGTTATGGAAATGCATGGTGAAGATTTTAGGGCAGCTCATTTTGCCCGAACGTGTCCATTGCTATCCCCCGGGGGGGGGGGGGGGGGGAGTGATCCCACCCCCCCGACCGCAACCTCCACGCAGTCTTGGATGCTTATGGTGTTCCTAACTGCCAGGTATAATAATACAGAGACCCTTTCCCCAACTCATATCTTATGCTTTTTATGGTCAAAACTGCCATAATGCATTCAGTGAATATTAATGTCAAGTGTTTTGATGCTATTTTTAATTGTTCATCAATAAAAGTCAAATTTTCATGCTTATTATTCCTGTTATTTTATATTGTAATAACTGGTCATTATAGTACTAGTTATAAGTACTAACTATTAGAAATAAGTACAGTTTTAAAAGTTTTATTTCAGAGATTTTCAGGAATCATATATATGTAATAAGAAAACTATCGGAAATAAATTCCAGAGGACTAGGAATACCAGGATTGAAAGTCCTGTGGACTAGGAGTACCAGGAATAAAAGTCCCACGGACTTACATTCCTCGGAATGCTCGTCCCACAGACTTAAATTCCTAGGGATACAGGTCCCACAGACTAGGATTCCGAGGAATGGAAGTCCGATCGGACAAAGATTAAGAAAATCACAATTAATCAGATTGTGACTTACCGTCAAAATATAAACTTACAAAACATATTATTAAACATTATGTTGGTGTATATAGAAATTGTCTTTTGCTGTTCACCAAATGTTAAGTGTTTTTGAGTTACCAGTTTTCATATATATATATATATATATATATATATATATATATATATATATATATATATATATATATATATATATATATATATATATATATATATATATATATATATATATATATATATATATATATATATATATATATATATATATATATATATATATATATAAAAAACAATTTTGGGCTACATATTGAAAGGGGGGGGGGGGGTGTATATTTCTTCGTGTTGAACACATGGACATATGGCCTACTTTATATCTGTAGTTGTATTATATACTTTTGAAAAAAGCAAGATATTCGTCCTACTTCAATATGCTAACAAAAATGTAAGACGATTACACAAATTCACTCACGTGTCTGATCCACAAGTCTATAACGTAAAAAAAGTTGATACTCAAACTTAAACATATTTTTTGACATGGAGATTTGAACCTACAATAATCTGAAGAGACTCGTACACTTATCCATCACACTACGAGGGAAGACTGCCAAAACCTCACTTTTTTTTCTCGTGTCTTTCTGGCAGCTCGTGCACTGTAGAAGGAATTTGAGTCCGGTAGGAATACAAGTCCTAGGATAAAAACAACTTAAAAATAAACCAGGAATGAAAGTCCGGGTAGGACTATGGTTCCTAAGCTATGGAGGTCCGATAGGACTACTTTTCCTACGGACCTGCATTTCTTTTACACCGGCTTAACTACATTCATTAATGTTTGCCGCTTGGTAGAAATTGCATGTGAACAACAATCATGCCCGACTGACAGTAGGGACTGTTCAGACACCTTGGTTATACTTGCCTTTGATAATATCGCAGCAATCAGATACTGTAATATATTCTGCTTTCAAAGGCTACAGCCATTGAGAAATCGCCTTGCTATTGAGTAACAATTCGAGCTGAACTATCGAATGCAAATTATACAACCGCCGGAACCGAAAAGCTGTTGACATTAAAATAATGCTTAGTATTAGTAAACATATATTTGTTTACGACATTAAGAGACAATAAGTTCTGTACTGATTTGAAAAAACGGACCATGAAAACTGTCCGGTAATGGGGGCATTCCGGTTTATAGAGGGCACAGTTTTGAGAGGTTTCACATGTATATATATTCATTACGTAATCAGTGCGATGCCTTATTTCTGTTTTGTGTTTTCTTTTAGCAGACTTGATGTCTAATTATCGAGCACAGATAACTTTATTGCGTTTTTTCCCTTGTTTTCCTTTATTTAATTTTTTCTTTCTCTCTTTCAATAATATTTATTTCTGTTCATATTTAAATTGCAAACATACATTACTGTCGTAACATGTATGTATTACGGAGAAGGCCTAATCCATTTGTTCTTTTAAAAATCAATAAAATATTTGAATCAATCAATCAATCAATAAATACACACACACACACACACACACACATAATATATATATATATATATATATATATATATATATATGTGTGTGTGTTGTAAATCTCGATGACGGGGATCTGTACATTCATACACGCGCTCTATATTTGGTCTAGTACAAGTTCGATAAGTTTTTCAACATAATGAGCTCCGTAGTCTAGTGGATAAGCTGATGGACAATGAAGCTGACGACAGTGGTTCAAATCCCGTCAAAGCTGGCTCACACATTCATTCATCTTTCTCATCTATCACCCTCTATCATTCTCATTATCTTAATATAAAAAAAATTCCAATTTCTCCCACGATTTCAATTTGTTTCGACCCTTTCTGTCAGTTTCCTCCAACTCTGTCTTCTGAACTGTCCACACCATCGCCTACCTGTCTCAACTTCCTCAACGGGTGCAGTCTCTATGTATTTCACTGCACCCACCTTGCATCCTCGTCCTCTGCGGCTAATAACGCTGGTCTGACCCACGGCATTAACTAACGACCGCCGGTAGTAGGGGTGCATAGTAGGTGATTACAAGTGCCTCTTAACAATGCCAGAAGTAACTACTGAACACTCCCCGAAGTGGTCAGACTAAGCCCACAGCTTAAAGCTGATGGGGAACAGGTGTCTGGCACAGATAGCCACAAGAGACAAGCACCTGTCGCGGTTGGAGAGACAAGGACTTGGAGATGGACAGCGAAAGAAAGGAAAGGGGGCACTGGGATAAAAAAAAGAGAGAAGTTTTTCAACATCAAGTGTCATTGAAAGTACACGAGGCATAGTTAGAATTTTTGGGGAAGCCCTACGATCGAGGGGAATCCTCTGTGCGATTCTTATGCGGGCTAGCTAGAATTGCTCCATGATCCGATCGAAAAATATCGCATCCGTTACCGTGCGTGCGCCGACCGGAAATCGCATTAATGCAAACACTTGCTATTAAAAGAATGTTGTGTGATATTTGACACACCGCAACCGCATTAATGGAAAGACAGCTTAAATCTGATGCCACGGATATTTAGTTTGATTATTTTCGAGTCCAGTCATGGCATTAAATTTACGTGTTGTTAAATACTCTACAACATGCATATTACAACAAGCTACATATATACTATAATAAAAGTTTCTGTAGACAATAAAAATAAAATTAGTAAAGAAGTTTCTTAATCCGCTTTTAGAACAGATTGAATAGGGTATGAGCAACTAAACATTAAAAATCATCATTAATTATTAAAATTAAACACGTTTCAGTTGAAGAGAGTGTCAAATAGTGGTATGCGGCAAGGATGATATTATTTTATATGCTTTTAAAATGTAAAATTAATACAAAAAAATAGTTGTTATATAATGTGCATAATTCAGCTCAGTTTAGATGGAGAAATCTTTAACACCAATTCAATTATTTAATAATATGTCATTATATTTATTATATATTATATTCAGTTTATAAATGTTGTTGGTTATGACAACCACATTGATAAATAAATTAAACACATACTAGTGTCGTAATTTTCAGTTCATGAATAAATGGCAGGTGATTAAAAGATGACGTTCTTTGAACAGATTCTGGTTTTAAAATCAACATAATAATTATATAAATTGCTTGATATAGCGATATCAAAATTGTATGTTCCTAGGAAATTTGCTTGCGTAATATCCATCTGGATGAAAAGAGACGTTTATTTATTTATATTTTCAATTTACATATATAGGTTATACATTAATATCATTCGACATCCTTAATACTGTTTAGGTGTGTGATTCTCCACGTTCCCGTGAAATATTTTAACGTGTGGATTTTGTCTCCTTAGTATTGTGACTTCCCCACATCTTAACATTGTGAGGAGTGCAACTTCCCCCACATCTTAACATTGTGGGGAGTGCAACTCCCCCACATCTTAACATTGTGAGGAGTGCGACTTCCCCACATCTTAACATTGTGAGGAGTGCGACTTCCCCACATCTTAACATTGTGAGGAGTACGACTTCCCCAACATCTTAACATTGTGAGGAGTGCGACTTCCCCACATCTTAACATTGTGAGGAGTGATACTTCTCCACATCTTAGCATTTCGAGGAATGTCATATTTCACAATCTCGCGTTTTTTAAATTGACGAATTAATTATAATGTCTGTGCATATCCAGTGCGATTGTTGTCCTAATATTTTTAGTTACAAATACTTGATATGAATTTCTTACGAAATAAAATATGTATTAACATTCAGTTTGTGCTGCTATTGAATTATATTGATATCGTAAACAAACAAATGTAATTGATATCCAATAGCCGATGATTAATTAATCAATGTGCTCTAGTGGTGTCGTTAAACAAAACAAACTTTAACTTTAACTCAAAGTCGTGAATAATGGCTTCTTACTCAATATAGTATTATTCCCTGTATCTTAATGTTCAGAGTTGTATTCGTATTGATGGCTTCCGTTCAGAATATTTTATTAACATCTTAGGTTTAATGCAAGGCGAAGTATTATCTCCCATCCTGTTTGCATTATACATTAACGATTTTGAAATGAATTTTATTGAGAAGGGATGTGTGCCATTTGAATGTAAAAATATTAGTCTTTTTCTATTGATGTATGCCGATGATTTGGTGCTTTTACCCGAATTAAACGAATGTGCCCGAATCTGGATAACAACATTTATTCATATCATCATTACTACCAAACAACTATATAGGGTTACAAACGAATCACTTCGCATTTTTACATGGATTACGACTAATTTTGAGGGTACAATGATGGAGATAAATGATAAAAAGGACTCAGATTAGCACATTTTTGCTCGAATTTGAGATTTTGCTCTAAAACTAGGGGGTAGTTGTCCCCCCCACCCCCGCCTTCCCGGCTCCTACGCTTATGCTATGAACAGTCTGGTTAGAAGGTAAAACTATTTATTTTATATGATATACATACCAGTTCATGAAAACCGGTATCCAGGAAATGACGTAAGTACATGGTGTCTCATGTTGGTATTTAGTTTTGTGGTCACGTGCACGCACTAGTCGAGTATCCGCGGTTTGAAACACACCCGTTACAAACAGCCAATATACCAGTGTTAGTGTCTGTACAAGAAGGCAATGGTGGCTGTAACGGAAAACAGTAGTTGTTTGAAGATGCCACCAGTATATTGCCAGTTGAGAGAGAGAGAGAGAGAGAGAGAGAGAGAGAGAGAGAGAGAGAGAGAGAGAGAGAGAGAGAGAGAGAGAGAGAGAGAGAGAGAGAGAGAGAAATATGTCACTTTTGATACTATCTCAAAATATAGGAGTTACCACACAAGAAAGTAGATACCAAGGCCTTGCTATCCTCAACAGGGTGACCTCGTTCAAATGAATTAATGAATTAATAACGACACCCCACCACGAAAAATATATCGACTATTGGGTGTCAAACTATGCTAAATGCAAGAACAATGTGATAATCTCGTTCAATGTTAAAAAGCGCACAGAAATTATTCTACCCGATGGGATCTATTCTACGACTTATCGCGCAGAAAGGCAAAACTCTATTATTGGAATTCAACCTGGGTTATTCACAATGCGTCTAACTATAAACTATTCAGAGTTTATTGAATAAACACTGCCAACACGACAAACTTGTATAACGCCTCTGTGATGTTAAAAAACTAATAAAACGCCAATAAAGGGAACACAAAAGAACACACTGCAACTGTGTTCAAAACACGGTATAATGGATGAATGAAGGGCGATGTATGGTATAGGAGAATACACGACGAGAATTTCACGCTGGCTGACGTATCATTGAAATACCTGTATTTTGATCAATAGTGTGCCATGATGAGTCTTGCCGTCAGGTTGTATTGAAATTCATAACCTACTTATTGTTGAACACTGCCTTAAGTAGACTTTGGTAAACATTTAATTTTGATTGAAGCATATTTTATTGCATATAATGTACAAATGGATTGGGCACAAGTTATCCAACTTACGCAGCCCTCTCCTAATAACATACAATAGTCCAAGCTTGCTCACACATTCATTAATCTTTCTCATTTATCACTCTCTGCCTATCATTCTCATTATCTTAATATAAACAAACTTTCTAATTTCTCCCACGATTTCAATCTGTTTCGACCCTGTCTGTCAATTTCCTCCGACTCTGTCTTCTGAGCTGTCCACACCATCGCCTACCTGTCTCAACTTCCTCCACGGGTGCAGTCTCTGTGTATTTCCCTGCACCCACCTGACATCCTTGTCCTCTGCTGCTAATAAAGCTGGTCTGACCCACGGCACTAACTAACGACCGCCGGTAGTAGGGGTGCATAGTAGGTGGTTACAAGTGCCTCTTAACTACTGAACACTCCCCGAAGTGGTCAGACTAAGCCCACAGCTAAAAGCTGATGGGGAATGGCAGGTGTGTGGCACATATAGCCACAAGAGACAAGCACCTGTCGCGGTTGGAGAGACAAGGAATGGGATGTGGAGGTGGACAGCAAAAGAAATTGAAAGATAGGAGGAGTTGGCAGATTGGGAAGAAATGAGACGGAATTCAATGGAGAGAAAGGAAAGGGGGCAGTGGGATAAAAAGAAAACACCCTCCATACAATAGTGACAATATGACAATAAGACAATAACCTCCATACAATAGTGACAATATGACAATAAGACAATAACCTCCATACAATAGTGACAATATGACAATAAGACAATAACCCTCCATACAATAGTGACAATATGACAATAAGACAATAACCTCCATACAATAGTGACAATATGACAATAAGACAATAACCTCCATACAATAGTGACAATATGACAATAAGACAATAACCCTCCATACAATAGTGACAATATGACAATAAGACAATAACCTCCATACAATATACAATATGTGACAATATGACAATAAGACAATAACCTCCATACAATAGTGACAATATGACAATAAGACAATAACCCTCCATACAATAGTGACAATATGACAATAAGACAATAACCTCCATACAATAGTGACAATATGACAATAAGACAATAACCCTCCATACAATAGTGACAATATGACAATAAGACAATAACGGCGACTACAACTATTACAAGAATATACAAGAAATTAAATATTCAAAGTATATACACGAGAGAAAAACAAAACACAGAGCAAACAAACAAAAGAAACAAAATAATAAATAAATAATGAAAAATGAAGAAGGAAAGCGAACGAAAGTGATTTATTTTTCAATCAGAAAACCCAATTTATAAAATATTCTTAGCAGACAGATTCCCGCGTAACTGATTTAGAATTAATTAGACATTATTATTATTATTATTATTATTATTATTATTATTATTATTCAAAACGCTTTGCTTGTTTAATATATTTATGTGCAATATAGAATTGTTTGTTAATAGTATCATTTACAACAGTACTGCCATACAATACTAATTGCAGATTAACCGGTGCAAACGTTTTCAAAGAATGTAAAAGAATGGTAAAACGATTACAGTCAAAGAAATAATGATAGCAGTTTTCAGAGTGGTATCCACAATTACAAAAGGGATCTGGTATAAGTCCACAACGATATAAGCCGGCATTTAAAGTACTGCAACCCTGTCTTAATCTAGTGTGGGGGATATTTTCCTTTCGATATGTAATGAAATTACCTTGCAGCTCTGGGGTGCTACTGCTTTTTTGAAAGTGGAAATTCTTTTACTGTTTCGAATTTCTAATGGCAAGGTATTCCACAGGTCTATTGTGGAATGTAAAAACGACACTGAGTAAATTAGTTCTTGCGAAAGGAATTGATACGTCATTTTGATTCCTTAATCTATAATGAGCGCACTCTCAAACCTTGAGTGGTATACAATTTATTAAGAAGCCATTAAGTATTTTATACATAGTACATAATTCGTTTGCCTTTCGGCGTTCTAAAAGTGTGACTAGTCCTGTTTCTGAGTATAGCGCGTATCTTGATGCGAACAGTGGTAGACCTGTTATTATTCTTGCTGCTTCAAGTTGGACTTTTTCTAACTTTTTCACATCCAATGCAGAACATCCATCCCAAACTTCAGACGCATATTCTAGTACTAGACGTATAAACGTTACATTTATTTGCATTAGTATTTGTCGATTTAGAGCATGCTTGTATTTTCTCAATGCAGAAGTCATAGACGAAGCTGATTTACATATATTATGAATATGGTTTGTCGATTGTTCATTGTTTGTAGATGTTTAACCTAGATATTTATGTGTCTCAGTTATATTAATATCCGTATTACCAAAATGTAGGTTAATAGCACGTAGTGGATTGTTATTTTTTGAAAATAATATTGCGTGTTTTTTTCGGGCTAAAACGTCTCCAACCATTGATTAGACCAATTATAGAGTTTGTGTAAGTTTGCGTTAAGATTAGATTCTGTAGCATGTAAGTCGTTTGATGATTCCGTTAAACTAGTATCATCAGCGAATAATCTAGTAACACAACTGGGATGGTGATATGAAAGTGTGTCTTTTTATTCATTGCCAATAAAGTTATTGTATTTTGTTGGGTGCCCAGCCATGTTGGCATCATGGGTAATGAAATGGCAGATTCCGCTGCCAAGTCTGCTTTGGATTTGCCTCATGCCAGGGTTCGTGAGCCGTATACTGATTTTAAAAATAATATCAACAAATTTATCTTTACGACTTGGCAACATGATTGGGACGGTGCGGTTGCGAACAAGCTTCATTCTATCAAGCCAGTCTTGGGAGATTGGCAGTCCTCCTATAGACAGTGCAGGAAGGATGAAATTGTCTTGTGACGTGATCGCATCGGTCATACTTACTTGACCCATTCATTTATCTTAAAGAAAGATCCTCCACCTCAGCGTGAACACTGTCAGTGTCTTCTGACTGTGCGACACATTTTGGTGACGTGTAAGTATTTGTCAGCACCTCGAAAAGATTTATTTGGACAAAGAAATGTGATGGAATCATTTCGATTCCATCGAGAAATTATTTTACAATTTTTACGTGACATTGAGTTTTATTCTAAATTTTAATTATATAATTATATCTATCTGTGATATTTGTATTTTTACACAGTCATTTACCCTGTGTTTTTATTTACCTGTTGAATTTTTATATTGATGTTGATCATCACTTTGTTTTTCCATTACCATAGTTTGAAACCCAATAGCCGATGTATTTTTCGTGCTGGGGTGTCGTTAAACATTCATTCATTCGTTCATTCATTCATTCATACAATCTAGTAACACAGTTTTGCTCATCAGCTATATCATTTATATAAACTAAAAACAGGGAATGACAGAGTACTAATCCTTGTGGAATACCAGCCGTTAAAGTATCATAGTTGGATAGGGAACCATTTACTAGAACCCTTTGCGATCTATTTGATATGTAACTGTTTATCCAACTAAGTAAACGTCCTGTAATACCGTAACGCTCTAGTTTGTAAATTAAACCTTTGTGCCAGACTATCAAACGCTTTAGACATGTCACAGAACACTGGACATAAATGTTCTTTGTTATCGAGGGATTCACATAGTTTTGTATATAGTTCAATTAATTGATATAACGCGCTGTGCTTAGGGCGGTAAACACACTGAAACTCGTAAAAGAGATTGTTAGATATGAAAAAATATATAAAGATTTTTAAAAACGATTTTTTAAAATATTTTCCCAACACCACTGATCAATGATATGGGTCTGTAGTTTGATGGACAACTTCTGTCTATTTGTTTTTAAATAGTGGTTTTACATTAGCTATTTTCCAGTTCGTAGGAAATGTCGATAAATATTTAATTGACAGTCACTGATGTAAATAAAATTAATGAGGCCGTTTTTTTTTTTTTTTACCAATATTTCATTGAAATATGTCTTCACATTGGCAACTAGAAATGTTGGAATCAATACTGCATTAAACAGCAAAGTGGGTCAGGACGTAGCTCAGTGGTACAGCGCTCGCTTGATGAGTGATTGATCTAGGATCGATTCCCGGCGGTGGACCCGTTGGGCTATTTCTCGTTCCAGCTAGTGCTCCACAACTGGTGTGACAGAGGCCGTGGTATGTACTATCCTGTCTGTGGGAAGGTGCATATAAATGATCCCTTGCTGCTTATCGAAAAGAGTAGTCCATAAAGTGGCGACAGCGGGATTCCTCTTTTAATGTCTGTGTGGTCCTTAGCCATATGTCTGACGCCATATAACCGTAAATAAAATGTGTTGAGTGCGTCGTTACATAAAAACATTTCCTTCCTTCCTTTAAACTACAACGTGGCGGGAAGTAGCCCAATGGAAAAGCGTTCGCTTGATGCATGGTCGGTTTGCGATCGAAACCCGTCGGTGGGCCCATTGGGCTATTTATCTTTCTAGTCAGTGCACCACGACTTGTATATCAAAGGCCGTGGTATGTGCTATTCTGTTTGTGGGATGGTGCATTTAAAAGATCCCTTGCTACTATTGGAACAAAAATTTTCTCTCAAAGACTATATATCAAAATTACCAAATGTTTGACATCCTAATAGCCGATGATTAGAAAATCAATGTGCTGTAGTGGTGTCGTTAAGCAAAACAAACTGAAGCTTCGATGAGTTTCTTCTTTCATTTTCTAGATGGATTCACATTCATCAACACCTAATTGCAACTGTTTAAAATGTGTTAAGGTTAAACTCGTTAAACAAATATTTCTCTCTCCTGTTTCTGTTGCTTTATTTTCCACAAGCACAATCGCACACCTAACTACAGTTTCGTGTATTTAGTTCAACGGATATATTCACGGTCCATTGTTGCTAGTGCCATAACTAACTATAAAACCTGTGATAACTTTATGGCAAGCTTGACCGATACCCAACGAGCGAAAACAACAAGAAAACCCCCAAACAAAACCAAGTCAGAGTTGCCCGCAGCTTTTTCTAAAGGGGGAGGGGGGGGGGGGGGGGGGGGGGGGGGGGGGGAGGGGGATTCAACTTAAAGAAAACTGTTCTTACGGTATTCTAACATGTAGTGTATAAAGACATTCAAACCACAAAGAAATCAATGCATTGCAATTATCAGACGTGAGATTTACGGGGGCACCGCGATGTTCAAGGGGGTGGGGGGAGGGGGCGCAGGCTCTATCCCACTGGATGCACAACTGCATGTGACCTTTAAGGTGTCACGGCGTCGCCTCCGCCAGCGAACCTCTTGGTGAGATGACACGAACTTCCTATTGACAAAGCTTAAGGGGACTTCGGGGAAATTCGGTAAAATGCCAAACAAATAATGCTGAAGAAAAAAAAGAAGAAAATCCCGCAAAAGTCGTTCGCACAATGGACAAAAGGTAAGATGTTTTTTTCTAACTGGATTTTTAAACATTATTTGCGTAGCAGTACACAATTATTATTATTATTATTATTATTATTATTATTATTATTATCATCCCTGAGCGACGAGTCGTCGAGGGGATATAGTGTCTAACCCGTACATACCCCTAGGTCCGCGCCTGTGTGTGTGTGTGTGTGTGTGTGTGTGTGTGTGTGTGTGCGTGCGTGTGTGTATATGTGTGTGTATTTATCTATCTGTCTATCTACACTGTGTCAAATTAAAATCTTCATAACCGTTTCATCTTGGCTAATTAGCAAATATGACAGAAGAACGTTTTAAATAATTTTTTTTTTTTATTATTGTATGACGTCCAAAGAAAGAATTGGAATAAATTTCCAGAGAAAGCACCCCAAATCATTACACTTCCGCCTCTGAATCTGTCAACGTCACTGACACAACACTGAGCATAAAGTTCACCACGTCGTCTCTGCCCGCCATCGGCAAATCGCAGTGTGAATCTTGATTCATCGCTAAACAGGACTCTATTCCATTCCCTGTGAGTCCATCGCAAGTGGCGTTGTGCCCACAGTTAAAGGAACATACCCTAGTTTTTAAACACTAAGGCATATGTTTTACTATTAAAGCCGTTTTTGATAACTTAGATGTTATTGTTTATATTATCCATTTCCGTACATTCGAAGTGTTTTTTGTCATCCTGGTGTTTTTAATATCACAAAATGCATTTCTCATATTTTTAAAAATACGCGTGCGTCTGAGAAGTAACAGTTGTGGCGTCTATTTTTAGAGGGTATTTCACCATTTCAAAGTCACAGACTCATGTTTCACTCAATTGTAACTTTATCCAAATGTGTTACAGGTTTGTAGATTAACTAAACTTAGTGTGCATTTTCACGGGTTGAAACTAGGGTATGTCCCTTTAACGTTGACGTCGATGAAATTCGGTCAAAATGGGTCCAATATATGGACGCCATGCGTGGAGGTGAGGGGGCACCCGACGTCTGAAAAGTTCATTACTGGTTGCGGTAGCTGTCATGAAAGGATTGCTGAGGTGACGTAACACAATATGACGGTCATTTGCCTATGACGTCACACGTGGTCTACCCGGTCGGGGGCGCCCAGCAGTGGTGCCCGTTTGCTGTACTCGTATCCACATATCATAAATTGCCCATCAACTGCAACCCATCGTCCTTGCAACGTCAGCTACTGACGTTCCCGCGTGCAACATGGCGACGGCACGTTCACGCTGTACATTTGTGAGGCGTGGCATCGAAACAGGTCGTAACAAATATCGTTTTAATGTATTTTGTCGTTGTGTCAGACTACTGTGAGCAAGTAGCGATGAAAACACGTGTGCTATTGTAGTTACGTGACCAGTGGCACGTGCAAAACCACTTTTGCCTCAATGGTGCTGTACACGTGCTATGGATCGGGTCACGTGGGCTGTGATGGGCTTCAAATGGAGTCTAGACATTGCCGTTACAATATTTATTCCTGAAAAATACCTGCTTTTAACACTCATCGACTTTATTCAAACTTTAGATTGTGAAGTTTTTAATTTGACTCAGTATATCTATCTATCTATCTATATAAACACACACACACACACACACACACACACACACACACATACACACACACACACACACACACACACACACACACACGGGAGACCCAGGTTGTTACGGGGGAGACCTAGGTTGTTACGGGGAGACCCAGGTTGTTACGGGGAGGGGGGAGACCCAGGTTGTTACGGGGTGACCCAGGTTGTTACGGGGAGGGGAGAGACCCAGGTTGTTACGGGGGAGACCCAGGTTGTTACGGGGAGACCCGGGTTGTTACGGGGAGGGGAGAGACCCAGGTTGTTACGGGGGAGACCCAGGTTGTTACGGGGGAGACCCAGGTTGTTACGGGGAGACCCAGGTTGTTACGGGGGAGACCTAGGTTGTTACGGGGGAGACCCAGGTTGTTACGGGGTGACCCAGGTTGTTACGGGGAGACCCAGGTTGTTACGAGGAGGGGGGAGACCCAGATTGTTACGGGGGAGACCCAGGTTGTTACGGGGGAGACCCAGGTTGTTACGGGGAGACCCAGGTTGTTACGGGGGAGACCCAGGTTGTTACGGGGTGACCCAGGTTGTTACGGGGAGACCCAGGTTGTTACGAGGAGGGGGGAGACCCAGGTTGTTACGGGGGAGACCCAGGTTGTTACGGGGGAGACCCAGGTTGTTACGGGGGAGACCCAGGTTGTTACGAGGAGACCCAGGTTGTTACGGGGGAGACCCATTGAGTATAACCGATCTTACGGCCTACCTCTCTTCATTCAAGCGCTCTACCCTTGGGCTATATACCACATCTACCAATGAGAGATGCCGATAGTACGTGTTATGAGCGGTGTGTGATTTAAATAAGATGACACGTGGTTGGATGGTTTTGATCTTTTGCCCAACTTCTTTATTTGTTTTTGTTTTAATTGAAAACTGATATATTCGCATCAGTCAAAATTATTAATTTAAAAAAAAAAAAAAAAAAATATTTTAATTTTACAACTTTTATTTTTATTTTTTTATTTTTATTTTTTTTAAATTAAAAAATAAATAAATTATTATCCCCAGATCAAGCAGACAATGTCAAGGTTTTGGAGTCTTGAATCATAAATGTACAATGATGATACATGTTCCGTCATGATTACAGTTGATACAATAATTTATTTCATTTAAAAATATATATGTCTGTTGTTCTGCTATAATGAAAGTGACGTGCATCACAATTTTACAAACTTACCACATTGATAACATCACGTTCTTGCTACTGTTCTCCATTGTGGGGCCGGTCGCAGCCCAGTGGTAAAGCGCACTCCTGATGCGACTATTCCTCGTTCCAGCCAGTGCATCACAACTGGCGAGTTTCCTCTTTAAGCCTATGTCATAATATACCACATGTTTGACATCCAATACCGTTGATTAATAAATCTAGTGGTGTCGTTAAACGAAACAATTTTCTTCTTCTCTATTGTTGTCCACACTGACTTACTGATTACAAAGTTTTATTGTCGAAAGTCAAAATATTAATATTTTGTGTGTTTAATAATTCACGTTCCAACATACCGGTTACGGGTTACACTCTATGAAATATGATAGCAGAAAGAAAATGCGTAACAGACGAAGTTTCACTTCTCAGATACCGGTATATAATTTTAGTATTAAAGTTAAATATATAGTAATTTCATTATTGATGTCCATTATCTAATAATTCTAATATTCATTGTAACTTAAATATTTAGTATTCATGTTGAATATAAATGTTAAATGTATAGTAGTTTCACGATTATTTTAATGTCTATATTCTGTGTTAAATGTATAGTAGTTTCACGATTATTTTAATGTCTATATTCTATGTTAAATGTATAGTAGTTTCACGATTATTTTAATGTCTGTATTCTATGTTAAATGTATAGTAGTTTCACGATTATTTTAATGTCTATATTCTATGTTAAATGTATAGTAGTTTCACGATTATTTTAATGTCTATATTCTATGTTAAATGTATAGTAGTTTCACGATTATTTTAATGTCTGTATTCTATGTTAAATGTATAGTAGTTTCACGATTATTTTAATGTCTATATTCTATGTTAAATGTATAGTAGTTTCACGATTATTTTAATGTCTATATTCTATGTTAAATGTATAGTAGTTTCACGATTATTTTAATGTCTATATTCTGTTAAATGTATAGTAGTTTCACGATTATTTTAATGTCTGTATTCTATGTTAAATGTATAGTAGTTTCAGGATTATTTTAATGTCTATAGTCTATGTTAAATGTATAGTAGTTTCAGGATTATTTTAATGTCTATAGTCTATGTTAAATGTATTGTAGTTTCACGATTCGTGTCAATGATATAATAATTCAGTAGTCATTTTAACTTGGTAATAATATTCATATTGAATATATATTAGTTTAATTTTTGTATTCTATGTTAAATGTAAATTAATTTCAGTATTCATGTCTAGTAATATCAATTTTTATGTTAAATATAATATAGTACTTTCAGTATTTAAATATATTAATATATAGTAATTTCAATCTTCGTCGTCGTCGTCATCATCATCATCATCATCATCATCATCATCATCACCCCCACCATCACTATCACCATCACCACCATCATCATCATCATCATCATCATCATCACCTTCACCATTACCACCTTCATCACCATCATCATTACCACAACAATCACCATGATCATAACCACCACCATCATCATCATTATTATCATCTTCATCATCATTATCATCATCATCATTATCTATATCATTATCATCATCACTTTCTTTTCATTATTTTATATTCCTTTTTTACAAATTGCCATCGCTAAACTAAATTCAATCTAAAAACTAAGATTGTGATTTATTTTCAGGAAGAAGATGCTGGTTTTAATGGTTTTGTTTGGCATCTCCGTGATTCTGGAAATGTGGGTATTGAGTTCAGATAGCAAACAGAAAGATGTGGAGTATGTGTCCACAGCGACAAGATCAGCGCATTCTAGAGAGATTTTCCTGAGCAAACACAGTGTGGGCTACAGAAAAGGTAGTCACCCGGATGTTCGTCAACAGGAAGTGCGCCATATCGCCTTCCTGAAAGTGCACAAAGCCGCCAGTTCCACAATGTTGAATATTTTGTATCGATTTGGATCTTCTCGAAAGCTGACCTTTGTACTTCCCAATATAGCAAATTACATCTGGTATTCAGGGCGTTCTACAAATGTCCTTCCGCCCGCTAAAAATAGGACGTTTGACATTTTGTGCAACCACGTTATTTTTAGTCGTGATCTTTTTATGAATATGATGCCGAAAGACACTGTTCACATTGCGGTAGTCAGAGAACCGTTCAAGAGGCTGTATTCGGCATTCGTGTATTACCTGAAGGAATTTCCAAAGGAATACCTAAAACACATTACCAGATCAAAAGGACGGTCGAAAACCAATATATCCAAGTCGTTTGCAACGTACTTAAAGGACCCACAAATCTACGAACCGATCAACCCCAATGCTTCGCATACAAACAATAGAATGGCGGTAGACTTTGGTTACCCAGCGGAGGATTTTGGGAACACCGCGAAATTCAAAGAATACTTGACTGTGTTGGATAATTACTTCGATATTGTCATGGTGACAGAACTGTTTGACGAATCCGTTGTTCTAATGAGGCGTCTCTTACACTGGAAGATCAAGGACATACTTTATGTTCCTCAAAATACAATGAAAAAACCCAGACCCCCGTCTCCTAGCAACGACACATTAGCTCGGGTTAGGTCGTTTCTTCAACTTGATTATATGCTTTACGAATACTTTTTACATCGGCTGCAACAGAAAATAGAGCATCAAGGTGGCGATTTTAATGCGGAAGTGACGTACTTTAAACATATTCAAGCGAGACTGAACACGTTTTGTTTGGGTAATACTAACGGACATATGGATATCCATGACATTATATCATTTTCTTCCAGCAAATGGAACGAAGATTTTTTTGTAACAAGAAGGGAATGCAAACTTATGACAATATATGAACTGAAATTTGTAGACAAGATCAGACAATCACATATTAACCTTTTAAAGAAGTATGGGACGAATAACGAATGGATATCGTCTTCGAAGTACGATTTAATCACCAACTGGCGATATTCTAGGAAACAACACAACGTTTTACATTTACGTTCACGTTTACCAACATTGCAATAACCGTAGTGGGGGAGGGGGGGGGGGGGGGGGGGCAACGGTCCTAACAATTGTCAAGCAAATATTCGCATTCGAGCAAAAGCAATTACACTACAAAGGGGGGGGGGGGGGGGGGGGGGGGAGGACAATACTGAAGTCAAAACCAGCATTATAACAATAAAATGTTTGTGGAGCAATGGTGGATACTGACATAAGAAACATATGACCAACAATGAACAGCTGGGTTATTTCTTTGTTTCTTTGTAAACATATGATCAACAATCAACAGCTGGGTTATGTCTTTGTTTCTTTGTAAATTCGGCCTAAAATGTTCTATCCATTAGCAATAAAAAAGAGCAAATATGAAACTATATTGTTTGTATTAATAATATATGCCTAGTTCTGTTTGTCAATACTATTGATCTGCTATTACTTTTAGTAAAGCTGTATGAGTTTGAAGACTAGGTGTGGTTGAACACATCGGGAACGACTCTTCAACACGACACAGCTCGGGAACGACTCTCCAACAAGACACACCTCGGGAACGACGCTTCAACAAGACACACCTCGGGAACGACTCTTCAACACGACACAGCTCGGGAACGACTCTCCAACAAGACACACCTCGGGAACGACTCTCCAACACGACACACCTCGGGAACGTCTCTCCAACAAGAGACACCTCGGGAACGACTCTCCAACAAGACAAACCTCGGGAACGTCTCTTCAACACGACACACCTCGGGAACGACTCTCCAACAAGACACAGCTCGGGAACGACTCTCCAACAAGACACACCTCGGGAACGACTCTTCAACACGACACACCTCGGGAACGACTCTTCAACAAGACACACCTCGGGAACGACTCTCCAACAAGACACACCTCGGGAACGTCTCTTCAACACGACACACCTCGGGAACGTCTCTTCAACACGACACAGCTCGGGAACGACTCTCCAACAAGACAGACCTCGGGAACGACTCTTCAACACGACACACCTCGGGAACGACTCTTCAACAAGACACACCTCGGGAACGACTCTCCAACACAACACACCTCGGGAACGACTCTTCAACACGACATACCTCGGCTACTAGACAGCAAAGAAAATAAAAGGCATGACAATGATCAACAGAAAACCCCCAACAACACCCTGAATTAAATGAAAACACAGTTTAAAGAGCTGCGCGAAAAACAAATCTATCAAAGGAAATATAATAAAATGAAACATCTTGTTAGAAATTTAGAATACGTTCTGTATGGATTGCATCACATTTCGTCTACCAGATACATATTTCCTTGTTGGCTTAAGATCCAGTGCACTACGACTGGCATATCAAATACCGTGGTATGTGCTATTCTGTCTGTTGGATGGTGCATAAAAATATCCTCGCTACTAGTGGAACAATGTAACGGGTTTCCTCTCTAAGACTATGTCTAAATTACTAAATGTTTGACATCCATTTACCGATGATTAATAAATGAATGTGCTCTAGTGGTGTCGTTAAACAAAACAAACTCTAACTTTAACTTGCTGGCTTAAAGGGACATTGCTGAGTTTGCTGCACTTTTTAAGATGTTATCGACTAACAGAGACTTTCTAACGGTTGTAATTACATATCAACTATATTTTTCTGCATAAAACATCAGTGGCTGTATATTAAACGTGTTTATGATCGTTCTAGTATTTGGACTAAGTTAAATTTCATCTTATTTCTTAAAATATTGTTTTTTCGTACGTGCGAAATTATTTGAAGACAAAGTCCGGTTTGGGCTTCTTACAAGTATTAAGATGATCAGAAACACATTGAATATACAGACACTGATATTCTAAACAAGAAAATATATTTAATGTGTAAGTTTAATCGTAGAAATATTTTATTATTCGGAAACATCTTACAATACAGCAAACTCAGGAATGTCCCTTTAAGATGTGAAGAACTGTCATAGTACAGTGAACCCTGGTTTCGTGAAAATGACTACCCCAAGTTTTCAGCGATTGTTAAGATGATAACGGCCAACGGAGACCTTTTAACGACTGTTAAAATATCAGTGGTTGTATATTAAACGTGTTTCCAATAGATCTAGTGTTTGCTAAAGGTAAAACTGCATTTATTTCCTAATAATAATTATATATTTGTACATACGGAACTATTGGGATACCAAATCCAGTTTTAGGTACTTACAAATATTAGGGCGACCAAAAACACAATTCATATGCAAACACTGATAACTTAAATAAAACATGGAATACTAGTCGTTACAAAATTGTATTAGTCGAAAACAGCTTAGTATTCTTACAATGCAGCAAACTCAGGGTTGCCCCTTTAAACACAAGTGTTTAAGCAATTGTATATACACGTTAAAAAAGTTAGTTTGTTTTGTTTAACGACACCACTGGAGCACATTGATTGATTAATTTTCGGCTATTGGATGGGCTACTGAATGTCAAACATTTGGCAATTTTAACATATAGTCTTAGCGATGAAACCGGCTAAAGAGAGAGAGAGAGAGAGAGAGAGAGAGAGAGAGAGAGAGAGAGAGAGAGAGAGAGAGAGAGAGAGAGAGAGAGAGAGAGAGAGACGGGGGAGGAAGAGAGTGACAGACAGACACACACACACACAAAGAGAGTCAAAAGAGAGAGAGTTAATGAGGCAAGGGGTGAACAAAAAAGAACAACAACAACAGCAAAAAAAGAAGAAAAAAGAAGAAAAAAAGAAATAGAGAAACTGAGAGCGGTTGAGTAAGCAAAAACTATTTTATTTAATATATTGTCATGAAATATTATGCAATCTTCCATATTAATGCAATTTATCGGAGAATAGCAACACCAGAAGATCATACCAATGCATTATTGCCACCCACCCCAGGATGTTTTAATTTTACACGACTTACGGTATTTTATCTATTCAATATGTCATGCCATAGATTAATTTAACACACATGTTGATTCATTAGTGAATCGCGTACGTGTATATAAAGTATATAAATAGACGTGTCTTCACGATCGTTACCGGCAGTTTCCGAGTATCTCCGATCTTTCGACGAAATCATGCAAGGTTTTATTTTGATCACCTTTGTTTTGTGCGCTATATTGGCGGTGGAAGGTATGTTTATTTTCATACAACTTCAGTTATTTGCATAATTTGTAGAAACGTTTTTTCTTTCCTTATTTCAATAACATTAGCAAACGTTGTCCTCCTTGTCACGACAAATATAAAAAGAAAGAAAACAAGTTTGTTTTGTTTAACGACACCACTAGAACACATTGATTTATTTACATGTTTTCCAGACAGGATAGCACATTACACGGCCTTTGATACACTAGTCGTGATGCACTGGCTGGAACGAGAAATAGCCCAATGGGCGCACCGACGAGGATAGATCCCAGACCGATCGCGCATCAGGCGAGCGGTTTACCACTGGGCTACGTACCGTCCCGGCAAATATACGTATCCCTGGTAACCAAATTAACAAGGAGCTAGCTCGAGTTACCTCTAGCCCTCCTCTATAATAAGGGGAAGGCTAGAGGTGACTCTAGCTAGTTCACAACCTGCTTTTGCTTTCGATATGTCAGAGGTACTTGTTTATTTGTTTTGTCTAACGACACCACTAGAGCACACTGGCACATTGCCTACCGGATGTCAGACATTTGGTAATTCTTACTCGTAGTCATAAGGGGAAAGCCGCGACATTTCTCCTAATGCAGCAAGGGATCAAGTATATGCACTTTCCCACGGACAGCAAACCACATATCACGACCTTTGACCAGTTGTGGTGCACTGGTTAAAAAGAGAAGAAAAAACCCCCAATCAGTTGAATGGGTCCACCATAGTTCGATCCTGCGACGCAAGCACCTCAAGCGAACACTCAACTGACTGAGCCAAACCCCTCCCCCTGTCAATATTAAATACAACCACTAGCGTCACCCATGCTTGGTACGATAAAGTTTGAATGGCTATGGTGGTCTTACACAGGGCTTTTCTCACAAATTACAACAATCTTAGTCTACAGACGATACTAGCCCTTCGACTACGTTCTGTCCCATGAAAATTAGCTGCATTAAAATGGACTGCCAATGAAGAGTCGAGGCCAAATTGCAGAATATATGGTAATAGATGTTATCCTTTACAGCTCGAGATATATGGACAGCTATTTAAACACATAAAAGTGATTTATATTTGCAAATAAAAATGAATATATTGTTCATAGACCAAAATATTAACAAACTCCTCTGAACGTCCTATCACCATAAACGTCATGGCTACATATATTATTTTGCTATATATGGTCTTTACAATCAGTTTTATATCATAGATGGATAGGTAGAGAAATATTTAAGTCACACAGAAGTTTAGATATGACCCCAGGGTGGTCTTACAATGACCGCCATTTTGAATTCAAGATGACCGTCAATATTATGATGGGAAAAAATGCCAACAATGAATGTATTCAAAATGTAGCAACAAAATTAGTAATTTACATAACGGCCCTGATTATGTTGGGTTGGAGGTGGAGTGGGGTGAGGTGCCACATGGCGTTTAAAACGTTATGATAATGGTTTTGTTAGCAAACCTTTTACTGAAAATCGCAGATCTGTTTTTTAATATTATTTTTTACTGCACCTTGCATTGGTTTCAACCACTAGTGTACACTACATAATTACAGTATACGAACTAAAATTATATTCATTTTACACATACAATCAGTGTAACGCATTCTCTTAGTCTTATTCGTACAACGCAGTCTGTAGGTTAGAGGTAGTGTTTGTTTATTTATTTATTTATTTATTTAATATTTGATTCTTTTTCTTGTTTTTTTCTTATTTACTTAGCCTTTCTTTCATCTATTTTAACAAACAGGACCATTGTCGAACAGCAATGAAAAACCAGGTAAGAACACATAAACACATATACGGTAATTATATAGACACATACATACGGTAATTTATATAGACACACATACGGTATTTATATAGCCACACACATACGGTAATTATATAGAAACACACATGCGATAATTATATAGCCACACACACATACAGTAATTATATAGACACACAGATACATAATTATATAGACACAAACACATACATAATTATATAGAAACACACATACGTAATTATATAGACATGCATACGGTAAATAATACAGACACACACATACGGTAAGTATATAGACGTACTAATATGTAATTATATAGACGCATTCATATGGTACTGATATAGACACACACATACGCAATTATATAGACACACTCATACATAATTATATAGACACACACATGCATAATTATATAGACACACACATGCATAATTATACAGACACACACATACAGTAATTATATAAACACAAATATACGTAATTATATATAAACACACGTACGTAATTTATATGACATGCATACGATAAATTATATAGACACACACATACGGTGAGTATATAGACGCACTCATACGTAATTATATAGACGCATTCATATGGTAATTATATAGACACACATACGCAATTATATAAAAACACTCATACATAATTATATAGACACACACACACACGGTAATTATATAGACACACATATAATTAATTATGTAGACACACACTCGTATTTATTAAAAAAAACAAATTGTATAGACACACTTACACACATGGTAATTATGAAGACATATACGTAATTATTTAGACACACACATATGGTAATTATATAGACTCACACATACAGTAATTATATAGAAACAAACATACGGTAATTATATAGACAAATACGATATTTATATATACACATATATACGTAATTATATATATACACATGCGTAATTATATAGACGCATTCATATGATAATTATATAGACATAGACACACGTAATTATATAGACACACTCGTACGCAATTATATAGACTCACGTACGTAATTATATAGAAACACACTTACGTGATTATATAGACTCACATATGTAATTATATAAAAACACACATACGTAATGTTTTAGACACACACACAGACGTACTTATATAGACACACACATACATAGACACACACATATGTAAGTATATAGACACATACGTAATTATACACACACATATGTAATTACATAGATACACACATATGATAATTATGAAGACACACATATACGTAATTATTTAAGACACACACAATA
The DNA here is from genome assembly GCF_016097555.1 of Gigantopelta aegis. NCBI lineage: Eukaryota > Metazoa > Mollusca > Gastropoda > Neomphalida > Peltospiridae > Gigantopelta > Gigantopelta aegis. Next base: position 18,979,247 of record NC_054703.1, on the reverse strand, counting down.
CACATGCACACACACACACACACACACAAACACACCAACACACACACACACACACACACACACACACGCAGACACACACACACACACACAGACACTCTCTATCTCTAAGTCAATGTTTGTCTATTTTTCACATAATTAAGGGAGGCACCTAGCCCAGTGGTACAGCGCTTGCCTGGTGCGCGGTCGGTTTAGGATCGATCCCCGTCATGGACCCATTGGGCTATTTCTCGACTGGTATATGAAAGTGACACTTAATACAAACGGTGTTTAGATGCAGACCCAGCACCCACGAGTCTTCAATGCCTGTTGCTTAACCACAATAACACGAAAACAGCAACAACAACAACAACAACAATAACAACAACAACAACAACCCCCAAGAAAACAAACTCACAAAGAGTGGTCGGTGGGTTTAGCGGTGGGATGACGTAATATATCAATAAATATCGCGCTGCACTTTCATTGTGGTTTTCAGAATGCGGACCGGTGTGTGCCTTCCAGTGTCCGTACGGACAAGTCTACGACGACAATGGATATCCAACGTGTGAATGCTACGATAAAGCAGGTAACACTGTTGTGTGTGACTGTATCACGTAAGTTAGGTGTGTGATGTGTGTGGTGTTTGTGATGTGTGCGAGTGTGTGTGTGGTGTGTGTGGTGTGATGTCTCTATGTCTCTCTCTCTGTCTCTTTACCTCTCTGTGTTCCTCTCTATCTCTGTTTCTATTTCTCTCTGCGTGCTCTCTATGTGTATTGCTCTGTGATCTCTCTCTCTCTCTCTCTCTCTCTCTCTCTCTCTCTCTCTCTCTCTCTCTCTCTCTCTCTCTCTCTCTCTCTCTCTCTCTCTCTCTCTCTCTCCTGGTGTCCTTGTATCGTCTGTTCTCTCTCTGTGTGTGTGTGTTGTGTGTGTGTGTGTGTGTGTATGTTTGTGTGTGTGTTTTGTGTGTGTGTACTGGCCTCGGTTGCGTCGTGGTTAGGCCATCGATCTACAGGCTGGTAGGTACTTGGTTCGTATCCCAGTCGAGGCATGGGATTTTATAAAAGTCTATATACGGTATGTACGAATAACATGCTTACAATGATATGCTGACAAGGCTATGTCGATGTTGTATTTACAGACGAATGTCCTATAATGTGTGTACAAGAATATCCCAGTGGATTTAAATGGGAGGAAGGCTGCCCTACCTGTCAGTGTTTATAATGTAACTACTGCAAGTGCATGTGTTAGTGTATTAGTATGGACGTGTGAGTAGTGTGTGTTAGTGTATTAGTATAAACGTGTGAGTAGTGTGTGTCAGTGTACTAGTATGAACGTGTGAGTAGTGTGTGTTAGTGTATTAGTATGGACGTGTGAGTAGTGTGTGTTAGTGTATTAGTATGGACGTGTGAGTAGTGTGTGTCAGTGTACTAGTATGAACGTGTGAGTAGTGTGTGTTAGTGTATTAGTATGGACGTGTGAGTAGTGTGTGTTAGTGTATTAGTATGGACGTGTGAGTAGTATGTGTCAGTGTACTAGTATGGACGTGTGAGTAGTGTGTGTTAGTGTACTAGTATGAACGTGCGAGTAGTGTGTGTTAGTGTACTAGTATGAACGTGCGAGTAGTGTGTGTTAGTGTACTAGTATGAACGTGCGAGTAGTGTGTGTTAGTGTACTAGTATGAACGTGCGAGTAGTGTGTGTTAGTGTACTAGTATGAACGTGCGAGTAGTGTGTGTTAGTGTACTAGTATGAACGTGTGAGTAGTGTGTGTTAGTGTATTGGTATGAACGTGTGAGTAGTGTGTGTTAGTGTACTAGTATGAACGTGTGAGTAGTGTGTGTTAGTGTACTAGTATGAACGTGTGAGTAGTGTGTGTTAGTGTATGAGTGGGCGGGACGTATTCCAGTGGTAAAGCGCTCGCTTGATGCGCGGTCGGTTTGGGATCGATCCTTGTCGGTGGCCCAGTGAGCTATTTCTCGTTCCAGCCAGTGCACCACGACTGGTTTATCAAAGGCCGTGGTATGTGCTATCATACCTGTGGGATGGTGCATATAAAAGATCCCTTTGCTACTGATGGAAATATTCAAAATGACGTCTGACATCCAATAGACGATGATTAACAAATCAATGTGCTCTAGTGGTGTCGTTAAAGAAAACACATTTTAATGTATTAGTTTGTGATGTGCGTGTGTCTGTGTGTTAGTATGTGTATGATGGTATGTGCGTGTCTTTTTGTGTTAGTATGTGTATGATGGTATGTGCGTGTGTTTTTGTGTTAGTATGTGTATGATGGTATGTGTGTGTATTTGTGAGACGCCTATATTTGTATCTAAACTTACATTGAATGTTCTAGTTTTTACACAGAATGGCAACACCCATTGCAGGGAACAATATTTAAAAAGTCTTGGATAACCGGAAGTCAGTTCACATGATTTTTACCAAGGTAGCCAACTGTTCATTTAAATTAATCAATTACCTTGCACTGAACGTGATTTTAATGGTGTTATTTCCAGCTAATACTATAAATATTTTATTGGAAAATTTAGTGAACACTTTCTTTGATACTTGGAAAGCTGACATTCAGAATGTGTAATGACCGTTCGTGTTGATTTAAAAACCGACACGTGAACAGAACAATCGTTCGCATGAAATATTGTGACATGTACAAAAACATTAATTGCACACACACACACACACACACACACACACACACACACACACACACACACACACACACACACACACACACACACACACACACATACAGACACATGAATATGGTAATATATGGAGACAACTTTTTTATTAAAAAGTTGAGCATTTGAATTACAGATGATGGCAATACAGAGAAGAGTGCCAAGCAAAACCAATTTTGTGGATCTGTAAGAAATGCCATTAAAGGGGCGTCACTCTAATCAGAGTAATGCCATATTTCTGTCCTATGAGCTACAAATATTTATATTACCCTCTGCATCAAATGTCTGTGTGTACATTTCGTAGAAACATTAATTATACATAAACGTTGTTCCACGAGCAACAATTCATATCGATCAATCTCCAACCTTACTGGAGCACCTACGCATCTACAAAACCTTTTACTGTAAACACTACCGTTAACATGCCTGTAAGTTGTATTTGCCAGAAGTACCTAGAAGTACGTATGTGTTAACCCACCCCCCCCCCCCCAAAAAAAATAAAAAAATCCCTTGCTGCTAGTATGTCAAAGAGTAGCCCAGGTATGCGCCATCCCGTCTGCTGGATGGCAACATACCATGGTACTCTTTTTCATACTAGTCAGCAAGGTTTTTTTTTATTTTTGGGGGGGGGGGGGTGGGGGGGGGGGGGGGTTGCAACAGGACGGTAACTTCTAGGTACTTCTGTCTTGGCAACTGACAACTTACAGGCATGTTAACGGTAGTGTTGTACAGTAAAAGGTTTTGTAGATGCTTAAGGTGCTCCAGTAAGGTTGGGAGATTGATCGATATGAATTGTTGCTCGTGGAACAACGTTTATGTATAATTAATGTTTCTACGAAATGTACACACAGACATTTGATGCAGAGGGTAATATAAATATTTGTAGCTCATAGAACAGAAATATGGCATTACTCTGATTAGAGTGACGCCCCTTTAATGACTTTTCTTACAGATCCACAAAATTGGGTTTTGCTTGGCACTCTTCTCTGTAATTCCATCCTCTGTAATTCAAATGCTCAACTTTTTAAATAAAAAAGTTGTCCCTCCATATATTAATTATTCATGTCTGTATGTGTGTGTGTGTGTGTGTGTGTGTGTGTGTATGTGTGTGTGTGTGTGTGTGTGTGTGTGTGTGTGTGTGTGTGTGTGTGTGTGTGTGCGTGTGTGTGTGTGTGTGCAATTAATGTTTTGTACATGGTCCACATATTTCATGCGAACGATTGTTCTGTTCACGTGTCGGTTTTTAAATCAACACGAACGGTCATTACACATTCTGAATGTCCAGCTTTCCAAGTAAGCAAGAAAGTGTTCACCTAAAATTTTCCAATAAAATATTTATAGTATTAGCTGAAATAACACCATTAAAATCACGTTCAGTGCAAGGTAATTGATTAATTTAAATGAACAGTTGGCTACCTTGGTAAAAATCATGTGAACTGACTTCCGGTTATCCAAGACTTTTTAAATATTGTTCCCTGCAATGGGTGTTGGCCATTCTGTGTAAAACTAGAACATTCAATGTAAGTTTAGATACAA
>NC_054703.1:18918036-18974837 GCF_016097555.1 Gigantopelta aegis | reverse complement strand
TATATGTTAGGCATTAGTTTATTGAAATAAACCTCGTTACATCGGGTTGCTTCTCTTACTTACCTAAACCAGGTACCGCATTGACTATATGTTAGGCATTAGTTTATTGAAATAAACCTCGTTACATCGGGTTGCTTCTCTTAGTTACCTAAACCAGGTACCGCATTGACTATATGTTAGGCATTAGTTTATTGAAATAAACCTCGTTACATCGGGTTGCTTCTCTTAGTTACCTAAACCAGGTACCGCATTGACTATATGTTAGGCATTAGTTTATTGAAATAAACCTCGTTACATCGGGTTGCTTCTCTTACTTACCTAAACCAGGTACCGCATTGACTATATGTTAGGCATTAGTTTATTGAAATAAACCTCGTTACATCGGGTTGCTTCTCTTACTTACCTAAACCAGGTACCGCATTGACTATATGTTAGGCATTAGTTTATTGAAATAAACCTCGTTACATCGGGTTGCTTCTCTTAGTTACCTAAACCAGGTACCGCATTGACTAAATGTTAGGCATTAGTTTATTGAAATAAACCTCGTTACATCGGGTTGCTTCTCTTACTTACCTAAACCAGGTACCGCATTGACTATATGTTAGGCATTAGTTTATTGAAATAAACCTCGTTACTTCGGGTTGCTTCTCTTACTTACCTAAACCAGGTACCGCATTGACTATATGTTAGGCATTAGTTTATTGAAATAAACCTCGTTACATCGGGTTGCTTCTCTTACTTACCTAAACCAGGTACCGCATTGACTATATGTTAGGCATTAGTTTATTGAAATAAACCTCGTTACATCGAGGGTTATGGTCATCGAGTTTATGTTAATACACTAGTTAACAGCAAATCGCTATAGCAAAAGTATGTTGAGGTGTCATTAGATATTGACGTACCGTGTGGAAGTACTGTAAAGGTCCATACTCCATCTGTAAATACCAAAACTGTTGACTCACCTTCTGTAAGTTCAATGAATGATCATGTACCACCTAGAAATATTACAAATGCAGACCCACCTTATGACAGCATCAGTAATATCACATTTGTAAATAGCTCAAATGCAGAATCACTTTGTGACAAATTAACAAATAGTTATGTACCATCTGAAAATAGTAGAAATCTAGACCCACCTTATATAATTCCAACACATGTTTATCCACTATCTGTAAATATAAGAAATTACACCGTATACAAGTCCATTGAATGTTTACGTATCATCTGCAACTTCGTCTAATCTTGATTCACCCTGTGTTAGCTCAACATGCATCTATCAACCACCAACGCGATATAACCGTAAATAAAATGTGTTGAGTGAGTCGTTAAACAAAAGAGTTGTTTCTTTCTATCAACCACCAGAAAACACTAAATATGTTTACCCACCTTGTGTAGGTTCACTAAATATGCATGTGCCATCAACTAATATCACAGACACTGATTTACTGTGTGATAGAACTGTGGTATACATTCCCCCTATGGGATCTCCATACTATAAAGAAAATGCATTTGACATGATAGAAAATGAAATTACTAATTGCACAGAAAAAAATAGCCCATTATTACTGTAAGTGATTTTAATGCTAGAACAGAATGTTTTCCTGATTACACTATAATTGACACAAACATAGACATGCCAAATAGCATAGAAAACGACTTGTTAGATTTGTTTAATGACATTTTCAAATTAGAATCATATAAAATAACTATAGAGAGAAAAAGCCAGGATTCAGGCAAAGTAAATAGTCAGGGTATTAAACTATGGAATTTATGTCAGTCATACAATCTGTATATAGTGAATGGCAGATTGGCTGATGATAAACATGTGGGACAAGTTACTAGTATAGACAGTAGTGTTGTAGATTATGTCAGTCATACAATCTGTATATAGTGAATGGCAGATTGGGTGATGATAAACATGTGGGACAAGTTACTAGTATAGACAGTAGTGTTGTAGATTATGTCAGTCATACAATCTGTATATAGTGAATGGCAGATTGGGTGATGATAAACATGTGGGACAAGTTACTAGTATAGACAGTAGTGTTGTAGATTATGTCAGTCATACAATCTGTATATAGTGAATGGCAGATTGGGTGATGATAAGCATGTGGGACAAGTTACTAGTATAGACAGTAGTGTTGTAGATTATGTCAGTCATACAATCTGTATATAGTGAATGGCAGATTGGGTGATGATAAGCATGTGGGACAAGTTACTAGTATAGACAGTAGTGTTGTAGATTATGTCAGTCATACAATCTGTATATAGTGAATGGCAGATTGGGTGATGATAAACATGTGGGAAAAGTTACTAGTATAGACAGTAGTGTTGTAGATTATGTCAGTCATACAATCTGTATATAGTGAATGGCAGATTGGCTGATGATAAACATGTGGGAAAAGTTACTAGTATAGACAGTAGTGTTGTAGATTATGTCAGTCATACAATCTGTATATAGTGAATGGCAGATTGGCTGATGATAAACATGTGGGACAAGTTACTAGTATAGACAGTAGTGTTGTAGATTATGTCAGTCATACAATCTGTATATAGTGAATGGCAGATTGGGTGATGATAAACATGTGGGAAAAGTTACTAGTATAGACAGTAGTGTTGTAGATTATGTCAGTCATACAATCTGTATATAGTGAATGGCAGATTGGGTGATGATAAGCATGTGGGAAAAGTTACTAGTATAGACAGTAGTGTTGTAGATTATGTCAGTCATACAATCTGTATATAGTGAATGGCAGATTGGGTGATGATAAGCATGTGGGACAAGTTACTAGTATAGACAGTAGTGTTGTAGATTATGTCAGTCATACAATCTGTATATAGTGAATGGCAGATTGGGTGATGATAAGCATGTGGGACAAGTTACTAGTATAGACAGTAGTGTTGTAGATTATGTCAGTCATACAATCTGTATATAGTGAATGGCAGATTGGGTGATGATAAGCATGTGGGACAAGTTACTAGTATAGACAGTAGTGTTGTAGATTATGTCAGTCATACAATCTGTATATAGTGAATGGCAGATTGGGTGATGATAAGCATGTGGGACAAGTTACTAGTATAGACAGTAGTGTTGTAGATTATGTCAGTCATACAATCTGTATATAGTGAATGGCAGATTGGGTGATGATAAGCATGTGGGACAAGTTACTAGTATAGACAGTAGTGTTGTAGATTATGTCAGTCATACAATCTGTATATAGTGAATGGCAGATTGGCTGATGATAAACATGTGGGAAAAGTTACTAGTATAGACAGTAGTGTTGTAGATTATGTCAGTCATACAATCTGTATATAGTGAATGGCAGATTGGCTGATGATAAGCATGTGGGACAAGTTACTAGTATAGACAGTAGTGTTGTAGATTATGTCAGTCATACAATCTGTATATAGTGAATGGCAGATTGGCTGATGATAAACATGTGGGACAAGTTACTAGTATAGACAGTAGTGTTGTAGATTATGTCAGTCATACAATCTGTATATAGTGAATGGCAGATTGGGTGATGATAAACATGTGGGAAAGTTACTAGTATAGACAGTAGTGTTGTAGATTATGTCAGTCATACAATCTGTATATAGTGAATGGCAGATTGGGTGATGATAAGCATGTGGGACAAGTTACTAGTATAGACAGTAGTGTTGTAGATTATGTCAGTCATACAATCTGTATATAGTGAATGGCAGATTGGGTGATGATAAGCATGTGGGACAAGTTACTAGTATAGACAGTAGTGTTGTAGATTATGTCAGTCATACAATCTGTATATAGTGAATGGCAGATTGGGTGATGATAAGCATGTGGGACAAGTTACTAGTATAGACAGTAGTGTTGTAGATTATGTCAGTCATACAATCTGTATATAGTGAATGGCAGATTGGGTGATGATAAGCATGTGGGACAAGTTACTAGTATAGACAGTAGTGTTGTAGATTATGTCAGTCATACAATCTGTATATAGTGAATGGCAGATTGGGTGATGATAAGCATGTGGGACAAGTTACTAGTATAGACAGTAGTGTTGTAGATTATGTCAGTCATACAATCTGTATATAGTGAATGGCAGATTGGGTGATGATAAGCATGTGGGACAAGTTACTAGTATAGACAGTAGTGTTGTAGATTATGTCAGTCATACAATCTGTATATAGTGAATGGCAGATTGGGTGATGATAAGCATGTGGGACAAGTTACTAGTATAGACAGTAGTGTTGTAGATTATGTCAGTCATACAATCTGTATATAGTGAATGGCAGATTGGGTGATGATAAGCATGTGGGACAAGTTACTAGTATAGACAGTAGTGTTGTAGATTATGTCAGTCATACAATCTGTATATAGTGAATGGCAGATTGGGTGATGATAAGCATGTGGGACAAGTTACTAGTATAGACAGTAGTGTTGTAGATTATGTCAGTCATACAATCTGTATATAGTGAATGGCAGATTGGGTGATGATAAGCATGTGGGACAAGTTACTAGTATAGACAGTAGTGTTGTAGATTATGTCAGTCATACAATCTGTATATAGTGAATGGCAGATTGGGTGATGATAAGCATGTGGGACAAGTTACTAGTATAGACAGTAGTGTTGTAGATTATGTCAGTCATACAATCTGTATATAGTGAATGGCAGATTGGGTGATGATAAGCATGTGGGACAAGTTACTAGTATAGACAGTAGTGTTGTAGATTATGTCAGTCATACAATCTGTATATAGTGAATGGCAGATTGGGTGATGATAAGCATGTGGGACAAGTTACTAGTATAGACAGTAGTGTTGTAGATTATGTCAGTCATACAATCTGTATATAGTGAATGGCAGATTGGGTGATGATAAGCATGTGGGACAAGTTACTATTATAGACAGTAGTGTTGTAGATTATGTCAGTCATACAATCTGTATATAGTGAATGGCAGATTGGGTGATGATAAGCATGTGGGACAAGTTACTAGTATAGACAGTAGTGTTGTAGATTATGTCAGTCATACAATCTGTATATAGTGAATGGCAGATTGGGTGATGATAAACATGTGGGACAAGTTACTAGTATAGACAGTAGTGTTGTAGATTATGTCAGTCATACAATCTGTATATAGTGAATGGCAGATTGGGTGATGATAAGCATGTGGGAAAAGTTACTAGTATAGACAGTAGTGTTGTAGATTATGTCAGTCATACAATCTGTATATAGTGAATGGCAGATTGGGTGATGATAAGCATGTGGGAAAAGTTACTAGTATAGACAGTAGTGTTGTAGATTATGTCAGTCATACAATCTGTATATAGTGAATGGCAGATTGGCTGATGATAAACATGTGGGAAAAGTTACTAGTATAGATAGTAGTGTTGTAGATTATGCCATTGCCACTAATCATATATTTAAAGTAACAAATGTTTTTCAAATGCATGAATTTTACCGTCTTTTCTCAGATGTACACCGGGCGACTGCTAATTTCCAACCCTGAACAATTTGTTTACAAATATGTATATATATGTATATGTATATGTATATGTGTGTGCGTGTGTGTGTGCATGTGTGTGTGTGTGTGTGTGTGTATATATATATATAATTTCAACCCTGTTTACATATGTTCATCGACCATGATCATATATATATAAATATATATATATATATATATATATATACATACATGCATGCATGCATGCATACATACATACATACATACATACATACATACATACATACATGCATGCATGCATGCATGCATGCATGCATGCATGTATGTATATGTAACATATGCATATGTGTGTATGTGTATATGTGTGTATATGTAGTATATATATATATATATATATATATATATATATATATATATATATATATATATATATGTATGTATGTATGTGTGTGTGTGTGTGTGTATGTGTATGTGTATGTGTATATGTATATATGTATGTATGTATGTATGAGTGTTTACGTATATTTTTGTGCATGTGCAGTATGATGATTGTTTAATATCATACATTGTTGTATTAATACCATTGCATATTGCATTGTGCATAACTCTGAATTTATTACATATATGTATTATACTGTATGCATATATATGTATCTCCTGTAAAACACATCTTGTCACTGTCAAATATTGTTATTGCATATTCCCCATATGCCTTTGTGTAACGGCCTCGGAGAAATAAAGTTCTGTTCTGTTCTGTTCTGTTAAAATTTGATGTACTGATGTAGCAAGGTGTAGCAGGTGTGGCGTTACAACACCACAGTAGCAATATCCGTTAATCGTGTCGGGCTGTGGTTGTTATTGAAGCTGATGGTGAAATGATTAACTCGGTCTGTTTCAGCCGGGCGTTGGCTAGTGCTAATTTAACAGTGGAATGATTAATTGGAAATACAAGCATCCGCAATTCCCGATACGCAGTTGTGCGCCAGAATGCCAATAAGGTGGACACTTTGTGTACAGGTGATAAAGAAATGAAAAGAAAATCATTAGAAGGGTGTTAAGTGCATGACATGTAACAATGTGTTACGCAAGACATGTGATGTGACAAACAAAGGGAAGGAAGGAATAATTCACACAAAAAGGGCCAAATTAACTAGGTATAGAGAAAGAAGAAGTTTGTTTTGTTTAAGGGTCGGGATTTAGCTCAGTCGGCTGAGTGCTCGCTTGAGGTGCTTTCGTCGCAGGATCGAACCACCTCTGTGGATCCATTCAACTGATTGGGGTTTCTCTCATTCCAACTAGTTCACCACCATTGGTCAAAGGCCGTGGTATGTGTTTTCTTGTCTGTGGGAAAATGCATATAAAAGCTCCATTGCTGCATTATGAAAAATGTAGCGTGTTTCACTAGATAACTACCAGTCATAATTACCTAATGTTTGACATCCAATAGCCGATGGTTAATTAATCAATGTGATCTAGTGGTGTCGTTAAACAAACAAACTCTTAGAGAAAACCCACTACATTTTTCCATTGGTAGCAAGGGATCTTTTATATGCGCCATCCCACAGGCAGGATAGCACATACCAAGACCTTTTATATCCCAGTCGTTGTGCATTGGCAGGAGCGAGAAATAGCCCAGGAGCGAGAATGTGCACTGACAGAGATCGATCCAAAACCGACTGCGCATCAAGTGCCGGTTCTAGTTTGAAAGTGCCCTTTTTGTGCACCTACAAAATACCCTCTATTACTGTACCCTATGTTTAGACTAGATATGTTCTTGGCAATGCCGTACCTACTGGAAACTTCCAGGAAGGAAATGATTACAAGTATAGCCTGTAAATTTATCGACTTGTAAGCAAAATTTCAAATTGCTGTTTATTGGTATTTAATATCTTGTTATTTCAATACCTGATTTAATATTAAAGTGTCATATAGAAGCGGAGTTGAGGTGGGGTGCCTTTTGGGAGGACAAACACATCTTAAAGTATGGGATAAAACAGGTCAGCGTCCAAGTGACGTGAGAGATTAATGGTATTATAAAACGCTTGTTAGCTTTGTTTTTGTGCTTTGTGTTAATCAGTGTCATAGCTCGTGACTAAAGTATAGAATACTAGTCACAACAAGTTAAGGGCCACTTGGACACGGGTGCAGTCTTTGTGTATTTCCTGCACCTGACACCCTCGTCCTGTGCCGCTAATAAAGCTAGTCTGACCCACGGCACTACCTAACGACCGCCAGTAGTAGGGGTGTATATTAGACGGTTACAAGTGCGTCTTAACAATGCCAGAAGTAACTACTGAACACTCCCCGAAGGTCAGGCTAAGCCCATAGCTAAAAGCTGATGGGGAATGGCGGCTCGTACACAGTCCAGAATGCTGAGTTTACGTTTTGGTGGCATGGTTATCCAAAGCCAGATTACAAGGAAATTTATACCCTCCCAAAACTAATCGAACATGAAAAGTGTTAAGATAAAAAAAGGAGTATCATGTGCACCATGCCGTTTTCAGGTAGGTGCCTGCTTACTCGTAAAACCAAATTTAAAACAATTGATATTGGCCCTTAACTTGTGACTAGTATATGTTGAGCAACGTATCTACCTTAATATGTACAGCAATAGTCGAGTTGGAGATGCTCATTGTACACGTTTTAATGTAACATGTTTGGCAAGTAATCATGTTGTTTTTGTTTTTGTTTTTTTGGTCTGTTATATATATATATATATATATATATATATATATATATATATATATATATATATATATATATATATATATATATATATATATATATATATATATATATATATTATTACGATGATTATTAGGTCTTAGAAGCAGCACGTTAATATAGTTCCCGTCCAGCCGGGCGGAGGGTAGGGGGAAACACAGGGGCCATTCCCCCATCGCAACCCCCCCCCCCATTGCCTGTCGCTCCATGAAACAACTATACAGCGTGGGTGCACACACACCCCCCCCCCCCCCCACACACACACACACACACTCCCATTATAAAATACTGGTCACGCCAATGCATTTTCAAAACCTTTCCAGATTACCTAAATCTGATGCTTTTCAAGAGTAAGTCTCCAATACTTTATAGACACTAATATTAATGTGGATGTCATTGGTGGGACAGGGTATGCTCAGCTTTTACGAACACGGGGTATCATTGTTGGGCAGTGATTCATCACTTGAACTCCGTCGTGTGCATGTTTGGACTTGTCAAACCAGTTCTCTTACATTGAAAATATCGTCCTGGGGAGCGGCAGTCAACGTATAGACTTGAACTCCGTCGTGTGCATGTTTGGACTTGTCAAACCAGTTCTCTTACATTGAAAATATTGTCCTGGGTCTGGCGAAGCGGTTTGTTAATGAAAGCGTATAAAATGGGGGTAAAAGGTGCAATGTTCACTTTTATTTCACAATTTTTAATGCAGAGAACATTTGCAGTTAATGTTAATGTTTTTTTCTCCCCAATCTTTACATTGGAAAACGGTATCCCACAAGGCTCAGTGATAGCACCCACCCTGATTGCGATTTTTATTAATGACTTGGCCGAGGTGCTTATCACAAAAAACTAAAGTATTAAATCTAAGGTAAGTATCGGTCTCTTTGCAGACGATACAGCCTTCTGGAGAATCTCAAATAATTATGAGGACCTTCAAAAAGATCTCCAGGTAGATGTTAATAACTTAGCCCTATGGTCCAGAGCTTGGGGTGTTACCATTTCCATAGCAAAAACTAAAAGTATCATCTTTCATAAGAAAAGGCAGTTTAAATCGATTTGTGACCTTAAATTAAAATTTAACGAAGTGATCATTAATCATGTGCAATCAGTCAAATTTCTTGGAGTAATCTTTGATCACAATCTTAGTTTTGGGGAGCACATTACTGAGGTGACTGGTAACTGTACTATATACCTTAATTTATTAAGGGTACTATCAGGCACACCATGGGGCACAGATCGAAAAACTCTGCTTATGATCTTTGAAGCATTCATTGTGTCGAGACTGCAATATGGCGCACAGGCCTTTGGCTGTGCTAGCCAGACCCAGCTCAGGAAACTTGATAGCGTATATGGTAGGGCTCTCAAAATTATAGTTGGGGGTGCTATCTGTACGCCATATGATAGTGTTCTTGTTGAGCTGGGAGTAATGCCATTAGCCCTTAGGAGGATCAGGCAAGGTTTAAAATATATCAACAAAATACGTAGTCTGGTGCCTGATTCTCCTGTCAACCAACTTAAACCTGTACTAATTAAAAATATTAACAGAGATAGGGACATATCTGTTATTTCATATCTTAATACGTTTGCTAATGACTTTAGGATAGTCGGCCTTCCATCGGTTAGTTTGGGGATTAACCCGACTTTCCCGTGGCAGGCGGGCTGCCCCAGGGTTCATTACCACGTCAGGGAAAATATTATTAAAACAGAAAATCTCAATTTCAAGAAAATAATTTTTCAGGCAGTGGTTGGGGAACTCTACCCGGATGTGGTTCAGATATACACAGACGGGTCGAAGGACCCAATCACTGGTAAAACAGGGATGGCCTTTATTGTTAAAAATAGTAATAAAAACCCGATAGCTATTAGGGCTAGACTGTCGGATAATATATCAGTTTATACCACCGAACTCATGGCCATACTGTATTCCCTGAAGTGGGTTTAAAGATATCATAATTATAATGGCCCTAGCAGATATGTTCTTTTCTCTGACAGTCTCAGTTCCTTGCAGGCAATCAATGGCGCCCATAGTGTCAGACCCGAAATTATTTCTAAAATTGTCAAAAGCTATAATAAATTGTTGGATAAAGGAATTGAGCTAGCCATGGAATGGGTCCCAGCTCATATTGGAATAACTGGTAATGAGTTGGCCGATGCGACGGCTAAAAGGTGTTTGCTGGACCCAGTAGTCAGTGTACCAGTGGAACATAACTTTAATGAAATAAATTCAATAGCTGACCCACACTTTGGTAACCTGTGGCAGACCGAATGGAACCACAGAGCCAGAGTGTGGCATTCTTATATTAAACCAAGGGCGACCACCCCTGGACCGGTTTCATTTAATGTCAAGGCAACTAAAATTATTGCAAGATTACGTATGGGTGTCTCTTCGGGATTAAACGATATCAGATTTAAAATTAAGAAAATTAATTCACCCAACTGTGTTAATTGTAAAGTTGTTGATAGTGTTAACCACTATCTTCTTGAATGTACTAAATATACTAAATTCAGAAGTAAATTGGTAAATTTCTTTAATGTAAACAATATAAAGTTTAATGCATTTAATGTATTAAACCCATTTAAAGAACATAAAATGACAATCGACAGGTTAGTGGTCGCCTTTGTTTATCAAACTAAAATATATATATAAATGTTTAATATAGATTGGGCAGCGCCTATCGCTGGTAGGGGTGGGGGGCGGCCGCCGCTAAGGCATTGTTAGATTGGTGCGAAGACGGCCGCCTGCCGCCATGCTGGACGTGTATGGTGCTGCTCTTTTCCTTCCGATGGTTGCTCTTGGGTGTGTCAGTACTGCTCTTTAAACTTGAGTTGCCTCTTCTCCCTTAGGGATTTGGAAGGACGTTGACCGCCCCTTCTCTCCACTTCTCGGAATCCTCCGTGTCTTTGTCGCGCCTGGCAGGCTTTGGAGTAGGCGTTTCATTTTATTTTAAACATGTACCGAATTTTAAACTGTATATACCTTTATATATAACTATTTTTATAATGTCTATATTATTATGTATGGTTGGTGATGGATGAATGTTTTATTACTCCGAGCTGATAGTTGGGGGTGCGTTATCTGGCAGTAACAACCCCCCTTCTCGCCGGTCAAATATATTGTATAAATCGTTTCAATTTTTATTTTGGTGTTTATTTTTTAAATTAAATAGGTTACCAGCGTGCTCTTTTAAATATGTGTTTTTTATGATAAGTTATTTATGTTTTTAACCTCTTTTTATAATAGGAAATAGGAATTTAATAGGGCGGTGCGCTGCTCCTATCCTAGGGTATGCAACATGGTTCTATACCATACTTGTATGCGCTAGGTTTCTAAATTAAAGTGGTGCCAGCGTCTGATGAATGGCATAACGTTCTGTTTCTCCAGGATTATGGACTTGGAATCGCCAGGATACGTTTTTATATTGCCAGACTCACCAGACGCTTAACTTTCCCTGTTTAAATACTTTCTTTTTATTTATTTTATTTATTATTATTTTTTTTTTTTTTTTTTTTTTTTTTTTCCTTCTCTGGTAGAATCGTTGGTCCTTGGGCCTAATTTTTGATGGGGGCACCGAGACTGGAGGGCACGACGGTTGGGTTGGCCGGGGGGGTGCTGGGTGGGTGGGGGATACTCCACCGGAAGATGGTTAGGGCGGTAGGCGTAGGCGGTTTTGGTAGTAAGAGTTGTTAGGTTTGTCCGGGGGACTGCCCCCCCCCCCCCCCCGGAGGCCTTCCCTGGTTTCGGCCACACCGAAGTCCCCAATACGATGGGTGCCCCTAAGTAAAACATATTTCCCTGTTAAAAAAACTTTTTTGTGGCTGAAGCCTAACCTCTTAGTCACCTGCCACCCCTATTTTGAGGGCTAATTAATATATTTAAAACATTATTTTAAAATATATTTATATTTAGGACTTCCCGATCTAAATTTGCGTTACAAATTGTTAGTTGTTTGCTGTATATTAAATATTGTTTGGGAAAATAACGCACAAAATTATTTATTGTAAAGTCCTTTTTCCCTGTTTGTTTAAATATCAAAATTGCCCCAGTAATTGTTCTGTCCCAGATTTGACTACTGGCATCCGGTGGCCGAACCTGGGATAGACATGCTCGAAACCTTCGTGGTATAGGAGCATGTAAATATTTTATTGATTGATTGGGGAGCGGCAGTCAACGTATAGACTTGAACTCCGTCGTGTGCATGTTTGGACTTGTCAAACCAGTTCTCTTACATTGAAAATATCGTCCTGGGGAGCGGCAGTCAACGTATAGACTTGAACTCCGTCGTGTGCATGTTTGGACTTGTCAAACCAGTTCTCTTACATTGAAAACATCGTCCTGGGGAGCGGCAGTCAACGTATAGACAAAATATCTTACATTCATTCGCGGAAGAACTCAATCTTTTTAAAATATCATTTAGAGACTGTTTTGTGCAAATATACGACTTTGGACACGTTACGTCGATAAGCCTATTGGGCTATTTCTCGTTCCAGCCAGTGCACCACGACTGGTGTATCAAAGGCCGTCGTATGTGCTACCCTGTCTGTGGGATGGTGCATTTAAAAGAGCCCTTGCTACTAATGGAAACATGTATTGGGTTTTCTTCTAAGACTATATGTCAAAATTACCAAATGTTTTTCATCCAATAGCCGATGAAAATATATCAGTGTTCTCTAGTTGTGTCGTTAAATAAGACAAATGTTAACGTTGGACACATTAATGGTTCTGTCGATCAGATGTCCATGTCCACATTTCCCCCAGGATTTACCAAGTGTTTTCAAAATTAATAAAGTCTGCGACAAAACAGATTGCAAGGTTTCCTGATACTGTTCAAGATTTACCCTAAATATTTTTCAAGATTACCCAATACTTTTGAATATTAACCTCTATTGTTCAAGATTACCCAAAACATGTTAAACTTCTATTGTTCAAGATTATCCAAGACTTGAATATTAACTTCTACTGTTCAAGATTGCACAATATTTTTTAATATTATTTTTTATTGCTCAAGATTACTCAAGACTTTTGAATATTAACTTCTAATGTTCAAGATTACACACGAATTATTTTTAAATATTAACTTCTGTTGTTCAAGATTACCCAAGACGTTTCCAAGATTTCTTGAGAATCTTCCGGATCGTGCAGCATGCCCCCGTGAAACTATTAATGTAGAATAACGAGATACACCACTGTTCGCCAGTCTTCACTGAGATCGACCCAGGAGACCAGAGTAATCACCCGGTAAATCCGAAAAGACGGCAATGACATACACGACAGCTGGAACACTTCTGAAGAGAACCGTCAATATAACGTGGATAGCACGTATTTACTATTTAATCGGCTGTTAAATAGAACTATTTCTGTCGAAAACAGTTTAACGTTTTCACGTGCGTGTACGTTATTGGAACAAAAATACGGAATTAATTGAATATATGCCATAGAGATCAGTGAAACATAAACATAATCCCCCCCCCCCCCCCCCCCCCCCCCCCCCCCCCCCCCCCCCCACCCCCCCCCCACCCCCCCCCCACCCCCCCCCCTAACAACGAACCAACAATGTCACCAATAATTTGACTCGTGCTTAATTACATCTGTCGAATCTAAGAAACCTATATTTATCTGTTGTCAAGCGAACCCAGGAACTACACGTTTTAAAGGCAACGAATTAATCAATACACATCCAAGAATTGTGCAAACCTATTATAAACCTAGCTGTTAATAATGGCATTAGTGAGGTAGTGGCTGGTAGGTACTGGGTTCCGATCTGGCTTCCACCTAGAACGAGTTTTTACTACTGTAGGTAGGTGTAACACTATATACAAACCCAGTGTCCTGAACGGATAGTTCACAAGGTTTTGCCCAGGACGGCGAGCTTGAACCTTAATTGGATTATAAGCATGAAACTATGTTAAAGCTATATGCTATTTAATAAGACGTGACATGGAAAGACAAACCCTATTGGCTGACAAGTGCGTCTTCGATAGGTCAGCCCAATCACAGGGACTTGCCTCATCACTCACCTTCCGGTCGATACGAGGAGAATGTATCCCGATAAAGAGAGACAAAACTCTACAGTTGCCTAGCAACGGAAGGCGTTAAAAGATTGTCGTCTGCGTACGGAGTATAACTAACGACTCGTCGAGTGTTGCGAATCGTGCCGCGCACGTGCTTCGATCCAGTCACTTTGATTGTCGTCTGCTTTAGGTGGACATCGCTCGTTTCACATCTACCACGAACCAGACACTAGTACTCGACGTCTGCCAATAAGTGATTCGACGGTCTTCGTTTAGTTAGTGTTGTTTGTGTTACTTGAAACGGTTGATCAGTGTTTCGTCTTTCATGCGATTGTGTTTGGAAAAGGCGACATTATTTCATTGTTTCTACACGAGATTACGTCTTTCAAAGCGATGACGTGTCTTTTTCCCTGTTCGTGGTTATGTTTCAAGAGTTACTGAGGCGCAGATTGTTTCTACGTAAGACTATTGTTACAACTTTTTTTACTCGCATCCCTTTAATTTTTAAAACATAGGACAGTTTCAAGTTGTGTTTTTGAAGACAATTCAGCAAAACATTTTTCAGCAGCAGACCAGTTTTATTTGATGCATTGTTTATAAGATGATGAACCATTCCATGGTGATTCTTACTGAGCTTGTTTTCAGACGATAATCAGCAAGACTTGTTCCAGGTTCAAGTTAAAGTTAAGTTGGACGACTGTTGTCTGTTTGAGACGATTCCTTTATTCTCTGATAATTATGAAAACAGTGACAACGCGGTCTCCACAATAGTATTTCTACGTGACTTTGTTCATGAGCAACACTTTATTTATATAGTGGGCTTTGATTTGAAAAACAAACAAACAAACAAACAAAAATCAACCAACAACAACATACAAAGGACACCTTTCGTATATGGGTGAGTTCTGATTCCTTGTAACTTAGTTTAAGAGACAACCGATTAGAATTGTTTTACGATGAACACCTCTTTATGAGTTGACCGCATGAACCAGGAATCTAGCAGGAAGCGTCCCGCCTTTCGTGTGTTTTCATTTACATGCTTCTGAAAAGAAACCAGTTTAGAGGAAAGAACAGACGTGATTTGTGTATCCTTCCGCCTTTGTTTACTGACCACTATTATTAGTGATACTGTCTCCTTGTGTTATTACACATATTAGCGTTTGCAGCGTACCGCATTGTGATTCTTATAAAAGCCACCGTAAATCCGGTTGATTTTGATATAAACACAGAAATTGCTGGTCCTTTAAACTTGTTGTTTTACCTTGGAGAAAACGGAAGGAATAATCAGCACAGCCACATTCATACATTGATCGTGATCACTAAATATTTTGACGACAAACACAGCAAACACTTTATAACACGAACTCTCATAACAGGTAATTCTGACGCTGGAGTTTACGACAACCACAAGTTTGTCGTAATTGAGATTACACGTGTGTCTAAGTTTCAGAAATCATCGCCCGACAGGAAGGACAATAGTCCATTCGTCCATTCACAATTTTTCTGTCATAGAAGTTATTTAAAAAAATCCGACAAAATTTTTGCTCTTGCGTATTTGTACAGACAAATAACTGTTCTGTTTAACATGGGGGAACAGCCCAAAATAGAGACGGCCCAGTCCCTTATGACGTCCACCCCGGCGTCCACTCCGTTCACGGTGACCGACTACGACGACAGCCTGCCAAAGGTATACTCCTGGTGTTATATCGGGGAATATGGCGAGCTGAACGTCAAGAAGTGTCGACGCCTCCACTGTAAAGCAGGATCAAAATACGACTTGGCCTTATTCTTTGAAAGCGGCAAATTTTATGCAGTAGGCGCCTGGTGTAGCCATATGGGTAAGTAAATATTAATATCCGCCTGTCTGTATCCATCCATGCGCCTCTTTGTCTGCATAACTCACTCTCTCTCTCTCTCTCTCTCTCTCTCTCTCTCTCTCTCTCTCTCTCTCTCTCTCTCTCCACCCTTTGTATATACCCGTATTGCATCCGTCTATATATCCATTCATTCGTCTCTCTCTCTGTGTCTCTCTGTCTCTCTGTCTCTCTCTCTCTCTCTCTCTCTCTCTCGTATTTTAATGATTTCGTCACGTCGATTTGATTCCAACCCCTTCCTGATGACTGGCTACTAGCTCCGTTACTGAAGGTCTGAGTTGTGATGTCAAAGCAGAAAGTTGATGAAGTGCTGTATTCTTCAACGCCATCAATAATACAAACTTTAAACCAGCCTGTATCTTGTGAAAGGACACCACATTCTGCGACACGTCTCACCAATGGCAAACTAAATAGAAAGTGCCATACGCTTTTTGTGTATACTACCTGGGTGGGATATTACTGCTTATATCAATTTTATTGGAAACAGTTACTATTAGCTGTGGTGGCAGTACTCGTGACGCGTGCCACCGGTGGGGCAGGATATGCTCATCTTTCGTGCACTCCTTATATCATCACTGGATATTTTCACATTTCGTGAGCACCTTATATCATCACTGTTATGACAGTGATTCATGAGTGCATGTCATCATAGCTAGAACTTACTCGAACGAGCTCTGTCTGGTGCTATTTTTTATTTAGTAAACTAGTCTAGGAGTGGCATTCCTCTTTTCGGCGGGGCATGAGATATGAGGCACTAGATAGAGATTCATGGAATCAACCACTATTTTGTCAATTGCCCATTGGACTGCATTGTGTCGAGATGCGCCCTGTCGTTGAGATTTATTGGACAATGTTAACATTATGGACAATGATTTTGTATAGAGAAATTTGAAAAGCCCACACGTTATTATGGCATATTTTCTGTTTAGACTGGCAAATGAGTCGTAATCGCATACAGTGTGTTTGTCACTCGATCTGTTTTAGAGTGATTGGTTGGATGCTGATACTGTATCAAAACGAAAGTGTTTCCTCTATAAACGAAGGGCAACATGTTGATGTTTCATCACTGTTTGTTTGTACAATGTATATAGAATTCAGGCTAATACAATTTTGTGTGGTGTTTGTTCCAGTGATTTTTATTATTTAAAATTATATTAAAAGCAAAAAATAATACAAAATACATAATTAAAAACCCCAAGAACGTTCCCTTTTAGGTCCGGTCAGGGCATAGGTTTTAACGTGCACATTCAGAACAAGCTGTTGTAGCACACGCCTGTCATGGGCACAGTTGTCGACTTTCGCCGGCTCCTCCGTCCAGGACAGGAAAAGGTTGGGGTAAGTGGGAGAGGGGGTCGTCTGCGCTGACATTTGCAAGGGAGCACAAGCAGCCCGACCAGGGTCGGTAGCGGGCGAGGGTCGGTAGGGGGCGAGGGTCGGTAGGGGGGCGAGGGTCGGTAGGGGGCGAGGATTGGTTTTGGTGCTATTGATTTTGCAAATGTCCCGTTGGATTAAAGACAAACAGAAAATGTTGCGTTATATCTTGAATACAATTTTGACGCGTAATTTAGAATGGTTCGTCAAAATTAAACCTGGAGCTAATTGGTTGATTTGACTTTGTTGATCGAAAGGTAGCTGGAAAGTTCTCTTTTTAAAGTAGACTTTATATGATTGTTCCTTGATTCGTTTTACTGACCCACAGTCAGATACGGAATTGATCTCGTTTCCACTGGAAGACTCACTGGGTTCCGGTAATCATACAGGTTATTTTGCGTTACACTAGTCGTCTTCTTCTTCCCAGAGTCGGGCAGATTAAAAGTGTAATTCTCGAGTTATCGATCTTGAACGAAAATCTTTCTTAGTCCCGGAAATCAATCAGACCCGTGAAAATCATTTCTAAGTATCAGATCAAAACGTATTTGAGTTGTGTAAATTGGTTATATTATTACATAAAATAAAACACATTTTGTGTGACTCGCCAGTGATATTCGTTGTAAACGTTCCATCAGGGACGGATCAAAAATAGGAAAGTAACTTACGTTTAACTACATCCCTCGGGTATATATAAAAGCAATATCAAATAACAGATGACAAAAGTGCTATGTCAAAATACAATAACAGCGGTTCCTGCAAAACATATTCGTTTAACTACATCCCTCGGGTATATATAAAAGCAATATCAAATAACAGATGACAAAAGTGCTATGTCAAAATACAATAAAGCGGTTCCTGCAAAACATATTTTACTAAATAATTCCATTTTCTTGGGGGGGTGGGGTGGGGGGGGGGTCTTGGGATTGTGTCCCTTTAAAAGGTTCGACCTGTCGCATGCTCTGCTGTGGGAAATCATGGAAGTTCATTTATTTACAAGATGCATCTACTCATAAAGTGATTGCCTCGGTGATTTGTCTGTGTTAACTCTTTAAGTGTCGCCTGTGGCAAATCAAGTGAATGGTTGTCTAGCGCTTTTTGTCTCGCAAATGGACGTTTGCTGATCTTATTTCGTCGAGTTTTCCACCCCGAGCGCAACTGTTTCGGTTATTATTAACAACGACTGAATTTAAGTTGCTGGCAGTGGCGAAATGCTTTCTGCGGAAGACCACTTTTGGCATCGGTTATTAGGTCTGAGATGGCTTTTATCATTTGCTTGTATTGTTAGGGCTAAAATGACATTTATTGTCTGTTGTTATGGCTAAAACCACTTTTAACGCCTGTTAAGAGTTTAAAACCACTTTTATCGTATGCTGTTAGGCCTAAAACCACCTTTATTGTCTGTTGTTAAAACTTAAACCACTTTCATCGTCTGTTGTTAGGGCTAAAACCATATTTATCGTCTGTTGTTAAGGCTAAAACCACTTTTATATTCTGTCGTAAAGGCTAAATCTATTTTTATCATCAGTCGTTAAAAGTTAAGAACATATTTACAATTTTTTTTACTTTATAACATGTTAAGGCTGACTACTTTTATCATTGATATAATTTCTTGTTGTGGATAAAACCATATTTATTATCAGTTATTAGGAGTTACAACACTTTTATTATCGACTGGTATACCAAAGACCGTGGTATGTGCTGTCCTGTTTGTAGCACAATGTATATTAAAGATTCCATGTATGTACGTACGAACGAACGAACGAATGTATGTATGTGTATGTATGTGTGCGTGTGTGTTAAGACAAAGTAGGTGGAAATTAATGGAATTTTAGGAAATGTCAAACCTATGCTAGCGTTTGTGTCCGTGAACAAGATGAACGAGGTGCTCGTAATTCTCAGCCAGTTAATACAGAGATGACCACTTTTAATTAAAGGGACATTCCTGAGTTTGCTGCATTGTAAGATGTTTCCGACTAATAAAATATTTCTACGATTAAACTTACATATTAAATATATTTTCTTGTTTAGAATATCAGTGTCTGTATATTCAATGTGTTTCTGGTCGTCTTAATATTTGTAAGTAGCCCAAACTAGATTTTCTCTTCAAATAATTTCGTATTTACAATTTTTTTTAGGAACCAAAATGGAAGTTAACCAAGTACAAATATTAGAACGATCAGAAACGTTTAATATACAGCCACTAATATTTTATGCAGAAAAATATATTTGATATGTAATTACAATCGTTAAAAAGTCTCTGTTAGTCGATAACATCTTAAAAATTGCAGCAAACTCAGGGCTGTCCCTTTAAGTGTAATAAGTGTTTTTTTCAAATTCCAGTTCTTTATTGCTTTAGGGTTTTACAACGTATCAGCATAATACAGTGTACAACACAATAATACATATATACACGATATGTACACGACTATGGTGGAGAGTGATTTAGTAAACAATAATAATATTAATACTACTACTAATAATTAATTAATTAAGGTTCTATTGACTTATATTATTTAATACATATAAGTCATTATTAAGTATGCTGAGAGATACATGTATTATTTGTTTAATATACATGTAATCGAACAGTACTATATTGAATAAATAGAAGTAATGTTAATATTAACCAATTTGCTCCAATAGGTGATCTCTAACGGCATTTGCTCTAAATAAATATTTTTCGAGATTATTAAGTTCCTGTCAGACGCTAACAGCTGGGTAAGTTTGAAAACGCTTGGACGTGTATGGTAATTATATGTTTTAATAAATGTCTTTCTTGAATCATTATATCGTGGCCACTGGTGGATACAATGATAGTCGTCTTCTATTTCATTTTTGTCACATACCGGGGTACTGTACATTTTCTCTGTGATCTTTCAATGTTTCTATACCTGCCAAATTCTGTATTTAATTTATGTGCACATATTCAGATTTTAGTTATGTCTTTTAAATGACGAACGTCCAATGGTTTTCTAAGATAATCTTGTAATATTAAATTATTTAACAATTGTTTGTATAGACTTCCCTTTGGAGTTATCATTATTCTACTGTAACATTGTTGCTTGAATATGTCAGTTATCATTTCTCTAATTACATTGTAAACATTGTTATCAACATGTGCTAAGTTCCATATATAATTTAAACCTTGTTCGTTTAGTTCCTGTTTGACCTTAATTAACCAGTCTTCTTCATACTGAACCATTTCCTTATATATAGGTCTTAATATACTGTTAGTAGTGTTATTGTATTTACAGTCAAATCCCATTCAAGAGTATAATCAGACAGTGAATCAAGCATTTTTTGCATACATCACCATACATTATTAAGATATATGTTTAGAATTATCTGAAAGCAACTGCATTTCACAATCATTCACATACATAGAGAATAATATTGGAGATAAAACTTCTCCCTAAAATAAACATGTTATTGCATAAAATATTTTTCTAAAAGTACATTATTATATTTTACACAACATTCAACATTGTCATATAAAGACCGTATAATAGTAACCATTCTACCCTCGACGCCCTGTTGAATTATTTTATACCACAGGTTTTGTCTATTAACAAATTGAACTGTATGTCCAGGACAGTAGGTTAATGGTTAGTGAAGTCAGGTGGGAGCCGGCACCAGGAGGCGAACCCAGTACCTACCAACTATATATCCGATAGCAACTATACCACCGAGACCTTCACATTCACTTACATGTACACGTGGTTTTAAGGGTGGGAGGGTGGGGGGGGGGGGGGGGTAGTAGCGGGTATTTCCAACATTAGACTTCTTGCATAAGGAGCCATTCAAATATTATTTTAGAGATAACATGCATATGTTGATTTTAGTTTTGGGGGTGTTATTTCCTATTGGATCTTCGCAAATATCATATTTGACAGAATGGCAATGCATTAGTCTGAGGTCTTAAATAGAGTATTTATTAATATCAACAGAGGCTTTGTTAATTTTTTAAAAAATCACTGAAAATGTTTGTTGAGAAATACTCTCACACACACACACACACACACACACACACACGCACGCACGCACAAACGCACACACAGACAGACAAACACAGACATACAGACACACAGACACACACTCTTTTTTCTTCACATTTCTTGATGGTTTTTTTTTTACCTCTGTATTAATATACCTCGTGTGCTGGGATATGTGAATTCTTGTTTTATGTATATGGTGTGTGTGTGTGTGTGTGTGTCTCTCTCTCTCTCTCTCTCTCTCTCTCTCTCTCTCTCTCTCTCTCTGTGTGTGTGTGTGTGTGTGTGTGTGTGCCTGTATGTCTGTCTATCTGTGTGTGTATGTGTCTGTATGTCTGTCTATCTGTGTGTGCATGTGTGTGTGTGTGTGTGTGTGTGTGAGTGAGAGAGTGTGTGTCTTGTTTTAGTGTTAGCGTTTATGTGTTTGTGTGTTTGAAAAGAACTTACGATTAATCAACGTTAAGGGGAAAAATCGCTTTTTCTCTAATTATTTCTATTCATGACGTATAAGGCGCTGAAAACATGGAAATAGACACCTACCGTGCGAACCTATCAGAATGACCGATTCTGCCGTGGCAAGGAAGTAATGAAACACGTCTTGCTTGACACTAATCTTGTTTTATTGGTTCGCTTGCCGCCGTGCTCGGTCCTCGATAGTGAGAAAGTGTAATGAAGTTTTACTGCGCGCTATTTCAGACGGGAAATGAAATGAGCGAAATCGGCCCGCACAGTGCGCGGATCGGCATCGCTCTTTAATGAAAACCGTCGTGGCCTTCTCAACCAGGCTCTTGTGTCGCGTGGCCAGCCAACAGTAAGACACCACCAACAACCCCAGTGTTGGTACTGTGTACCAGCTTAATATAGTCCGGTTTAGGAAATAGGTCTTCATTGTAAAAGACGGAAATATCATTTGAAATCGTTTATTAATGATTACAAGTGGGTTGACGTTTTTAGTATGTAAATAACCCATTGTTTTGAAGTTACTGGTTATTTTTAGTACCAATTGATAATAAATGTCCAAGTGACATGCTGACACGTATATAACAGCAAAATGAGGTGGTTCTTTGGTTTAAAGCTGGATAACTCAAAATATTTGTGGTCCACCTATATTGATTTTTTGCATTGTACAGTGTAGTTACTAAGGGACTTACTTTCTAAAAATAGCAGTAATAATATATAGCCCTTTTGAAATTGTCCTGTTGTTTCACAGAATATATTCTGACATAAAAATTATATTGAAATGCATACAAAAGTGAATGATTGTGTGCAACCTTGAGGAATCGGAACACCTCGGTCAATTCCGTCACTAATTTTCTTACCTTATTAACATATTTTCCTAATGCTACAAACACAATACACTTTGGAATCTGTATTAATACTACGCTGACTAATGTACTGGCGCAGTAGTTAATTAACAACAACAAATAATAACAACCCAGAACTGATCACTCAATTAGTTAATCTCTAGGTGTCTAGTTTACACAATATTCTAATCACTTTACCGTGACACAACACCCACACGTGTGATAATTGAGAAACGCTTCCAGGGGAACTTAATTAATAAAGGAATTACAACTCTATTCCTAACTGGTTAATTTTTAATTAGCCCTTAACGACTCATTCAGTAACCTTGTAATACGGAATTAATACTGGTACCTATCACAATAAAGACAATAAGCTACAGTTTACCTAGGTCCTCTAGGATGACTGGTTAAGCTTTATATATATTTAGAACAGTGAGCCTACAGTTTACTGCGTCAGATTACCGGCAGCACCGTCTAAATAATATTGGTATAATACAGTATTAAACTATTTAAAGTCACATCAATCACATCAAGGTTATACAACAGAGCAGAAATAATATATTTACCAGTCCGGACGGACAAGGGTCCCACTGGAAGCCTTCCTATGTTTCTCCCTGATATCTCTAAAACCCTAGCTATTGATTATAAAATCCCAGTATCGGCTGGGGGTACATCGCGGCACCGAATACCTACAAGTGATATTTCCACAGAGACCAACACGACAATTTTCCTTAGATGGCCAGACTTGCTGACGCCTAGTTGCCAAAATCACGGTCGTAAAAACCGCACTCGCGGAGGTATTACGTAACTACTGGCCACATGGCCTCCGCACCTGGGCTGGGTGTGTATTGAAAACAGCACGACCACCGTCGCGCAGAGGTATTACGTAACAAAGTGCCCACCTGGGCTTAAGTGCATATTGGAACTGCACACGGCCCTCTAAAACAATTAATATCGCCACAGGCGAAAACAAGTTTAAGAGCATGTTCCGTCACAAACATCAATATAAAAATGGTGGGTGGGGGGCATATGCCCCCTCTCATTGCAAGAGACATGTGATATCTTATAGACTGGATGCGGCGCGTGCGTGCGATCTGATTGATACGTCAGCCGCTTGTGTTTTGTACATACCATATACAATTATTTTATTGCGGCTGGTCGCATGCGTTTTGTACATACACACCAAATACAATTATTTTATTGCGGCTGATCGCATGCGTTTTGTAGACGCACGCATCGCACGTATCGAACGCATTCAATCTAAACAATCATTGAAACTAAAGTTTGTTTTGTTTAACGACACTACTAGAGCACATTGATTAATTGATCATCGGCTGTTAGATGTGAAACATTTGGTATTTCCCACAGACAGGGAACCACATGCCACGGTCTTTGTCCAGTTGTGCTGCACTGGTTGGAATGAGAAAAAGATCATTGTAACTAATGTATTACGATTTGTTTTAGCCATATCGCACGCACGCGCTGCATGCTGTCTATACGAGGCTTTACTCAGCTGTATGTTTCTGGTAAGACAATTGTCAGAATGCTAGATTTCCATACGTTTCCAACAGTGTATTAACGTCATCATCAGCAATAGAAAATAACTGGATATTAGCTCATTGTAAGTTAAATGCTAGGTTTCTATACGTTTTTATCAGTGTATTAACGTCATCATTAGCAATAGCAAATAACTGGATATTATGGTACGAGACAGACGTGTGCTAGTTTTATTATAAAATGTTAACTTGGTTGTCTGTGAGAATCCATTTGGTTCCAGGCAACCGTTGCGTTTCTGATCGCCGGAATTCGGTCACTGGAACATGCCAATTGCAAATGAATCAACTACATACAACTATCAATTCCGTAACCATAGCAACGTGAATGTTTCTATTACTTAAACCGAGTGGTACACAGGTAATGGATGTTTAATGTCGAGCCATCTTGACCCATTCCATTCCAATATTTATTTACATGCTCATATACCACGAAGGTTTCAAGCATGTCTGTCCTGGGCATAATCTCTGGCCTTGACCCAATCAGGGGTTTCGGCATACATCTAACAAACTAATCCTTCTACGAGAAATGTCATAAACGCAGTCAGTGGTAGAGCACTCGTCTCAGCTTTCATTGGTCACAGGATCGGACTGAGGTCGGTTTTTTCCCGTTCCAACCAGTGCCCCCGCGACTGGTACATCAACAGATGTGGTATGTACTGTTCTACTTGTTATATAAGGACGATTCCTTGTTCCTTTTTTTAAATGTAGCGGGTTTTGTCTCTGAGACGTATGTAAAACAATTACCAGATGTTTGACACCCGATAGCCGATGATTAATAAATCAATGTGCTCTAGTGGTGTCGTCAAACAATTACCAAATGTTTGACACCCAATAGCCGATGATTAATAAATCAATGTGCTCTGTGGTGTCCTAAAACAAAACACTTTATTGTTGCTTTTCGGAAGAGGTAGACCAAGTGTGGAAATTATTAATATGTTACACACCAAAATCGCCGTAGTTTGCTTTTCTTTCTTAATGGATAAAATATAGCGGGTCTCCTCTCTAAGACTGTGTCAGAATTACCTGATGTTTGACATTCAATAGCCGAAGATCAATATATCAATGTGCTCTAGTGGTGTCATTAAGCAAAACAAACTGTAATTCCATAATGGCTACACAAAGAGGGATCTAGTTGAAGACCTATTGTGCGTCAGACAAATGATCTCTACCACTCCTATCAAAGGCTGTGTTCTGTGCTGTTGTGTTCATACTGAAAGGGCGGGACCTAGCACAATGATAAAGCACTGTCGCTTGGTCGGTCTTGGATCGATTCCCATCGGTAAGCCTATTGGCTATTTCTCGTTCCAGCCAGTGCACCACGACTGGTATATTAAAGGATGTAGTATCCTGTCTGTGGTAAAATGTAGCGGGTTTTTTGTCTAAAACAATATGTCGAAATTACTAAATGTTTGACACCTAATAGCTGATGATTAATAATCAGTGTGCTCTAGTGCTATTGTTAAACAAAATAAACTTTCCATACAGGAAATGCCTATAATATAAAGCCCCCCTTTTTTATACTTTTTTTCTTCTTTTTTTCACACCACTTCCCCCTTTCCTTTTACTCCTATGAATTCTATCTCATTTCTTCCCGATCTGACAACTCCTATCTTTCAACTGTTTTCGCTGTCCATCTCCACAGCCCAGTCCCTGTCTCTCCAACCTACATGTGCATGTCTCGTGTGGTTATCCGTAGCACACACCTGTCATTCTCCATCAGCTGTTGGCTTAGTCTGACCACTTCGGAGAGCGTTCAGTAGTTACTTCTGGCATTGTTAAGAAGCACTTGTCTTTAATGTTTTACAGTACAAGAAACTTCCCCATTCCATCTTACTGACGATCCTGATAGCCTAAATGGAAAAATCAAATAGATAATCTAAAAAAGGAGAATACTTGAAAAAACACACAATCTGTATTCATGTGCCAGCATATCACAATGTCAAGAAAATAAATCAAATTAGCTCCAATGGCCTATTTTCGTTCGTCATCAGCGCGATCGATAACTCTTAGTTTCACGTATCCATTAAAGTGAGATACTTCGTTCATGCTTAATTTAATCAAATCCATTAAACAGAAGCCAGAAAATGTCCGTTCTACGGCAGAGTAAAATGTCAAGATATATTTTGATACATGTGATCAAAGTTAACGCATACCCAGTTTGTCTGCTCGGTGCCAGGGCAGTAATTGTAGGCAGGTTATGTCAGTTCAGGTCATAGGGTTTAACGTGCAGATTCAGAGCAAGTTGTAACGCACGCCTGTCATGGGCGCAGGTGTCCGCCTAAGCCGGCTGCTCCTGCTCCGTCCAGGACAGGAAATAGGTTTGATGTGGGTGGGAGGAAGGGACCGCCCGCGTCGTCATGTGCAAGAGAGCAACTGCAGCCCGACCGTGGTCGGTAGCGGGTGGGGCATTTGTGGTGCTATTGGTTTTTTTTTTTAAATGTCCTGCTGGATTAAGTCAAAAATGAACGGATTGCGCAATATTTTTTCATACGGTCATTTTGGCGCATGTATTTTATAAAATTTACTAGTTTAAAGAAAAAAAATGTTTGATCTGAACAGTGGCAAGAGAAGATTTTAGGAGGGGTTGGGTCATGCTCCCTCGCAATTTACATTGAAAAACACATTCCTTGGAGCAAAAACATTTGTGCATACACACACCTGCTTGGAGCTTTTGATAATCGAACGTTGGTATTAAATATATACTACTCAAACGAATTTAAGGGTTAAAAATTTATAACCAAATAAGTTTCAGAGTGTATTAGATTGATGATGTAAACTACACCAAAAATTTAATTTATTGTTCCATATTTACAAAAAACCACAAATAAACGTCACTGTATACAAGAAAGTCACATGACATGCTGTCAAAGTTGAAGGTTGTCAAACATGGATTTTACACATTAGAACATTCGTTTAATAGTGTGTGAATCCACCCCTGGCGCGAATACACTCGACACATCGTTGCCTCATGCTGTTGATCAGACGTCTGAAGAACTCTTGGGGAATGACCTGCCACTCTGTCATAACAAGTTGACCCAGATCATGAAGGTTGGCCGGAGTGGCATGGTTATCCCGAACTCTCCTGCCTAATTTGTCCCAGGCGTTCCCTATTGGGGCCAAGTCAGGCGAATATGCTGGCCAAACCATCCAGACGATACCTTGTTGTCTGAGAAAGTCCGTTACCACCCTGGCGCGGTGGGGTCTGGCATTGTCATCCTGCAGAACTGCCCCGCCGCCAAGCTGCTGAAGGCCTGGGAGAACCAACGGCCGGATAATCTCATTCAGATAGCGGATTCCATTCAGATTGCCATCCACCACATAGAGGGGGGTCCTGTGGTGGATAGAGATGCCGCCCCTCACCATGACGCTGCCACCACCGAACCGGTGACGTTGTCTAACGTTAACGTCAGCGAAGCGCTCCCCAGGACGTCTGTAGACACGAACCCGACCGTCGTTGAACTGGAGACTAAACCTGGACTCATCAGTGAACATCACTCGACCCACTGAACACGTTGCCACCGCAGATGAAGTGTGCACCAGTGACGTCTGGCCGTTCTGTGACGTGGTAGGAGTGGTGGTCGAACAGCCTGGCGACGGCAGCGTAGATTATTGGCTCTCAGACGATTGCGTATGGTTTGATCAGACATTCGAGTTCCAGTCGCAGTCCGCAGATTGTCACGTAATCGGCGTGCAGTGCTTGTGCGTTGACGTAGAGCCATATTGGTGATGTAGCGGTCCTCTCTATTTGTAGTGCTTCGGGGTCTTCCCGAATGTGGACGATTTCGAACAGAATTCGTTGCTTGGTACCGTTGCCACAGTTGGCCAAAGACACTCTGACTGACACCAAGTCTCAGAGCAACATTTCTTTGCGTATTGCCATCCTGAAGCCAAGCAATAGCCCTTCCTCGATCTTCGATAGTCAGTTGACGTCGTACCATTGTCGAATTTGGAGTGTGCACCGTACACGAACGCAAGCTCCAATTATACGGAAATTCAGCATTGGGAACATGGAATACACATGCAAAGCGTGCAAATGAAGCGCTTTGTGAAAAAGCAAGTTATGGGCACTTAACAGACCTTTCGCTTTCGCCCTAATTTACGTGCAAATGTAAGCATGTTTTCGCCATTAGAACTAGTCGACAGTGTCAATGACAGTGGATTTTAATTCATTTATGGGTTGCTTAGACCCACTTTCGTCAAAATGGAACAATACCATGCGTGACATTATGGTCTAGCTAATATAATTGACATTCAGAAAATAATGTCGAAAATATCGTCTGACCCTTAAATTCTTTTGAGTAGTATATACATATCCAATCATTTAGCGCATTAAGTGACCCTTTAATTCTCTTAAAGACACGATCGCACAAGAGTTAACTTACTAAATGACCCACAGGATTTGCTGCGAAAAGTACTTTATTCAGCCGCCATACTCCACTTGCTATCGATATTTTGATGTAATTGATTTATAGCTACGTAGCTATAAGTCAGAATTATTGAGTTATTGAGAGAGGAAACCCGCTATCGCCACTTCATGGGCTACTCTTTTTCGATTAGCAGCAAGGGATCTTTTATATGCACCATCCCACAGACAGGATAGTACATACCACGGCCTTTGTTACACCAGTTGTGGAACACTTGCTGGAACGAGAAATACCCAATGGGTCTACCAACGGGGATCGATCCTAGACTGACCGCGCATCAAGTGAACGCTTTACCACTGGGCTACGTCCCGCCCCTTAGCTGTGAAATAGGAAAGTTTATAGATACAGTTAACAATGTCTTCAGCCTACATCACAGGAGATGGCCTAATACTCGGACTAATTGTTAGTTTCCGCGATGGCTTTGACGTATAATAGCTAATTTCTTTTATTAATGAAAAAACCCTCATTGTAACATACCATCAAACAAGTGTTAAAAGGAATGCTCAGGTATTTTCAAACACATCGATCCAGTATTTTGAAATAATGGTTAGAATGTACACAACTACCGAAATAAACCGAAGAGCTTAAACGAGACACTTAAAGTAAATACAACATTTTTGACAGAAGCATAAATCTCACTTTATGGTATCTTTGATGGACTTATTATCATTTTTTTTTTTAATAACAACATTTTAAGTAAATATTCAGCACCATTGTATAGTGATGTAAACATTTGTTTACCATCATATTAGATCAGCCTGTGACGTAGGTTGAAGAGCTTAGTAAGTAGCCTACATCAAGCCAAGCAATCGATGTTACAATGTATTTAGTAGATCGGCGGCTTTTAGAGGCATCAACGACTCTACGTCTACTTAGAAATATTAATGTATTGTTTGAGGGACACATTTATTATTTTTACGAAAATTATGTGAAGCATTATCCAGGTCCATTATCTGGAGGGAGGGGTGGGGGGGAGGGAACACAATCTCTTGTTACTGGGTCACAGACTCTAGTGGAGGGGTGGGCAGACGCCATATTTTTATCTTTATTTATACAGTCAAGCAGAAATACCCCGTACATGTTCATCCTCGAGTAGGGGTCACAGCCCCCGCCCCCCCCCCCCCCCCCCCCCCCCGGTTCCTACGGGCCTGTTATCAGTCACGTTCTATATAGAAGAATAGGGGCCGCTAAATAGACATGCTTTTCATACCCCCGAAATTTTCTCACGTAGATTTTTCAGCCATATTGAATTTGTGACATATTTTGTCACGTGTACTTCGTAAATCCGTTCGATTCATACTTTTGTTAAAGCTGCAGTCTCAAGTCACTATGTCATGTATAAAGGTTGCAGTATACCAAATAACATCTCACCAGGTCAAAGTTCGAAGTACTTCTCATACCACAGTTAAATCTACCGGCCCTGCCACTGGTGAAAACATATCTGACAGTGTTTGTGGTCATAAAATGTTGTTTCATCTGGCCAGTTCATTATATTTTAATTTAACTATAAAATGTAATTTCCGAAAATACTTTATACCTACTAATAACTAATTAGCATCTTTAATTTCTACAGTGTTGTGGACCGGAAGTACTTGAAAAGTCTAATAATAGATATTTAGTTTCAACTAGCGTAGCGTATTCTGTTTTTCTGTATCAAATATCAAAAAGCCCGAGGTATCGTAAAGTAAAGTTTGTTTTATTTAACGACGCCACTAGAGCACATTGATTTTTTATCTTATCATCGGCTATTGGACATCAAACATATGGTCATTCTGACACTGTTTTTTAGAGGAAATCCGCTGTCGCCACATAGGCCCCGAGGTATCGAGACTTAATCATCTCAAAGTAAAACTCTCGGTAATTTTGAAGCGGAAGAAAATGCATTGTGAATGAACATATTAATTTTGTTCATGGATTGACAAACAAAAAACCCACTTTCCACCCAAGGCGA
This sequence comes from Gigantopelta aegis, assembly GCF_016097555.1. Lineage (NCBI taxonomy): Eukaryota > Metazoa > Mollusca > Gastropoda > Neomphalida > Peltospiridae > Gigantopelta > Gigantopelta aegis. Next base: position 18,944,188 of record NC_054703.1, on the reverse strand, counting down.
ATTTTGTCTTGTAACAAGTATCAAACAACCTGAGTTATCGAACGTCCGGTGTCTTCATTTCAAAGCTATCAAACGGCCTGATGAGAAAAAAAAATTGGAATTTATTTTAAGAGGTTGTTTTCTTTTCATTTGTTTTTGCTTTAAAACCCAATGTCGGCGATATTTTAATACTAAGACTTACAACCTACACGACAAAACCACCAATAAACAAAAGTTCGCATCTTTGCAGAAGACTAGAGCCCAAAGGATGTTTTGACAAGGTCGTGAATTACTGTTTTGATATGTACACTACCTCTTTTCAGTTTCCTGATAGCCAAAAAGTATGCATGTACACTGTCGTAGTCAGGGTTTTATATTGGGGGGAGGGGGCAAATAAACCCCCATCCTAGTTAGTCTTGTTACGTTTGTAAGACAGACCAATATTTAAGGTACGCCAATGCACACATAAATTAAGTTTTTTTTAGTATTATGATCTTACTAATTCTAACCTAACCTTGATGTCAACAGCGGCATTCCTGGAATTCTCATTCTCTCTCTCTCTCTCTCTCTCTCTCTCTCTCTCTCTCTCTCTCTCTCTCTCTCTCTCTCTCTCTCTCTCTCTCTCTCTCGGCCAAGTTTCAAAATAACCACGTTATACATTAATTAGTTGTAATTTACAATTGTAATGAGGTCTCGATCAAGAAATACTTGTTTTATTTCCTTTTAACACAAAACTTGGTTTAGAGTGTGGTAAAAAGAATCCGCTTTCGCCATATAATTTATGCTACCCTTTCTATTAACTGATAGGTGTTTTATATGCACCTTCCAATAGACAGGATGGTTCATCTTACAGCTTTTGATACACCAGTTGTGAAGCACAGGGCGGCACCGAGGAAAAACCTGATAGTGTTACGGGTTAAGGAGGGTCTGAGGGATTGATCCTATGACCCACCGCTCATCGGAGGACCGCACTCGATAACAGGCCTAATGATTCGTCTATGTCCGCGAGGTGAACTCTGACCTGGCGATATCGATGGATCTCATTCCGCGACGATCACTCGTTTCAGAAATCTTAACAAATCTGTCCGCCTAGTCAGTGTCGCAGTCACACTGTATGTTTGGAATATGCTCTCATTGTCGAGGTATTCCTCACTAGCCTATCTTAATGACTAAAAGTAAATAAGTTTGTTTTGTTTAACGACACCACTAGAGCACTGATAATTAACCATCGGTTATTGAATGTCAAACATTTGGTTATTCTGACACGTAGTCATCAAAGGAACTCTGCTACATTTGTTCTAATGCACTTTTCCACAGACAGGAAAGCATATACCACGGCCTTTGACCAGTTGCGGAGTACTGGTTGGAACGAGAAAAGCACTAATTAGGTTAAATAGATCCACCAAGGCTGTTAGATCCTGCGACGCAAGGACCTCAAGCGAGCACTCAGCCGACTGAGCTAAATCCCGCCCTCTTAAAATCAAACATAAAATACATCCCCCTAAATATATCCAAATGCCTATTTGTTCCCCTTTGGGTTGTCCTTTTCACGAATTTTTCAGCATCTACCCATTTTACTTTAGCCTCCACCCCCCCCCCAACCCCCACCCCCCCCCAAACCCACCCACCCCCCACAAAAAAACAACAAAAAATTAAAATAAAATAAATAAATATATATATATATTAATAATACTAATACATTTTTTAAAATGTTTTTTTACTAGAGCACAATGATTTATTAATCATGGGATATTGGATGTCAATCGATTGGTAATTCTGACACGAAACATGTTACAATGGCAGCGAACTCAAGACAGCCGGTCTCTGTTTGTCTGTTTATCTCTGTTTGTCTGTCTATCTGTCTCTGTGTCTGTCTGTCTGTCTCTCTCTCTCTCTCTCTCTCTCTCTCTCTCTCTCTCTCTCTCTCTCTCTCTCTCTCTCTCTCTCTCTCTCTGAGTGTCTGTCTCTCTATGTCTGTATATGTCTCTGTACTCTTTCTCTCTCTATATATCTCTCCCTCTATCCCTCCCAAGAGAACATCTTGTAACTGTGCCCCTCCCCTTCCCTCTTCCTCCTTACCATAAAGCTGATGATGTCCGACCCTATGACACAAGAACCTGAGGCTCAGGCGAACACTCTACCGACTGAACTAAATCCAGCCCCGCATCAAAGGAAATGATTTATCAAACATTGTGACTTGTGTTTGCTAATTAACTAGTTTATGTTTTCAACAACGACCGAGCAATAGCGTCATAGTTTATTCATATACTGACGAAAGTGCAGTTCGGTGGCTAAACATAACTTCGTTGATTAGTCGTATTACATAAATCAGTTTCTGGTCTTGTTCCATTAAGACGAAAATAGATGTTGATGATTCATTTACCTGTAAATTGGTTTCATTAAAAACAAACCCCCAATACACACACACACACACACACACACACGCACGCACGCACGCACGCACACACACACACAACTGAAGTAATCATGGAGCAGGCAGGGCTGTACGCAGTGTATTTAAAATTAGAGAAGTGGTAGTTGAAAAAGAGTCAGAACACAGTAATATACTGAGAGGCATAAATAACGCAATGTGTATTAACGCAATAGTGTCCCACAGAAAGGTCATATTATTAGTGTAGTTGAGTTGTGACATTTAGTGGTAAAATAGTGCAAAATGTGATACTAACATGCCACTCTGCATGCATATATATATATATATATAAAGCATATTGACAAATACGATACTGGTAACAGCTGTAACTGAAAGAAGATATTGGTAAAATCGGAGGGCGGAGGATGGAATAAAATGCGTTTGAAAAAAAATAAAACAACTGTTGGGGGTGGGGGGTGGGGGTGGGGGTGGGGTGCAATAAAACAACACTTGTTCTGCATTACTTACCGTGTCGTACTAGCTACCCAATTTCGCTACGTATTTCTAATAAGCAATACCAGTTTCTGTACAAACAACAAACAAAACCTGCAACTTTTGTGCCAACTAGCCAGCCGTACCGATAAAATGAACGCCAGCGTGTTTATTTCAGTACAATGATAAACATAGAGCATATGCAAAGAAACCCTTCTTAAACGATGCGACCGCCCAGGAAAAACAGAAACAAAAACCCATACCTTACATTTAAAAGTGACAAAAATATCTGGAAACCTGTATCTGATGGCAAATGTGACCGGCCTCGGTGACGTCGTGGTTAGGCCATTGGTCTACAGGCTGGTAGGTACTGGGTTCGGATCCCAGTCGAGGCATGGGATTTTTAATCCCGATACCGACTCCAAACCTTGAGTGAGTGCTCCGCAAGGCTCAATGAGTAGGTGCCTGTGGGAAGCGCAAATAAAAGATCCCTTGCTGCTAATCGGAAAGAGTAGCCATGTAGTGGCGACAGCGGGTTTCCTCTCAAAATCTGTGTGGTCCTTAACCATATGTCTGACGCCATATAACCGTAAATAAAATGTGTTGAGTGTGTCGTTAAATAAAACATTTCTTTCTTTCTTTCTGATGGCAAATGTCGACACCGACCACATTCTTATACAAAACAGAAACAAAATTAATCCTAGATTATTGAAAGTGTGCTGTCATATCAAAATGGCTCCTAGAAATGCCCAATTTCGCACCTGTCTATGAACTTACACACGTGCAATATTACATCTATTGTTACAACTAATACGATTGATCAACCAATGACCAACTACTCCAATCAAAAAATGCTAAGACAAATATTTCCCGCTATACTACGAAACGCGGGAAATAAAACATATTAAAACCTGACGGGAAAAGAGAAAACGTGTTGCTTTTATATGGAGACGAGTGCAGGCAACGCACGTGTAAAATGAGTCTCATATGCAATGTTGTGTTGTTGCAATAAACACAAGTTATGATTTTTGCTTCAAACTTATTTCATTCAATTTGTTTTCGATTTGAGCTAAATCCACTTTTACTTACAGTTATTACCAATATGACGTTTGTCCGCATGCTAATACATATGATACTACATTTGTATAAGAAATTATTCAGTGAATACCCATTGAGTTATTTATGTCTTTCAGTATAGAAGGTCATCTCTAGGTAAATAGAAAAAAGAGGCCAACTTTTAAACAAACAAAAAGAGTGCATTATCATTTGTTTGTTTATTTGTTTTGTTATTGTTGGGGTTTTTTGGTGGGTTTTTTTGTGGGTGTGTGTGGTTGTGGTTGTGGTGGTGGTGGTGGTGTGTGTGTGTGGGGGGGGGTGTTATCTGCTACCTTGCATCATCTCTGGACTCGACTCTGGAAGGAATCAGGTCTACGTTCAGCGATAGTAAGCAACGCTAACGTTCGCGGAATCTTTAATTAGTTACAACACGAGGTGTCATTCGGTTTAACGTGAAGCGCTCGAACCAAACTAGCGAACGCTTAATTGCTCTACCTGCCTGAACTTATCCCTAATCATAAGTTATTTTCTTTAAACTACGGTTATTCTGTGTCTAACATTGCAACACGTGGCCACAATAGTTCGTTCCAGCCAGTGCACCACGACTGGCATATTAAAGGCAGTGGTATGTATTATTCTGTATGTGGGATGGTGCATATCAAAGGCAGCGGTATGTATTATTCTGTATGTGGGATGGTGCATATAAAAGATCCCTTGCTACTAATGGGAAAATGTCGCGGGTTTTCTCTCTAAGACTATGTGTCAAAATTACCAAATGTTTGACATCCGATAGCCGATGATGAATAAATCAATGTGCTCTTATGGTGTCCTTAAAAAACAACAACGTTGGTCACAATAGTGAGAGACAAACCCTTTGCCTCCACACACGCTACTCTCATTGACAAACCCTTTGCCTCCACACACACTACTCTCATTGACAAACCCTTTGCCTCCACACACGCTACTCTCATTGACAAACCCTTTGCCTCCACACACGCTACTCTCATTGACAAACCCTTTGCCTCCACACACGCTACTCTCATTGACAAACCCTTTGCCTCCACACACGCTACTCTCATTGACAAACCCTTTGCCTCCACACACGGTACTCTCATTGACAAACAGTCAGGGATCTTTTAGACGTGTTTTCCCTCTGGTTCAAATGGTGGTGATGGACTGTCAAATCAGGAATGTTCCTGTCACAGATGGCGGTACACGTGTGTTGTAATAGCAATAACTGCAGCTGTGATTGGCAGTAGTAATATTGTCACAGATGGCGGTACACGTGTGTTGTAATAGCAGTAACTGCAGCTGTGATTGGCAGTAGTAATAGCATAGGGGCGGGACGTATCCCAGTGGTAAAGCGCTCGTTTGATGCGCGGTCAGTTCAGGATCGATCCCCGTCGGTAGGCCCATTGGGCTATTTCTCGTTTCAGCCAGTGCACCACAAATGCTATATAAAAAATTGTGGTATGTATTATCCTGTTTGTGTGATGGTGCATTAAAAATTCCATTGTTATTAATGGAACAATGCAGCTGGTTTCCTCTCTTAATGCAATGTGGCCAGTTACCAAATGTTTGACATGCCATAGCCAATGATTACTAAATCAATGTGGTCTAGGGCAGCTAGTCGTGTCGTTAAACCAAACAAACTTTAGTAATATTATGTGACATTGTATATATGTCTTCATAGTATTACTGCTACCAATATAAGGTACAAGTGAAACAAATTAAAATGAAACTGTGATTAATTTTTATTGAAACAATTTTAACATGATCGACAATGGGAATTGATTTGGTGTAGCGGAATCTTCAGCTATTATCAGTATGACTGACATCCTGTTCCCGGGGCTACCACGCTGACATTATTTTACAGTTAATTGAAGACCAAAGACTAAAAATAAATCAAAATAATTGCAACAGCTTGTAGTACCGGAGGGAAATTTCCTTCACAGAACTAATTGAAATAAATTGTATATGAATTAGCATTCATTCTTCAGTCTTGCGGTCGTTTGACATATTATTGGAACACTCCCAACCCTACCACCACACACACTCAAAGAAAACAAAAATAAACTTTAAAAAAGCTCAACTTCCTCCCTTCTAAAAATAAAAAATAAAAAATAAAAAGTAAAATAAAAATAATTAAAAATAAAAATAATAATAATAATAGTAAAACAGGACTCCCCACCCCAACCCCGAAAAGCTCGTTAAAAGCCAATAAAAACTAGCATGCCCAGAGATTGCCGCTTTAACATGCAGTCATTTAAAGTGACGGTCTCAAAGTTGCATGATGATCAAAACATTGATTTTTCTTCGGAAGTGTAAGGATTATATATATATATACTCAAAGGCAGAAGTTATTGTGACATGGATTGTTTGGAGTAATAAATTTGTGAATGGATTTATGGATGTAAACCAGAGAAAATGTGCATGAAACAGCTCAAAGAAATGCAACCAAGCAGTTGTTGCAGCGATTGCATGCATTGTGCAAGAAACATGGAATATTTGTGAGAAATGCTGTCCAGTGTTCACCATAAAAGGCTAAACATTCAGTCGCAAAATCACTGCCACTCTGTGCAGCCTTCAGAAAAACACCATTAGTGAATTGTTTGATGCAATTTCGTCATGCCACGTCTCTGTTAAACTGACAGATGGCGAGTCATAAAGATGCTTGAATCTGGGACCTCGCAGCGTGGCGTCGCACGTCAATTCAACGTCCACAGAAACACCATATGGCACTTATGGCAACGATATCAACAAAACAACCAGGTCAGGGACCGTCCCCGCGTAGTGGCCGACCATTCGTGACAACCCCTCGCTAAGACACATGGATCCGAACCACGCATCTGCGAAACAGGTTGCAGCCAGCAACCCTCACAACCCGTACCATCCCTTTCTCCAGCGTTTAGTGACCTCATTGAGGCCAGGCTTGTATCAATGCTCAAGGTGGACACACTCGCTACTGTGTGAACTTCGCTCTGGACCTCCTCTAGTGATGCATATGGCAGGTATGCCCTTTTCATGGACTATTGCACGTTTCCATACCTTCGGACATTTCTCTTTCCGTGTTATAACGTTCCATACACGGCAGTAAAAACTTATCATCAATTATCTTTGTCTTTTGTGTGTCACAATAACTTGCCTCCAAAGAATTTAATTTATATTATTCAAACATCAAATAAAAAATACGTAATGGTTAGAATATCACGTTACAATTTGAATTTGACAATCATTTATTTTGTACCCCCCCCCCCCCCCACCACCACCACCCTCTCCATCCGCCTCCCTCTCTCAATGTTTTTGGAGGGAGGGGGCACCAATCCTGCTATTGACAACCAATGGATCATTACTGTACATAGTCCTGCACTACCTTTATTCGCTGTTAGGCGCAGATCCTGGGGAGGGGGTGTTAGTGATGAGAGTGACTGCATATTTCAGTAGTATTTCTATCCTCACCTTCGGATGTGCCTATTTTTTCTGACTTTTATGTTTAAATAGTCCGATAAACTTTATTTTTGCTATCCGTATAATTTAATGTTAGCTTAGTAACTGGTGTCCATATACCACTAGGGTTTCGAACACGCCTATCCCGAGTCCGGCCTCCGATAGGATCGGGGGTCTGACTCGGGACAGGAATAACCTTACAAATACGGTCAATTTTGAAATTTTGAATATTAGCACCAAAAGTATTACAAATGTTTTTAAAAATTGGGGTTAATAAATTTTGGCTGCGCCCTTAAGGAAACAAATATTAACATTCCTAACCTATATAAATTATTAATATAATACAATTTCGGCGTAAATTTAGATGGGCAGGTCTAAAATTAATAATAATTATTAAACAGTATTTATTAAGCCCATGAGATGTTAGGAAGAAAGGATGGGAGGTTGGCACAAGCATACATGAAAGTATTAAATTAATTTTGGAAAAGGGGCTGTCAATTATATTTTAAACATTGGTGTGACCAGGTGAGGGTAGGGACGGCCCTACACCAAACCGCCTACGCCTATGGCCCCAAAGAATAGCCTAACTCCCAGCATCCCATATCCCCACCCCCACCCCCACCGTGTACAACCGCAGTTCAGTCCAATCCTGGCAGCCTAGTAGTTGTATAAGAAGTTAGTAGAACTTCCTAAACCGGCGTCACTAGGAGAGTGACGTCAAAGGGTATAAACCCCTGCGCGTGCTGTAACTTCACCGTGGTGCAGGGGTGTAACATTCTCTTTGAGAATGGCCAATACAGCACAAATTGAAGTTTAGAGTAAAATTCGGTGTCCGTAAAATTCTGTGATATTTGTATTTGTATTTTTGCACAGTTCTTTACACTGTTTTTGTTTAAACCTTGAATTTTTATATTGATGTTGATCATCACTTTATTTATTTGCATTACCATAGTTTGACACCCAATAGCCGATGTATTTTTCGTGCTGGGGTGTCGTTAAACATTCATTCATTCATTCATTCATTCATTCATTCATTCAAAGGGTATAATAGTTTCATCGTTGGTGCCACTAGGAGAGTGGCGCAAAAGATCCAGCGATGGTTAATTTAGTGGGAAGGAGGAAGGCGTCCGAAAGTTTTGCCTGTCAAGCCCGTCGGAAGGAGAGAGAAGTACCTGTCCGATCCACGGAGAAACAGGCGACCCTCAGCTGTCCTCCAAAACAACACGATTAAGTCATTCAGAAGACGCTGCCAACACTTTAATCTATAAAACCTAGGACAGTAGACGAGGTAATATTAACCAAGCCACTACCAAAGGCACAGACCAGACACCTGCCCTGTTAAATTACATGGATAAAATACACATAAATATTAAACGAGTGAGAATGCCGCAAACCTATCAAATTAAAAAAATAAATAACAAAGCCAAAATTAAGACACATATATTTATAACACGCAATTTTCCGGAAGGGGAGGGGAATAAATTTATCAAATCACCTTCAATGCAACCTTTCGTCTTTATATTTCACTCGGATGAGTTTTGGCTCCTTTCTAAATTACCTATTGCAAATTCCGACAACCTTAAACTCACCAACGACATCCGCCTCGAGCCAAACAACTGTCGATACCAAAAGCGGGACCCATGAATGTTGTGCATTAACCTTCAGTGAATATATATGCACGGTGATCAAACATTACCCTTAGCCTGACCCAGCTCCACAGAGACATTATATAATCGTCCATGTCTTTATCTTTCCATATTCCCCAGAGCACCGCGTGATGCCCGCGTCTTGTAACCTGAGGACGGTTAGACTTAATTAAAAGTGGTCATCTCTGTATTAACTGGCTGGGAATTACGAGCACCTCGTTCATCTTGTCAACAGGATGTTCATTCCAGTTCACGGACACAAACGCTAGCATAGGTTTGACATTTCCAAAAATACAAGACTACACAAACAAATCGTTGCTTTCCTAAGGTCCCTAACGGACCCCCCCCCCCCCCCCCCCCCCCCCCCAACGTTGTAACATATTAACACAGTAGCCAAATCTTCACTGTTGAATAAATATGGGCGCAACACATATAGCAAACAAATGTGACGTCATGTGTACAATTATAATGTCTGTCGCCCTCTATAGATTTTTATTTTCATTTATATATATACATGCATATTTAAAAAAAATGAAAGATATACATAAAAATATGTATATTAAGGGTCCACACACACACACACACACACACACACACACACACACACACACACACACATACATATACATATATATACAGTCATACTTCGATAATTCGATCTTGAAAGGGACGACGAAATAGTTCGAGTTTCAGGGAGTTTGAGTTTTCGAAATTAATATATAAGAGTTAAAATTAGCTGGATGCGTTCGCTTAATATTGTAAGAAGCGTGCACTTCACTGCCTACTTCTAAACTCTGAAAACTATGCATCGCCAGTTGAAAGGCGAATTAATATATAACTGTCACCCCACCCCTTTTGTTGGCATCTTCCGACTCCTGTGATACTCTTATTTTGCGTATATTGTAAAAGTAAGTAAATGATATAATGAACGTTGGTGTATTTTGCAGATGTCAAAACATGGTGGAACGTAACTAACCAATAAAACACTGAATGCCGAATAACACTCAGTAGATTTGTTCACAAAATTATTTAAATAATTTTTATCATTTTAAATAAGAAAAGTCATTAAAAAGCACTAATGCAAATCAGGAACTAACATTTATTTTTTTAAAAAGCGCTAACAATTATTACAAGTGCTCTTTGAAGTTAACCAGACTGTATCTGAATTATGTATGACGCCATGTACGAACAATTCAATTCAATTCTTTATTCACTCAGACCATATACATGGTACATGAGGTAATATAATAATATAATAACTCGTGTATTTCCTGCAGGAAATACACTCGTGGAATACAGAAATCAGAAAACCACATATATGTAGTTTTGTCTATATATATATATATATATATATATATATATATATATATATATATATATATATATATATATATATGTATGTGTGTGTGTGTGTATATATATATAGAGAGAGAGAGAGAGAGAGAGAGAGAGAGAGAGAGAAAAGAGAGAGAGAAAAGAGAGAGAGAGAGAGAGAGAGAGAGAGAGAGAGAGAGAGAGACATGTGTATATATATATTTGCTATTATGCAATTTTGACAGGGGACCTTTAAATCTATTTCACGTTCGTAGCAGAATGCCATTATTTCCTCATCCTTTTAGTTTTATTAAATTGATCGGCGCACGTATCTTCCTCTGTAATACATTTCTGCTCCGGGCAGTGTTCTATTCATTAAACAGTTCTATTTCTGCAGAAGACAATTCGTAAGATACTAAATCTAAAAGGGATCGCAAGGCAGGTTATACCTTCAGGATGTCTTTATTGAATAACAAGTACAGATACATCTCTTAAAGACGCAAACTCTCATATTCAGCATTGTAAGCCAATAACTATTGTTTATTTATTGATGCATTTTGTTAATCATTAATTAATCAATAAATTTATACATTTATTTATTTTTATATGGATTATTTATTTATGTATTTACATTTTAAAAATATTTATTTGTTATTTCATGTTCCAGCCAGTGCATCACGACTGTTAAATCAAAGACCGTGGTCTGTGCTATCCTGTCTGTAGGATAATGCATATAAAAGATTCTTTGCAACTAATGGAAAAATGTAACAGATTTCCTCTAAGACTATAGGTCAAACTTGCCAAATATTTGATATCCGATGATTAAAGGGACACTCCTGAGTTTGCTCCATTGTAAGATGTTTAAGACTAATAAAATATTTCTACGATTAAACTTACATATTAAATATAGTTTCAATGTGTTTCTGGTCGTGTTAATATTTTTAAGAAGCACAAACTAGATTTTATCTTCAAATAATTTCGTACGTACGAAAAGACAATATTTTAATAAAAAATAAAATGACTTTAACCTAGTACAAATATTAGAACGATCAGCAACACGTTTAATACAGAGCCACTAATATTTTATGCAGAGAAATATATTTTATATGTAATTACAATCGTTAAAAAGTCTCTGTTAGTCGATAACATCTTAAAAATGCAGCAAACTCAGAAATGTTTCTTTAATACATCAATGTGCTTTAGTAGTGTCGTTAAACAAAATAAACTTTTACTTTGTTTAATTATTTATTAATTTATTTATTAATGTATTTATTGCACACACCCGAACACACACCTTTAAGACGCCAGTGTTATGAGGTCGCCTTAAGTCTCAGTACACATACAATGTTTCGTTAACACTCATTGATAATAAACTGACCAACTTCAAAGTCCGAATTGTTAAGAGGAAGAAGAATAAAACAAATTTGTTTAACGACACCACTAAAGCACATTGATTAATGAATCATCGGCTATTGGATGTCAAACATTTGGTAATTCTGACACGTAGTCATCAGACCAAACCTGCTACATTTTTCATAATGCAGAAAGGGATCTTTTATATGTACTTTCCCACAGACAGGAAAGCATATACCACGGCCTTTGATCAATTGAAGAAAAAAATAATTGCTAAAAGGAGTTCCGTTGGCACTAGTAACATAAGTGCCAATTCGAATTTATTATATATTTATAATTATATTATTAACGTCTAAGTTTTGTTTTCCCACAGTTTTAACTTGATTTTCGCACCTACATGTGTATCCAAATTGAAGCACCAGAGAAACAACAGAGTCCACACACACACACAAACACACACACACACACACACACACACACACACACACACAGAGAGAGAGAGAGAGCGAATAAATGCTGACCACACACACCGAGATAGACACTCACACACACACACACACCAGACACACACACACCACAGACACAGAGACACACACAGACACACGCACACACACACACACACACACACACACACACACAGAGGCATACATGCAGACGCACTTGATATTCGTATTTAGTCTCTCTGTCTCTGTCTCTCTCTGTCTCTCTGTCTCTCTCTGTCTCTCTCTCTCTCTCTCTCTCCCTCTCACACACTCTCTCACACACACACACACACACACACACCACCACAAACACACAGCGACACACAAACACACGTGCTATTCGTATTTAGACTCTCTCTCTCTCTCTCTCTCTCTCTCTCTCTCTCTCTCTCTCTCTCTCTCTCTCTCTCTCACACACATACACACACACATACACAAACCCACACAAACCGCTCGCTATAGTCTAGACACCCTGAAATATAACCTAGATTAAAGTCGGCAACATTCAAACGATTACTCAATTATTTTGGCGCAGTTTGTAACACAGACTTACATTTAAGCTTTCATTACCTTATTCCGCTTCAAAAGATCCGAGGTGATGTTCCGCTGAAACCGGAATCGACCGAGACGTTCCGAATAACAAAAAAGTAACGAAGAGTTTTGGCCCCAAATCCGCTCATGAGATATCAACGTATCATCTGATTAAATTGGCATTTTGTGCCTTTAAGCGAGAAATAGAATTCGTGCTCGGTAATAATCGGCTAGAATCGGGCTTTATGGATCTGACGAAGACAGAGACAGACGGACGTGGTAGTTTTGTTAATTACCTGATTTATTTTCCTTGCTTTGTCTGATTAAGTGTCAAGCATAATGTCCTGGGCTTGCAAATCTGCGGCGTGGTCGTCTGCTGACAGAGGGGGGACAAAGACGAAGATAATGCTATATTGATGGTTTAGAATTTATTTGTTGTAAACTCATCCTCATCTTTGCGATCATATCAAATTTTGATAAAACATCTATTGTTTAATAGGCCATCTTTATTGGGCTTTTTTAATTAATACAACCGTATGTCGCAATGTTTCTAGTGCTATGGCATAGTCTTATGTAATACTGTATTATTTTTAAAAAACCCAGCAACACACACCCCTCCCCTAAAAAACAAAACAAACAAAAACAAAACTCCCAACAAAACCAAAAACACAATAAACACCATTGTCGTAATACTAACTTTAAAACGCGCCACACAGATGATATATATTGTTGATATCCTAGGGACGCGGCCACAACAAACATGGTGTTAGAAAATAAAGTTAATATTCACAGGTAAGTTTACAACAGATAGATAGATCTCTTCCTTTCAGCTCTAGTTATATCAAACCAGTGAGGACTGTATCTCCAATGAATGTAAACTTCATTGCAGCTTGCAGTTGCTTATAAATATTACTTTCATCAAACAAATTAATTAAATAGAGATGGTAAATTAATAAAATTTACTTTAAAAATATAAGTTAAAATTATTCCAGTGTCAATTTAAATGTATGTAATGTAATACAGTTTCAAAGTTGGACAAGGGGACATGTCTTTAATGTTTGTTTGTCAGACCCGAACGAGTGAGAGAACAATCTTTGACGTCAGGTCAGGTCAGGTCATAGGGCTTTACGTGCACATTCAGAGCAAGCTGTTGTAGCGCACGCCTGTCTTGGGCACAAGAGCCGGCCTTGGCTCCTCCGTTCAGGTCAGGAAAGGTGGTGGGGGAGGAGGGACCGGCTGCACTGGCAGGTGCAAGTGAGCACCAGCAGCCCGACCGTGGTCGGTAGCAGGCGGAGTGTGTGTGTGGGGGGGGGGGGGGGGGGGGGGGGGGGGGGGGGGTGTTAATGGTGCTATGGAATTTTGAATGGAGCAAGAATTATGCCAAAAGAGAAAAGGTGCGCAAGTTTGACTGAGGAATTTGGGCGCAGTTTTGAACGGTCGGTCAAAAAGAAAGTTCCGGAGCTAATATAGGTTTTGACATTAGTGAATCGAGAGTAGCTCGTTAATTAGACCTCTATGATGCTGTGGTGTCTCCCTAGGTTGCCCATAAAGCCCTTAAAAAGGGCCTGACCGCTTCTGGTCGTTGCATGACAACCCAGGGGAGACTCGTCCAATTGTGTAAACACCGGTAGGCAAGGCGCTGTCGTTCCGGGGGTTTTCCAAATCCTGTTGTTGTTGCAGTTAACGACGTCCGCCTCTTCAGTGTCACCAAGTACCAAGTAGACCACCAGCAGCAAGTATTTAGGGGTGGCATAGGGTAGGCTGGTATTCTTTTGTCCATTGACGTCAGCCTTTTATACTTTTTCTTAAGTACCACATGACGTCATAACAGCCAATCAGAAATTACGTCACGCTAGGAAGAGATCGATCTTTACAAAATAAATATTATTTTATTTAATAATTACGTTATGCACACAATTGCTCAATAAATAAAGAAATTGTTTTTGGTCCAGCTTCCGTTTGCAATTTACAGTTTGTAAATGCACACTCTAAATCCTGATAAACTTCAACTTTTATAAATACGTCATTTTAGCCCATAGCAAAAGCATTGCCAATTTGAAATAATTAATACTGGAAATTTCTAATGTGCATAAACATGAGACTATCATTACACAATTTGCGTTTTTGGTCTAATTCCAATATAAAATAGTTTTAATGAAAAAGCCTTTGAGGAAATTATAAAAGCAACATTTTAATACGGTTGTTTACAAACATTGTGTAGGCCTACCGATATATCTGACCTTAGCAACCAGTATGTGTAAACAAGTTCTCAGCGTACAAGGATATAGTTCCTAAAAACACTAATATTACAGTAATCAATTTTACAGTTATTATCTCAATTAATAAAATGATGTGCCATAATGTACAAACAATATTTTGATACGTTTAACTAAGAAAATACCTAATCGATTCATACAAGTTTTGGAGGAAAATAAACTTTACTGAAGGGCAAGGTCAATCCCGGCAGCCATGTTAAAACAGTCGATCAAATGGAAATTTATCCCAGGTTTATTTATGAGCCCATGAGATGTTTTCAGTGTGTAAGAAAACACACTTTGCAATTATGAAATATTTACATCAATAATATTAATGTCGACGTTGTGTCATAGGTTTTATATACACAGGAATCTGGGAATTGAATAAAGCCGAAGACCGCAAGACCAAAACACGGACATTAAATTAACACATGTAGCGATCGTAATATACTAATATCCCATAAATAAATTACGGCAACTATTTACAAACATAGTTTCATACACTATAAACATATTATTATGAAATACAACTAAATGTAGCTCGCATTTTGCATCCAAACGATCACTAATAACAATAGTTACGCAACTTCGTTTTTGTCTACAGTGCGCGACAGGACAAACTGCACTACTAAGAATTTCATTAAACAATAACTGTAATAAATGGCATAGTTCCAGACATTACAGAATACAAGCAAATATACAAATAATTACTACTAAATGTAAAAATAAATATGTCACAGCACGGAGTTAAAACGAAGTTGTTACACAGACATGACAATATTTAGTAGACGAATTTTCGAATTCTTTCTTCAACGAACTCCATACTTCTGGAGCACAGGAGCCAATTTCACAAAACATCGTAAGTTTACGTCTGCGACTAGCGACAATCCCGTATTTTTTTCAGTTTAATTAAATGAGAAATGTAGATTTGATTTTTTTAAAGTAACAATAAAATGTTATCGAGCATAAATATCGTGACATTTAGAGTTGTCGATCACTCGTTACATCCCTAGTTCAGCTGCACACCCCCCCCCCCCCCCCCCCCCATGCGCTAATAGGGTATACGAAATTAAAGATACAGTTTCACCAGGCAAGTTTAAACCAAACTCTGTCCAAATGATCCTCTCGTGGCCCTGATCAAGTGTTGTTATTTTACTGGCCGATTCAAACCCATGATGGCCACCCTGGCCTCTGACATTTTTTAATTCTTCTTAAGTTCCACCAGACCTATTCCAACCAAACTTGGTCCAAATGATCGTCTCGTAGCCCTGATTAAGTGGCATTTTCTTATTTTTCGGACCGATTCAAAATCCAAGATGGCCACTCTGGCCTCTGATTTTGCCGAGACATTTTTGACATCTTCTCAAGTTCCACCAGACAGATTTCAACCAAATGTGGTTCAAATTATTTTTTTCATGGGTCTGACAAAGTCATGGTATCTTTCGGGACGACGCAAAATCAAAGATGGCCATCCTGACCTCTGACTGGTCGAGACAAATTTGACCAGGCAAATTTCAACCAAACTTGGTACAAATGATCCTCTCTCCGCTTTTGGCTCTATCTAAGTGGTGTTATTTTGGGGGCCACTTTGAAATCCAACATGGCACCCTGGCCTCGAACCAAGACAGTTTTTACTTTTCAAGTTCCATCGAGCAATTGTGAGGAAATCCGAGTACAAATTATCGTCTCATGGACCTGACCAGAGTCAAACCTAAGTGGCTCACACTTTTTCAAGTTCTACCATGTAGATTTCAATTAACGCTGGTACAAATGATCCTCTGATGACTTTGATCACCACCAGTTTACATCATCATGTAGTTCCTAGTTATGTTAAAGGTGACATTAGAATTCATAAAAATCCAAGGCATATGCTGTGATAAAAGTGGATCATATATAGGTTCGAATTACAATATGTACGCATTCACATGTTCATTTGTTCATTGGCTATGTTAATGTCAAATTAGAGGTCACCAAATGATCACCTGTGATCATTACCATGATTCATCTTTCAAAGCTACAGTTAGTTTAATACCAGATTAGCGATTCTGGCCCCATG
The DNA here is from genome assembly GCF_016097555.1 of Gigantopelta aegis. Taxonomy (NCBI): domain Eukaryota; kingdom Metazoa; phylum Mollusca; class Gastropoda; order Neomphalida; family Peltospiridae; genus Gigantopelta; species Gigantopelta aegis. Next base: position 18,927,206 of record NC_054703.1, on the reverse strand, counting down.
GAACTCTTGCCATCAACCGTTATACCCTTTAATACATATTAAACCAGTTTTGGTTACCTTTTGTAACATACCGAGTTTTTAGTTTATTTTAGAGAATGTCAATACAGCTTAAATTATACTATAGGAAGTCACTTTATGCTATTTTTGTGACGCCCACATTCAGTGCTATAAAACGAATTAAAGCAACGATAGAATTATTTGTAAATTAATTCCCTTCTTGTTAATTATAGGCAACTACTTCAAGATACATAATATGTTGGTTCACGTGACAGATTTACTTGAACCGTATACTAAAATTAGAGCTGTAACGATACGTCGACCCAGTATCGTATCGCGATATGAGGGCCACGATACGATACAGTACGGCTGTATCGCGATACAATACGATACATTCATGTTTTAATAATTGTTGGTAAAGTTGAAGCAGAAATTTACGAACTTACGAACATGCACAGTAGAGCAATGCAAAGGTAATTTCGACGTTTAGTTGCTGGAATTCCCAAGCATTAGGTTATTATGTTTCGTAAACTTGAACAACAGTTTCATTGTGAAGTTCTGTCTAGTAGCGTTAGTGTTTTAGAAACCACTATTAGAGGAAACACACACATAAGTTTTAAAGTGTATGATTGGTTTTTTTTTGGTTTTTATTAGTAAAGAGTTTGTGTTTGTGTTAGTAAAGTATGTTAATTGAAGGGTAGACGATATTGGATATTGGATGTGTGTGTGTGTGTGTGTGTGTGTGTGTGTGTGTGTGTGTGTGTGAGTGTGTCTGTGTGTGTGAGAGTGTGTCTGTGTGTGTGTATATCTGTCTGTGTATGTGTGTGTGTCTGTGTGTGTGTATCTGTGTGTGTGTGTCTGTCTGTGTGTGTGTGTGTGTGTATGTGTGCGTGCGTGTCTCTCTCTCTCTCTCGCTGTGTGCGTCTCTCTCTCTCTCTCTCTCTCTCTCTCTCTCTCTCTCTCTCTCTCTCTCTCTCTGTGTGTGTGTGTGTGTGCGCGCGTGCGTGCGTGTGCATTTGCTCATCCCCGTCGCTGTTATCTTATAAATACTATAGTATGATATCACATCACTGGTATAATGATATACGCGATATAGTATGACTGGTAATGTGATTTGGTAATCGGGGACGTGACCCGTTGATTTAGTGCACCGATCACAATATCGCGTATTATAGCGTTCTTCCAAGGGTCACGCGAGGTCACACGAGGCAAATAGTTATTGATTTTTGTGATGTGAGATACGAGTGATATATAAATGATACGTCATTTTCATAACGCGAGGCGACAGGCGATAGCATACAACCGAATTCGTTGAACAGTCCTGTGGATAAACTGTGCGACTGGCAGTCCGACGACCGTGGTTCGAATACCGTGGAGGATGGCTCACACTTTCATTCATCTTTCTCATCTGTCACCAACAGTTACTACATTAAAAGACAGAAATATTCCTTGTACCTCTGCTTATAAAATAAATAATAATAATAATTAACAAAACAAAAAACCCATACAAAAATAAGAACCCCCCACCAAAAAAATACCCCCCAAAGAAACCCCCTAAACAAAACAAAAATAAACATACCCCCACACACAAAAAAACTACGATTTGAATCTGTTCGTTACCCTTTTTGCATCATCCACGGGTCTCTGTATACTTCCCTGATCCACGGGGGCGGAATCTAGCTCAGTCGGTTGAGTGGTGTCTTGAGGTGCTTGCGTCGCAAAATTGGACCACCTCAGTGGATCCATTCAAGTCTTCTTGTTGTTGCTGTTTTCTTTCGATGATGAATAAATCAATGTGTTCTAGTGGTGTCGTTAAACAAAACAAACTCTTGCTCGCTTGAGGTGTTTGTGTCGCAGGATCGAACCACCTCGGTGGATCCATTCAAGTGATTGTTTTTTCTCATTCCAACCAATGCACCACAACTGGTCAAATAATGTGGTATGTGCTTTCCTGTCTGTGGGAAAGTGCATATAAAAGATCCTTTGCTGCATTAGAAAAAATGTAGCGAGTTTTCTCTGATGACTACGTGTCATATTTACCAAATGTTTGACATCCAGTAGAATAATTAATCAATGTGCTATAGTGGTATCGACCGGCCTCGGTGGCGTCGTGGTTAGGCCATCGGTCTGCAGGCTGGTAGGTACTTGGTTCGGATCCCAGTCGAGGCATGGGATTTTTAATCCAGATACCGACTTCAAATCCTGAGTGAGTGCTCCGCAAGGCTCAATGGGTAGGTGTAAACCACTTGCACCGATCAGTGATCCATAACTGGTTCAACAAAGGCCATGGTTTGTGCTATCCTGCCTGTAGAAAACGCAAATAAAAGATCCCTTGCTGCTAATCGGAAAGAGTAGCCCATGTAGTGGCGACAGCGGGTTTCCTCTCAAAATCTGTGTGGTCCTTAACCATATGTCTGACGCCATATAACCATAAATAAAATGTGTTGAGTGCGTCGTTAAATAAAACATTTCTTTCTTTTTTTCTAGTTGTATCGTTAAACAAAAACAAATCACTTGTTAACCATGTTATCTGTCGATAATAAAATATGGTCTACAGTGCGCCCACACCCCCCCCCCCCCCCCCACCTATTATATCTGACGATCGTCGGTAAAGAGGAGTATAGTAGGTTCTCACCAGTATCCTCGTAATACTGCTACAAGTAACCACTATGCTCTTTCCGATTATGGTCACAAAAGTTGATGGGAATTCGCAGGTATGTTTTATAGGTGACAAAAAGAGACATATCGTTCTGAACATGGATTCATCCTGAATATTTTGTAAAAATTAACTACAAGTGGTATTCTTTAAATCTATAGGCCAACAAAATATAATTATAATAAAAACTAAGTACTACTATTAGGCTTAAAATAGCATACAGTTAAACTACATGTAGTTAGGACATAATAATTACTAATCTTAAGAAATAACAACCTGTTTACGTTTGTACAGGTAGCTATTAGTCATCTTACATATTCCTTAAATTGCAACATCAAATACTTGATAAAAAGGTATTTCTTGCAAAATTTCTTAAAATCAATAAAAACTGTACACCATTAACTGGAAAAAGGTTGGGGTTTTGTGATGTAATAGCCATTTCCTAATACTGACAACAAAATAAAAATGCTTCAGTTACACCCAATCTCCTTAATACGTGAATACTTGGTTTATTAATTTTCATCTATGCAAATGCTTAAAATGTCTGGAATTGTTAATTTTGGGGAAATTGTATATCATTGTCTGTTGGTCTCTCTCATCACAATATTGTTCATCTTACAATTATATCATGAATCGGCGCGTTTAAGGTACCACCCCATCACAAAATAACTTTCTGAACTCGCCATCCTATCACAAGATATCGCAATCAACATCCCACCCCATAACAAAACAACGCGTTAGGTAAACCAATGCATAACATAACAGAACAGAATGACCATGAAGCAAGTAACCAACATCTCTGTGCATGTCATATAATCAATCTTCTTTGAAAACACTTCTATGGACTACTTTTTATCTCAGGATATTGCTCATTGGCACGAGATTTTCTCGGTAAATTAGCCGCTGTTTGCCTGACGCTCCTATTCTAAATTGTTATTTCCATTGTACAATCTTGTATTTCCGCTTCCTGGTGCGCCAGAAAACCGGATGGTAGCGTCTGTGACCTCATTAAAGTATCTATTGTAGAAGTAAAGCTCTGATTGGCCAACAGGATGGGAAACGTGTGGTAATTAGAGACATACAGGCAAGAGAGGAGTAGAGAGAACACAGTTAGAGAGACAGAGAGAGAGTATCAAGAGAGATTGAGAGAGATTTGTGGCCAGTGTAGAGAGTTCAGAAGAGGGAGGGACAGGTGGTGATAAAAGGGAACATGCTGACGTATGACAATAAAGAGGAGAGAGATCAGACACACATAGATGACAGAGAGACACACACACAAAGAGATAGATAGATAGACACAATGAGTGGAGACAGAGAGACACCACGCACACATTGTCTCTTCACACAGTGGACACACACAGGTCACACACCACACACACACACAGGGGAGAGAGAGGTGTACCGAGTGTATGAAGACGTTAATCACAGTACCTGTTTGTTTGTGCGGAAACGCTGGCTTAATATATAAAACTGGACAGCTGGCGTACAGTTGCAATATTAATAGAGATCTGTCACGCTTAATATCTAGGTAGGTACTGTGTTCGTATCCATGTACTGACTCAAATGTAGAATGAGTTCTAACGGCTAAATGGTATGTATAAAATATAAACTTGACTTGCAGTTAAGAGTCATTGGATCGATTCGTTGCGACTATCGACCGCATGACTCATTTAATTTTAAAATTTCATTAACCTTTTTTTGTGGCTGATACTCCAGTGGCGTCATTTCTTCATTTATAGCCATCCGTAAATCGATTGAGCATAGAACTTAACATAAGGCATTTAAATTTAAGAAGTTTAATTTTAAAGCGATTTAAGTCTTAATACTACAGATTCTAGTTACTGGTTGCCGAGACAGAAATCTATGTAGCTGCCTGAAACACACCCCACTGAGCGGTTCAAACATGCTCTGGGTGGGGGCCGGTACTGTGTTATAGTTAAAATATGTTCTATTTAACGACACCGCTAGAGGGCATTGATTTATTAATGATCCGCTGATGTCAAACATTTGGTAATAGAGAGGAAACCCGCTACATCTTTCTTCATCAGTAACAATGGACAGCACATACCATGACCATGGAGCAGTTGTTGAGGATGGGGATTCGATCACTGCTACTACCAGCATTAATTGGAGCCTGACACTTAACTACTGCGCTGACAGTTAACTACTGCGCTGACAGTTAACTACTGCGCTGACAGTTACTGGTATGCTACAGTAAATTCTGGTTTTCATAAAGTCAAAATCCGCTTATGAATATTCCGTGATCTATTTCACAGTAGCGCGGTGCTGTCAGATATCGGTGCCGTTTTGGTCAGTCCTTTGGCATCACGGCTAGTAGGTTCTGGGTTCGCATCCCACTACCGGTCTCGGTATACTAGTGGTTAAGTCATCAATACCGACTCCACCCATAGTGAGTTTTTACCATTGACACATTGTTCTGGACAAATAGCCCAGAAAGCTGAGGTGTGTTCCAAGGAAAGCGTGCTTGAAGTTGATTTGGATATTAGAACTTCCATACCTGCACGAAATGGCGTCCCATTAAGTGATATAGTTCAGTGGTAGGGCGCTCGCCCGGGATGTGCCAGCTCGTGATGGGTGGTAGGTCGATCGTCCTCGGACTAATTTGTTTTCCTCGGACAGTGTCTACGAGAGGGCTGTTGGGTCGATTCCTCGCGGCTATCGATCATGTGCATCAAATGTGGTGATGTATAGTATTCTGAAGACGAGATAGAACATATTAAATACCATTTATTCTCGCTTCGTCTCTCGCTCTGCCTTTCTGGCTCTGCTTTTCTCTCTGTCTCTATATCTCCCCTATCTTTGACTGTAATTCACAAAACCACACACACACACACACACGAACATACGCACACACGAACATACGCACACACAATCACACGGACATACACATACACACACACACACACACACACAGACATACACACAAAGAGACACACACACAACACACACACAGCACACATACATACATACACACAAACACATACATACATACATACACGCACTCTCTCTCTCTCTCTCTCTCTCTCTCTCTCTCTCTCTCTCCTCCCCCCCCCCCCCCTTCTCTCTCTCTCTGTTGACTACGGGTCAGAATTACCAAATGTTTGACATCCAATAGCTCTAGTGGTGTCGTTAAACAAAACAAACAAACTTTCACTTTCCCCTCTCTGTCTCTATCTATTTCTTAAAATGATCTAGTGGCAAGGTATTTTGCATTAGTAAATTATCTTAAAATATAGTGTCAAGAGATTTTAGTTTATTAAAGATGTAATTATGTTTGTATTTTATATTAGTAAGTGTACGTGATGTTATAATATCACGAGACGAGAGTGTGAGTTCATTAAAACTGTAGTTTTGTTTGTAGTTTGTATTACCAAATGTCACAACATAGCGAGGCGAGAGTGCGAGCTTACTACTGCATCTTTAAGAGTAGCACAGAACTTTAATGAAATCAGATACGCCATCTCAGCTAAACGAACACCGAACTCTCTTGTTATTTCGCGCAGTTTTCTCTGATATATTACCATTATCTCTAGAAGATGTGTGAAGAAAAAATCCAAACCCATAACACGGACGAATATTGAATTAATGCAAAGAGTGTTTGCAGAGCCGCGGAATGATCAATAGTACTCGTGGACGAAGAAGGCCGAAGAGTGGTTTGTCTTCCTACAAGTGGAGTATGTTTGTCAACACCTTCACCGATGATTTATTGTAAGCGGAAATATCTCTTACAGTAGAATCCTGAAAATATATTGACAGTGAAAACAGGCCATCTGTAAGTGGTGTTTGTCATGTTAGAAGTTGAGGACGTTTTTAATGACTTCGCATTGATGATGTTTTTCATGTTATAAGTTGAGGATATTTGTATAGATGTCACATTGGTGACGTTTGTCATGTTACAACATTTGTATAGATGTCACATTGGTGACGTTTGTCATGTTACAACATTTGTATAGACTTCGTAGTGGTGATGTTTTTCATATTACAAGTTGAGGATATTTTTAGACTTCGAAATGTTATGTTATGTTATATGTTATGCTAGAAGTTGAGAATATTAGTATAGACTTCGCAATGGTGATGTTTGTCTTGTTAGAAGTTGAGGACATAATTTTGTACAAACAGCGCAATGGAGATGTTTGTTGTTAGAAGCTAACAACATTTGTACATACATCGCATTGGTGATGTATGCTCTGTTAGAAGTTGAGAACGTTTGTATAGAATTCGCAATGGTGATGTTTATCATGTTAGAAGTTGAGGACGTTTGTATAGAATTCGCAATGGTGATGTATGCTCTGTTAGAAGTTGAGGACGTTTGTATAGAATTCGCAATGGTGATGTTTGTCATGTTACAAGTTGAGGATATTTTTTTATAGACTTCAAAATGTTATGTTATGCTAGAAGTTGAGAATATTTGTGCAGGCATGGCAATGGAGATGCTTGTTATCTTTAAAGTTCAAGTTATATTTGGTATACACTTCGCAATGGTGATGTTTATCATGTTAGAAGTTGAGGATATTTGTATAGATGTCGCTGTGGTGATGTATGCTATGTTAGAAGTTGAATACATTTGTATAGATTTCGCTGTGGTGATGTATGCTATGTTAGAAGTTGGGGACATTGGTAAAGATTTCGCAATGGTGATGTTTGTCATGCTAGAAATTGAGGAGGACCTCGCAGTGGTTCATTTGTAAATGGAATGAGCGTAATATATCTCAGGTATGGAGCGCTTACATGGGGTGCGATGGGCCCGTAAGATCGATCGCCCTCGGTGGCCCCAACTTTTCCCTCATCCCAACCGAAGTCTCACGAATGGTGTATCAAAAGCTGTGATTTGTGCATTCCTCTTTACTGGAATGTGCATATAAAACATTGGTTTCCTATTTTATACTCTAGACCATGTGTCGAAATAATCACATACAGCAACGTAAATAGATATAGTTTGAAATATCCAAGATACACCTGGAGCCAGTTTTACAAAACATCGTGGGTCGAATTGATAAAGCCTGTTTTAGACTTACAGGCGTGTAACTACATACACTTACAAATAATACCATGCTTAAACACCTGCGTTTAAGAAAGACAAGTTTCGTAAATTCGGCTCCGTACGTTTACGACTGCGACTAGCAATTAAACTGGCCATACATTTACATGTGTTTTGGCATTTACATCTATTTCACACAGAATATGTCGTCATATCTGAAGATGGAGCATTTTAAGGACAAAGGAATATGAAATATATGTACTTCAATCTATATTTTTTTTACATTTAATAATAAAACATTTACGTGCAAAACTAGGTTTACAATGTTTGTGAAATTAGGCCCAGATAGCCGTGGGAATCCACGACAACGTGCTGGGACCATAATTGAACTCAAAATAAATATGACATAAGTAAATTAATTCTTCCTTTTTTAAATTTCAGGCGGCCCATTGTATTTAGGTCAAATCGAGGACTATAACGGCAGCTGTCACGTGATGTGTCCTTGGCACGCCTACATGTTTGATCTAGCCACTGGGAAGAACGAACTAGGTCTGGAGGTAAGAGACGACTTCGTTGATTGGCTGAAAATGTATATTCATGCGCTGGGATCTTTGTCATAATGACCAACCGGCCTCGGTGTTGTCATGGTTAAGCCATCGAACATAATGCTGGTAGGTACTGGGTTCGCAGCCCGGTACCGGCTCCAACCCAGAGCGAGTCTTAACGACTCAATGGGCAGGTGTAAAACCACTACACCCTCTTTTTTCTCACTAACCACTAACAACTAACCCTCTGTTCTGGACAGCCCAGATAGTGATGTGTGTGCCCAAGACATCGTGCTTGAACCTTAATTGGATATAAGCATAAAAATAAGTTAAAATGAATGAATTAATGCTTAATAACCGGTCTAGGTGTCGTAGCGCTTAAGCTATCGGCCACAAGCAGGTAGGTACTGGGTTCATATTCCGGTAACAGCTTCCACCCAGAACGAGTTTTAACAGGTCAAATGGGAGATGTCAGACCACCACATCGACGTCTCTTTACCATTAGGAACCGAGTGTTTACCCTTAAAATCACTATCACAGGTTTTCGGCGTTTGTTAAATTGCAGTATACAGTTAATTCCCTTATGTGCGCGCAAATAGTTCGCTTGTTGGTTTTGCACAGTTCCATATTTGAAGGCTCTTTATTTGGAATAGGAAGTAAATTCTTAAGCTTAGTGGTAGCCAAGAAGTTATTTTTAAAAATGGCAATTGGTTTGACGCCAGCAGTTTAAACGGTTTAGTTGTAATGAGGCTTGGTATACAACGGGTTTCCTTGTGACAAAAGTGGCTAGCGATCATTTTGGGTAATTTTCAAACAAGCAGATTTTATATAAAAAAATTGAATAGCTAAACCTTTATTCAAATGAGACTTTTTGTAAGGTTTGATGAGCAAAGTTTCCATAAATATGTGTGTGATATCTGCCAACTCCCGTTTAGATGTGGTTTTTATGGGTGTGAACATTGCCAAATATACA
>NC_054703.1:18825536-18913036 GCF_016097555.1 Gigantopelta aegis | reverse complement strand
GCTAAATAGAGCTAAACAGAGTAAATAGTAAATAGAGCTAAATAGAGTAAATAGAGCTAAACAGAGTAAATAGAGCTAAACAGAGTAAATAGTAAATAGAGCTAAACAGAGTAAATAGTAAATAGAGCTAAACAGAGTAAATAGTAAATAGAGCTAAACAGAGTAAATAGAGCTAAAAACAGAGTAAATAGAGCTAAATAGAGTAAATAGAGCTAAACAGAGTAAATAGTAAATAGAGCTAAACAGAGTAAATAGTAAATAGAGCTAAATAGAGTAACTAGAGCTAAATAGAGCTAAATAGAGTAAATAGAGCTAAATAGAGTAAATAGAGCTAAACAGAGTAAATAGAGCTAAACAGAGTAAATAGTAAATAGAGCTAAACAGAGTAAATAGAGCTAAATAGAGTAAATAGTAAATAGAGCTAAATAGAGTAAATAGAGCTAAATAGAGTAAATAGAGCTAAATAGAGTAAATAGAGCTAAATAGAGTAAATAGAGTAAATAGTAAATAGAGCTAAACAGAGTAAATAGTAAATAGAGTAAATAGAGCTAAATAGAGCTAAACAGAATAAATAGTAAATAGAGTAAATAGTAAATAGAGCTAAATAGAGTAAATAGAGCTAAACATAGTAAATAGTAAATAGAGCTAAACAGAGTAAATAGTAAATAGAGCTAAACAGAGCTAAATAGAGCTAAATAGAGCTAAACAGAGTAAATAGAGCTAAATAGAGTAAATAGAGCTAAACAGAGTAAATAGTAAATAGAGCTAAACAGAGTAAATAGTAAATAGAGCTAAATAGACTAAATAGTAAATAGAGCTAAATAGAGTAAATAGAGCTAAACAGAGTAAATAGAGCTAAACAGAGTAAATAGTAAATAGAGCTAAACAGAGTAAATAGTAAATAGAGCTAAATAGAGTAAATAGTAAATAGAGCTAAATAGAGCTAAATAGAGCTAAACAGAGTAAATAGAGCTAAATAGAGTAAATAGTAAATAGAGCTAAACAGAGTAAATAATAAATAGAGCTAAATAGAGTAAATAGAGCTAAACAGAGTAAATAGTAAATAGAGCTAAACAGAGTAAATAGTAAATAGAGCTAAATAGAGAAAATAGTAAATAGAGTAAATAGAGCTAAACAGAGTAAATAGTAAATAGAGCTAAATAGAGTAAATAGAGTAAATAGAGCTAAATAGAGTAAATAGAGCTAAATAGAGTAAATAGAGCTAAACAGTAAATAGAGCTAAATAGAGTAACTAGAGCTAAACAGAGTAAATAGTAAATAGAGCTAAACAGAGTAAATAGTAAATAGAGCTAAATAGAGCTAAATAGAGCTAAATAGAGTAAATAGAGCTAAATAGAGTAAATAGAGTAAATAGAGCTAAACAGAGTAAATAGAGTAAATAGAGCTAAACAGAGTAAATAGTAAATAAATAGAGTAAATAGAGCTAAATAGAGTAAATAGAGCTAAATAGAGTAAATAGAGCTAAATAGAGCTAAACAGAGTAAATAGTAAATAGAGCTAAACAGAGTAAATAGTAAATAGAGCTAAATAGAGTAAATAGTAAATAGAGCTAAATAGAGTAAATAGAGCTAAATAGAGTAAATAGAGCTAAACAGAGTAAATAGAGCTAAACAGAGTAAATAGAGCTAAACAGAGTAAATAGTAAATAGAGCTAAACAGAGTAAATAGTAAATAGAGCTAAATAGAGTAAATAGAGCTAAATAGAGTAAATAGAGCTAAACAGAGTAAATAGAGCTAAACAGTAAATAGAGCTAAATAGAGTAACTAGAGCTAAATAGAGTAAATAGAGTAAATAGAGCTAAACAGAGTAAATAGTAAATAGAGCTAAATAGAGTAAATAGAGCTAAATAGAGTAAATAGAGCTAAACAGAGTAAATAGTAAATAGAGCTAAATAGAGTAAATAGAGTAAATAGAGTAAATAGAGTAAATAGAGCTAAATAGAGTAAATAGAGCTAAATAGAGCTAAACAGAGTAAATAGTAAACAGACCTAAATAGAGTAAATAGTAAATAGAGCTAAATAGAGTAAATAGTAAATAGAGCTAAATAGAGTAAATAGAGCTAAACAGAGTAACTAGAGCTAAACAGAGTAAATAGAGCTAAACAGAGTAAATAGTAAATAGAGCTAAACAGAGTAAATAGTAAATAGAGCTAAATAGAGTAAATAGAGCTAAATAGAGTAAATAGAGCTAAACAGAGTAAATAGAGCTAAACAGAGTAAATAGTAAATAGAGCTAAATAGAGTAAATAGAGTAAATAGAGCTAAATAGAGCTAAACAGAGTAAATAGTAAATAGAGCGAAATAGAGTAAATAGAGCTAAACAGAGTAAATAGTAAATAGAGCTAAATAGAGTAAATAGAGCTAAACAGAGTAATAGTAAATAGAGCTAAACAGAGTAAATAGAGCTAAACAGAGTAAATAGTAAATAGAGCTAAACAGAGTAAATAGAGCTAAATAGAGCTAAACAGAGTAAATAGAGCTAAATAGAGTAAATAGAGCTAAACAGAGTAAATAGTAAATAGAGCTCAACAGAGTAAATAGTGCTAAACAGAGTAAATAGTAAATAGAGCTAGACTAAATAGTAAATAGAGCTAAATAGAGTAAATAGAGCTAAACAGAGTAAATAGAGCTAAACAGAGTAAATAGTAAATAGAGCTAAACAGAGTAAATAGAGCTAAATAGAGTAAATAGTAAATAGAGCTAAATAGAGTAACTAGAGCTAAACAGAGTAAATAGAGCTAAACAGAGTAAATAGAGCTAAATAGAGTAAATAGAGTAAATAGTAAATAGAGCTAAACAGAGTAAATAGTAAATAGAGCTAAATAGAGCTAAACAGAGTAAATAGTAAATAGAGCTAAACAGAGTAAATAGTAAATAGAGCTAAATAGAGAAAATTGTAAATAGAGCTAAATAGAGTAAATAGAGCTAAACAGAGTAAATAGTAAATAGAGCTAAACAGAGTAAATAGAGCTAAACAGAGTAAATAGTAAATAGAGCTAAACAGAGTAAATAGAGGTAAATAGAGCTAAACAGAGCTAAACAGAGTAAATAGAGCTAAATAGAGTAAATAGAGCTAAACAGAGTAAATAGTAAATAGAGCTAAACAGAGTAAATAGTGCTAAACAGAGTAAATAGTAAATAGAGCTAGACTAAATAGTAAATAGAGCTAAATAGAGTAAATAGAGCTAAACAGAGTAAATAGAGCTAAACAGAGTAAATAGTAAATAGAGCTAAACAGAGTAAATAGAGCTAAACAGAGTAAATAGTAAATAGAGCTAAACAGAGTAAATAGTAAATAGAGCTAAATAGAGAAAATAGTAAATAGAGCTAAATAGAGTAAATAGAGCTAAACAGAGTAAATAGTAAATAGAGCTAAACAGAGTATAATTTTCGTGATAAATCGGATGGTAGATGTACGCTGTCATTGGGAACCAGAATTTATAACGATGACAAAATTCCGAAAACTCGTCCGATATGCTGTCACTTGGTCTCACGTGTGGTGTTTTCGTTAGTATATTTATTCCGCGCCTTCCATTATATTTAAATGTTGTTAAAATAATTTTCAAACATATTACTAACTTCAGATCAATATGATGTTATTGTTCTTATTTTATTATTATTTTGTGCCAATGTAATTTTTAACACTTCGTTCGCAGCAATGAACACCCACACTCCCAGAGTAAGGTCCGGTCCCTGATCGATCGCACCAGTCAATTCAATCATGTGTCTTATTGCCTGCTATTCTAGTCTGTGTTACCAAAGTGGCACAAGAATTTTCAGCAGAAATAATTGTATCACAATCCAAAGTACACCATTTTTGTTTAGAACATACTTTTTGGGACAATAAATTTGATAAAGAAGACAAAATGGAATGACTATCGATTTTGTAAACACAATTTTAAACAACTGTAACTGCTTTAAAATAATCACAACATTTTGAAAATAATGCTTACCATTTTGTAAATGAATATTATTTTATGTATTTATAAAAACAATAAGTGAAAATACGTCAGTAAAAGTTATTAATTTGTAGACCTATCCCATCAAAGTGGTTCTTGGTAAAAATTAATCCAGGCGAATTCCTCGAAATAATTCAATATGAGGTTAAAATACCACTTCACAAATGTAAATTCCAATCATATGCATACGTTTTGCAACATAAAATTAACAGCAAACAACAAAATAGTTTAATGTATCCTGTATTACAAGAAATTATGTTCAAAATACAAACTACAATACTAATAAATCTGCCTTTGCTTCGCTCCTAAGACAGTGAAAGAAAAAATATATTACGTCATAATTTTACTTACTACAAGTACAAGCGTTTTCATTGAATATCGGAAGTAAGGAGAATAGATAATTGGTTTTTAAAATTTGTGGGATTTCTTTAATAAAAATACAATAAAATGTGTTACAGATACTCCGAATAGGTGTAGTATTAGAATAAAGATAATATCACTGTGTTTCGTTGTTAACTATACGGATTTATCACCAAAAAAATTGGATTTAGGGACGATGATATTATCCCCTAAATAGAGTATATATAGCTAAATATTGTAAACTGAGCTAAAGTATTTCACGTTTCAGTAACTATTAATTTCTTAGAAGAATGCATTTGCACTTTAAATCAAAAGTACGTCGCTTTCATTGGTTTAACGATGCTTTATCATTTAAATTATAAATACTCAATTTTCATTGGTTTGACGATGTTTTATTTTACATTTTTTTCTTTCCAGCAAGAGGTGTTCGAAGTGAAGGTGGACAGAAGTAAAGTATTCATCAAACATTTCTCCGAAGTGTCTTTGTACCCATACTTATAAGAACCAACCAGAATGCCACTTTAATCGTTATGGACGTTCACTATATCTTGTTGTTTTCAAAGACAAATTTCCTTGAGTTAACCTCTTAAATAACACAACAAGATATTGCTTTAAAAATATAAAGATAAAATTTCCCAGAAAAGTGCTTTATTCAGTAAGAAGCACAGACGTTATATTCATGTTTTATCGACATTTTTGTAAATAATTGACTTATGGCAACGTAATCAATAAAAATAAATTAATTAATTTGGTAAACAACAATAAATACATAAATATATCTATATCTATATATCTATATATATATATATATATATATATATATATATATATATTATATAATGTTACATTTTCAGTGCAATCCAAGTATGTGATATTTTTCAGATCACATACTTTAAGAATTTGATTACTTTGCAAATTATATGTAAATCAGGGCCGTACCCTCCTGGGGGGCAGGGGGGGCAGCTGCCCCCCCTGAGAATCTTGTCCTTTTTTTCTTTTTTTTATATATCTCCAGTAATAGCATAGAAATGTTTAATCTTTATAGTATGTTAAAAATTATTTATAAAATTTAGTGCCCCCCCATGGATTTTGGTCAGGGTACGGCCCTGTAAATTAGTTGAGGTCTCGGCACTAGGTTTATTGACATTTAAGCAAACGTACTTGGGTGACACTCCATGATTGACTTATGCATTCATAGTCATCAAATAAAAAAAATTCAATGGCAATTTGACAATGAAAGCTGTCCAGCGTTCAGAAAACAAAAAACGTTAGGCATATCTTTATTTTAAAGTAAGGACATCCAAAATGACGTCAATCTAGTTTGACGTCATTTCCATTCAAAAATACACCGCGCCACATATTCTTACGTCATTTGAATATCTAGTAATGGCGGAATGGAATTAAAGTTGCGTGTTCAGTTTACAAAAAGACGTTGTATTAAGCTTGAGCTTATATGATAAAGAGATTATTACCCTCGTGTATTTCGGTATCGTCAGTATCATATATTAGGAATAAAAATAATATATTATGCTCGCCAGAGGCTCGCATAATACAATTTTTATTCCTAATATATGATATCGACGATACCGAAAAACACTGGTAATAACCTCTCTCTCTCTCTCTATCTCTCTCTCTCTCTCTCTCTCTCTCTCTCTCTCTCTCTCTCTCTCTCTCTCTCTCTCTCTCTCTCTCTCTATATATATATATATATATATATATATATATATATATATATAATAAAATAAAAAAATAAAAAAATAATTTATTAAGTGACTAATAATTCACTAGATTTGTTTAATGTACGAAAATTATTCAAAGTGACGAGCGTCTAGTTAGCAGAATAGTGTCGTGCATTCGGTGCATAATTATTTCAAGTCACGTGACACGCGGAACTCGGTTTTTAGTGGGTCATCTGCGGTGTGACCTTGTCTCTAGACATACAAAATGTGCTTGATGCATTCTACACTAACCAGGGGCTCATAGCTCAGTGGTAAACTGCTCGCTTGAAGCGCAGTCGGTTTTGAATCGATCACCGTCGGTGGGCCCATTAGGTTATTTCTCGTTCCAGTCAGTGCACCACGACTGGTATATCAAATGCCGTGGCATGTGCTTTCCTGTCTGTGGGATGGTGCATAAAAGATCCCTTTCTACAAATGGAAAAATGTAGCGGGTTTCCTTTCTAAGACTATATGTCAAAATTACCAAATGTTTGACATCCCATAGCCGATGATTAATAAATGAATGTGCTCTAGTGGTGTCGTTTAACATTTAATCTACAGCCGCAAGTATTTTTTAAAATCATTCTTATTACGCCATTATTCGATACCCGTGGACAATGCTCGCTACCTTATCCGAAATAAAAACAAATTAATCTGCATTTTATTTTCAACATTCAGAAAACTGGCACCATTCCATTCTTTTATTATCTTTATATTTACAGAATTATTAAAACTGAGCATGTGTTTGTATTTTACACCGGTAAATGCTGTTTTAATATCGTCAGGCAAACTTTCAGCTTTAAAAGTGCATTTCATAGACCAAAGTAAGGTTGTTGGTATTATTTGTGTGTGTGTGTTTTGTTCTTGTTCTTTTGATATTATTTTTGGAAATGAAGATTCAGTTTTTAACACTTAAAACACAGGAGTGATAGGTTGTTTTCTTTAAACTGCGCTGGTGGAGTCGGGGGTTTCGTGAGTGCAGAGTGCGATGCCCCATATAATCAAGTTCAAGTTCTTTGTCAGCATAAACATTGGACTCGAGTACTCGAGGGTCAAACTCGACCCGGACCCGAGTTCCTGACACTTACACTAGGTGTTAATGAGACTAAGGAATAAAGTAAAATAGCATTATACATCTTAATTCTAGCGCTGAACATGGATGTCACATCATGCCATTGTATTACATTCCACACATTCGACTTTTGTTTTCCCTTCATTTCTCATAGCCCTATATAATGTCACCGGCGGTAAGCGTATGACATAATTTATCCTATAGCTTATCATGTGTTGAGTGCCTCGTTAAATAAAACATTTCCTTCCTTCCTATAGCTTATCATGTGTTGAGTGCCTCGTTAAATAAAACATTTCCTTCCTTCCTATAGCTTATCATGTGTTGAGTGCCTCGTTAAATAAAACATTTCCTTCCTTCCTATAGCTTATCATGTGTTGAGTGCCTCGTTAAATAAAACATTTCCTTCCTTCCTATAGCTTATCATGTGTTGAGTGCCTCGTTAAATAAAACATTTCCTTCCTTCCTATAGCTTATCATGTGTTGAGTGCCTCGTTAAATAAAACATTTCCTTCCTTCCTATAGCTTATCATGTGTTGAGTGCCTCGTTAAATAAAACATTTCCTTCCTTCCTATAGCTTATCATGTGTTGAGTGCCTCGTTAAATAAAACATTTCCTTCCTTCCTATAGCTTATCATGTGTTGAGTGCCTCGTTAAATAAAACATTTCCTTCCTTCCTATAGCTTATCATGTGTTGAGTGCCTCGTTAAATAAAACATTTCCTTCCTTCCTATAGCTTATCATGTGTTGAGTGCCTCGTTAAATAAAACATTTCCTTCCTTCCTATAGCTTATCATGTGTTGAGTGCCTCGTTAAATAAAACATTTCCTTCCTTCCTATAGCTTATCATGTGTTGAGTGCCTCGTTAAATAAAACATTTCCTTCCTTCCTATAGCTTATCATGTGTTGAGTGCCTCGTTAAATAAAACATTTCCTTCCTTCCTATAGCTTATCATGTGTTGAGTGCCTCGTTAAATAAAACATTTCCTTCCTTCCTATAGCTTATCATGTGTTGAGTGCCTCGTTAAATAAAACATTTCCTTCCTTCCTATAGCTTATCATGTGTTCAAAAAAAAGAGTAAAGTTTGTTTTATTTAACGACGCCACTAGAGCACATTGATTTTTAATCTTTTCATCGGCTATTGGACGTCAAACATATGGTCATTCTGACACTGTTATTTAGGGAAACCCGCTGTCGCCACATAGGCTACTCTTTTACGACAGGCAGCAAGGGATCTTTTGTTTGCGCTTCCCACAGGCAGGATAGCACAAACCATGGCCTTTGTTAAACCAGTTATGGATCACTGGTCGGTGCAAGTGGTTTACACCTACCTATTGAGCCTTGCGGAGCACTCACTCAGGGTTTGGAGTTGGTATCTGGATTAAAAAACCCATGCCTCGACTGGGATCCGAACTCAGTACCTACCAGCCTGTAAACCGATGGCCTGCCACGACGCCACCGAGGCCGGTATCATGTGTTGAGTGCCTCGTTAAATAAAACATTTCCTTCCTTCCTATAGCTTACCCATAATATCGATGTCATAAATCCGTATTGAATATTGAACATTGCTAGATCGAGTGTTCTCTAGCCCTACCCTGGCTATAGATGATAGGGCTGAGACGATGTCAGTTTTCCACGGCCAAACCGTCGTTGAGTACTGTCTAAAATATACAGTTCCCTAAATCTGACTTCAAAGTAGTTTTAAATGATTATTTTCGTATTCACTCATTGCACTAATTAACATTACATATTAGTGGGTAGTACTAACGTTACAAGAATCAACCCCACACCCCCATCTTAAATTGGCCAACTCTGTGATTTCGATATGCCATACCTATGACTACATATTCATATTTTACCTATCCAACACCAATTTATTATTATTATTAATATTATTATTATTATCAGCATATTTCGGATATTTAAATGTATTATATACATTCCGTTATTTTGCCAGTTAATGTTTGTCGTTACATGTTTACAATTGCGTGTATGTTTAGCTTTAGTATAACTTTTATGTTGACATGATTTCATTGGCATAGCCAGGATTTTAGTCACGAGTTGGGGAGAGATGGAGGTGGTGGGAGTATTGGTGGGAGGGGGGGGGGGGGGGGGGGCACAAACACTGTGTTTTACACGTCTTATGGCGCGACAGGAAATTATATAAGGTAGTGGGGAAAAACGATCTTTAGTGGGGTGTATGCTGTGGCATTCATGTCTTCCACCCCCTGGCTAGGCCAGAGCATGATTTATAAGGTACGCTCACACCATGTGACTTCTACTAACAGGTTAATGTTTTTTACTAGTGGCAATATAACAACCCCTGCAATTGTCCGCGGCAGTTTGCAATACCGTGGGGATAGTCACATGGTTTTTCATTCTCCGCGGCACTTTTTGCCGTGGATTGTATTTGATTTGTTTTCATTGGCATTTTTTTTTTTTTTTTGCCATGGACATTTTCCTAATTACAGGGTTTGGTATATACATAACATTCGCTTCAGTTCCATTTCAAGATTTTCCTTTTTTGTTTGTTTGTTTTTGTTGTTGGGTTGTTGTTGTTTTTTTTGGGGGGGGGGGGTTGCATACACCATTCCAAATCGTGTTCATATAACATTGACATGCAGTTTTGCATTGCAGAAATGTTTTACTGAGCATGGACATTTTACTAACTAAAGCTCGATTAAAACTTATGGCTTATTTCCTATTCACGGATTCCACTGCTATGTTTATATTCGTTTTAACATAAACGTATACTCACATATTTATACTTAACATGTTTCGTTTTTAAAAATGTGTGTCTTGTTAGCTGTACCATGTCGTATACACCTCTTTTGTACTAAAACATTCTATATTTTGTTGATTGTATATTTTGGGAAAAACAAATTTCCTTGGTCTGTTTGGTATTCTGTTATTTATATCACTTAGACACTTATTCTACCTCATAGTGATCACCTACATCGGTTACATGTTAAAACGTCCAAATCTGACTGTCTACCTCATAGTGATCACCTTCGTCGGTTACATGTCAAAATGTCAAAATCTGACTGTTTATCTCATATGTCAAAACGTCCAAATCTGACTGTCTATCTCATAGTGATCACCGTCGTCGGTTACATGTCAAAACGTCCAAATCTGACTGTCTATCTCATAGTGACCACCTTCGTCGGTTACATGTCTATCTCATAGTGACCACCTTCGTCGGTTACATGTCAAAACGTCCAAATCTGACTGTCTATCTCATAGTGATCACCTACATCGGTTACATGTCAAAATGTTCAAATCTGACTGTCTATCTCATAGTGATCACCGTCGTCGGTTACATGTCAAAACGTCCAAATCTGACTGTCTATCTCATAGTGATCACCGTCGTCGGTTACATGTCAAAACGTCCAAATCTGACTGTCTATCTCATAGTGATCACCGACGTCGGTTACATGTCAAAACGTCCAAATCTGACTGTCTATCTCATAGTGACCACCTTCGTCGGTTACATGTCAAAACGTCCAAATCTGACTGTCTATCTCATAGTGATCACCTATGTCGGTTACATGTCAAAACGTCCAAATCTGACTGTCTATCTCATAGTGACCACCTACGTCGGTTACATGTCAAAACGTCCAAATCTGACTGTCTATCTCATAGTGATCACCTACGTCGGATACATGTCAAAACGTCCAAATCTGACTGTCTATCTAATAGTGATCACCGTCGTCGGTTACATGTCAAAACGTCCAAATCTGACTGTCTATCTCATAGTGATCACCGTCGTCGGTTACATGTCAAAACGTCCAAATCTGACTGTCTATCTCATAGTGACAACCTTCGTCGGTTACATGTCAAAACGTCCAAATCTGACTGTCTATCGCATAGTGATCACCTACATCGGTTACATGTCAAAATGTTCAAATCTGACTGTCTATCTCATAGTGATCACCGTCGTCGGTTACATGTCAAAACGTCCAAATCTGACTGTCTA
The DNA here is from genome assembly GCF_016097555.1 of Gigantopelta aegis. Taxonomy (NCBI): domain Eukaryota; kingdom Metazoa; phylum Mollusca; class Gastropoda; order Neomphalida; family Peltospiridae; genus Gigantopelta; species Gigantopelta aegis. The sequence continues at coordinate 18,901,931 of NC_054703.1, read as the reverse complement.
TCTCATAGTGATCACCGTCGTCGGTTACATGTCAAAACGTCCAAATCTGACTGTCTATCTCATAGTGATCACCGACGTCGGTTACATGTCAAAACGTCCAAATCTGACTGTCTATCTCATAGTGACCACCTTCGTCGGTTACATGTCAAAACGTCCAAATCTGACTGTCTATCTCATAGTGATCACCTATATCGGTTACATGTCAAAACGTCCAAATCTGACTGTCTATCTCATAGTGACCACCTACGTCGGTTACATGTCAAAACGTCCAAATCTGACTGTCTATCTCATAGTGATCACCTACGTCGGATACATGTCAAAACGTCCAAATCTGACTGTCTATCTAATAGTGATCACCGTCGTCGGTTACATGTCAAAACGTCCAAATCTGACTGTCTATCTCATAGTGATCACCGTCGTCGGTTACATGTCAAAACGTCCAAATCTGACTGTCTATCTCATAGTGACAACCTTCGTCGGTTACATGTCAAAACGTCCAAATCTGACTGTCTATCGCATAGTGATCACCTACATCGGTTACATGTCAAAATGTTCAAATCTGACTGTCTATCTCATAGTGATCACCGTCGTCGGTTACATGTCAAAACGTCCAAATCTGACTGTCTATCTCATAGTGATCACCGTCGTCGGTTACATGTCAAAACGTCCAAATCTGACTGTCTATCTCATAGTGATCACCGTCGTCGGTTACATGTCAAAACGTCCAAATCTGACTGTCTATCTCATAGTGATCACCGTCGTCGGTTACATGTCAAAACGTCCAAATCTGACTGTCTATCTCATAGTGATCACCGTCGTCGGTTACATGTCAAAACGTCCAAATCTGACTGTCTATCTCATAGTGATCACCGTCGTCGGTTACATGTCAAAACGTCCAAATCTGACTGTCTATCTCATAGTGACCACCTTCGTCGGTTACATGTCAAAACGTCCAAATCTGACTGTCTATCTCATAGTGACCACCTTCGTCGGTTACATGTCAAAACGTCCAAATCTGACTGTCTATCGCATAGTGATCACCTACATCGGTTACATGTCAAAACGTTCAAATCTGACTGTCTATCTCATAGTGATCACCGTCGTCGGTTACATGTCAAAACGTCCAAATCTGACTGTCTATCTCATAGTGATCACCGTCGTCGGTTACATGTCAAAACGTCCAAATCTGACTGTCTATCTCATAGTGATCACCGTCGTCGGTTACATGTCAAAACGTCCAAATCTGACTGTCTATCTCATAGTGATCACCGTCGTCGGTTACATGTCAAAACGTCCAAATCTGACTGTCTACCTCATAGTGATCACCTTCGTCGGTTACATGTCAAAATGTCAAAATCTGACTGTTTATCTCATATGTCAAAACGTCCAAATCTGACTGTCTATCTCATAGTGATCACCGTCGTCGGTTACATGTCAAAACGTCCAAATCTGACTGTCTATCTCATAGTGACCACCTTCGTCGGTTACATGTCTATATCATAGTGACCACCTTCGTCGGTTACATGTCAAAACGTCCAAATCTGACTGTCTATCTCATAGTGATCACCTACATCGGTTACATGTCAAAATGTTCAAATCTGACTGTCTATCTCATAGTGATCACCGTCGTCGGTTACATGTCAAAACGTCCAAATCTGACTGTCTATCTCATAGTGATCACCTACATCGGTTACATGTCAAAATGTTCAAATCTGACTGTCTATCTCATAGTGATCACCGTCGTCGGTTACATGTCAAAACGTCCAAATCTGACTGTCTATCTCATAGTGATCACCGTCGTCGGTTACATGTCAAAACGTCCAAATCTGACTGTCTATCTCATAGTGATCACCTATGTCGGTTACATGTCAAAACGTCCAAATCTGACTGTCTATCTCATAGTGACCACCTTCGTCGGTTACATGTCAAAACGTCCAAATCTGACTGTCTATCTCATAGTGATCACCTATGTCGGTTACATGTCAAAACGTCCAAATCTGACTGTCTATCTCATAGTGACCACCTACGTCGGTTACATGTCAAAACGTCCAAATCTGACTGTCTATCTCATAGTGATCACCGTCGTCGGTTACATGTCAAAACGTCCAAATCTGACTGTCTATCTCATAGTGATCACCGTCGTCGGTTACATGTCAAAACGTCCAAATCTGACTGTCTATCTCATAGTGATCACCGTCGTCGGTTACATGTCAAAACGTCCAAATCTGACTGTCTATCTCATAGTGATCACCGTCGTCGGTTACATGTCAAAACGTCCAAATCTGACTGTCTATCTCATAGTGATCACCGTCGTCGGTTACATGTCAAAACGTCCAAATCTGACTGTCTATCTCATAGTGACCACCTTCGTCGGTTACATGTCAAAACGTCCAAATCTGACTGTCTATCGCATAGTGATCACCTACATCGGTTACATGTCAAAATGTTCAAATCTGACTGTCTATCTCATAGTGATCACCGTCGTCGGTTACATGTCAAAACGTCCAAATCTGACTGTCTATCTCATAGTGATCACCGTCGTCGGTTACATGTCAAAACGTCCAAATCTGACTGTCTATCTCATAGTGATCACCGTCGTCGGTTACATGTCAAAACGTCCAAATCTGACTGTCTATCTCATAGTGATCACCGTCGTCGGTTACATGTCAAAACGTCCAAATCTGACTGTCTATCTCATAGTGACCACCTTCGTCGGTTACATGTCAAAACGTCCAAATCTGACTGTCTATCTCATAGTGATCACCGTCGTCGGTTACATGTGAAAACGTCCAAATCTGACTGTCTATCGCATAGTGATCACCTACATCGGTTACATGTCAAAACGTTCAAATCTGACTGTCTATCTCATAGTGATCACCGTCGTCGGTTACATGTCAAAACGTCCAAATCTGACTGTCTATCTCATAGTGATCACCGTCGTCGGTTACATGTCAAAACGTCCAAATCTGACTGTCTATCTCATAGTGATCACCGTCGTCGGTTACATGTCAAAACGTCCAAATCTGACTGTCTATCTCATAGTGATCACCGTCGTCGGTTACATGTCAAAACGTCCAAATCTGACTGTCTATCTCATAGTGATCACCGTCGTCGGTTACATGTCAAAACGTCCAAATCTGACTGTCTATCTCATAGTGATCACCGTCGTCGGTTACATGTCAAAACGTCCAAATCTGACTGTCTATCTCATAGTGATCACCGTCGTCGGTTACATGTCAAAACGTCCAAATATGACTGTCTATCTCATAGTGACCACCTTCGTCGGTTACATGTCAAAAAGTCCCTGGGGCAGCAATAAACAGGTGGCTAAGAGCGTTTACATGACAAAATTTACCACCGGTGGAAAATATGCCCACCAGGGTAAAAATACCCCATGGGTAAAACGTTGCATATAAACATGACTTTAGTGAGGAAACCCACTACATTTTCCCATTAGTAGCAAGGGATCTTTTATATGCACCATCCCACAGACACGACAGCACATACCACGGCCTTTGATATACAAGTAGTGGTGCAATGGCAAACTTCAGTTATATTCATGGAGCTAAAACTTGCAACAAATTGATAAGGCGACTTATAAAGAAGTTTTAGCAATACAAACCAAGACATGCTATACCAGTCAAGGGCCACTGGTTGGACCGGGGAAATAGCCCACTGAGGGTGATCGATCCTATGACCCACCACTTCTTAAGCGAGAGCTCTGCCATTGAGCTGTCCCGATTTAGAAAGAAACCATAAATTAAATAACTCTATCGGTGACGCAGCTACCTTGCCCTGTGTTCTGTCGCTGTATGTAACGAGAATCTCAATCAGAAAATATATATTAAATACGAAATATGATTGACAGCAAAAGACAATGTTATTTCATCAACGTTTGACTTGGCCTCAGATCATAGTTATCTGTCGGCGCAAGTGGTCTGCTATTTATTACCGGCTCCCACCCAGAGCTCAATGGGTAGGTGCTGTAAGGCCGCTACACCCTTTTCCCTCTCACTAACCATTAACAACTAACGCACTGTCCTGGACAGACGGCCCATATAGCAGAGGTGTGAGCCAAGGACATGTAGTTTGCAATCGTGTAAGGTTTTTTTGGTAGTAATTCTGGCCCATACAAGAGTAATGCTTTTTGTGCAAAATGAGTGTACTCCGGTCAGATTTAGTGCGTGTGTTTGTTTAAACCAATATCCTGGGAGAAAGAGCTGGACAACAGGGGTTGTCCTTTTCAGGGTATGCTGCACTCAAGTAGGCAAAAATGCGTTACAAAATCCATAGGACTACTGATAATAATAAAAATGCTGTAGCCACTGACGCAATATAGAAACATATAGCGTAAATAAGTAGTTTATGGCCACTTGGTGTAAAACATTATAGGGGAGGCAACTATGTTTTTGTAAATGTGCTCATGATCCAATGGACGAGCGGTATGTAACTTAGCCGTGTGTGATGAGTCCTCTTGGAAGGAAGTAAATGGTTTATTTAACGACACACTCAAAACATTTTATTTACGGTTATATGGCGTCGGACATATGATTAAGGACCACACATATATAGAGAGAGGAAACCCGCTGTCGCCACTTCATGGGCTACTCTTTTCGATTAGCAGCAAGGGATCTTTTATATGCACCATCCCATACACAGGATAGCACATACCGCGGCCTTTGATGTACCAGTCGTGGTGCACTGGCAGGAGCGAGAAATAGGAGTCCTATTGGAAGACACACTTAAACTAGTGTTTATCGACTGTCAAAAGTCGTGATAGTGCTGTCTTGTACGTGAGAACGTGAAAGAAAGTATATATCTATTGTCAGATGCAGACTCTCTCTCTCTCTCTCTCTCTCTCCCTCTCTCTCTCTCTGTGTGTGTGTGTGTGTCTCTGTCTATGTCTCTCTCTGTCTCCTAGTACGTGTGCAAATGTGCAAACACAATGCAGGCTCGTATGAACCAGAGGGAGAGGAGAGGCATGTGCGCCCACCCCCCACCCCCATCCCCATTCCACTCGAAGACGAAAATGTATAAAGATGTAAACATGGCTTGTGCCCGCTCGCTAGAGGTTGTGATCTCCCATTAGATATTGTGCACCCCCCCCCCCCCCCCCCCCCCTTACTCCAGATGTCGTTCCTAATATCCTGCAGTGTAGGCACTTAACGTTAACAATTCACAGTCCTATTTCTGTATTCTTATGACAGAATATTAAATTTTATAAACCAAAATGATTTTGGCAGGGTTAGGGTTAAGTAATCAATATAGGCTACGACCTTTTAATAGACTGATCAGCATATTTAAGCTCTGGAGGCGGACCACGTCTGAGGTTGCACAATATATCAAAAATGGCGACGAGATTTGTTAAATTTACAACACATTATCTTTAAAGAGAAAACACAAAACGGGCGGGGTTTAGTTCAGTAGGTAGAGCGTTTACCTGGGGAGCTTGGCTTGAAGGATAGAACCCATCGTGGACGTGTTGTCTCATTTTTTTACCCGTCCTCATCAGTGCTCCACGACTGTTATATAAACGGTTATGTGCCGTTCTGTTTGTGACGAAGTGCATATAAAAGATCCCTAGCTGCCAATGGAGAAATACAGCGGGTTTCCACTGAAAACTACATGCCAGAATTACTATGACATAAATAGCCGATGATTCATTAATCAATGTGCTCTAATGGTATTGTTAAACAAAACAAACGTCTAATTTTATGGGCATAATAGTCCGCTACTTGAAGTATGACAGGTGACATATATTTGCATTCCTATGAGTGTTTTCAAACACTGGCATGAGGTAAAAGTATGTATTTATTACACATTGTTGTTAAAATGGGTTATCAGTGTCAGTTTGTTTGCATTAAACAGTTTTCAACAATATGAGTGATATATAAATCACCTAATTTCTGTCTTTCTTTCTTTCTGTTTAATTTTTTCTCCTCTTCTCCCCGCCTCCTTTATGTTGCTTTGTTTTTGTACGAGAATGTCATCAGTGTAAATAAATAGAGCTAAAGTTTGTTTGTTTTGTTTAACAACACCACTGGAGCACACTGATTAATTAATCATGGGCTATTGGATATCAAACATTTGGTAATTATGACTCGTAGTCATTAGAGGAAACCCGCTACATTTTTCCTAATGCCCTAAGGGATCTTGTATATGCACTTTCCCACAGACAGGAAAATACACACCACGACATTTGTCCAGTTGTGGTGCACTGGTTGGAATGAGAAAAAGCCTAATCAGCTGAATGGATCCATCGAGGTGATTCGATAAATAAACAGAGAGTGAGATGGAGACAGAGATGGGGAAAGAGACATGGAAATACAAATACATATATACAGAGAGAGTAGGGAGGTAGGGAGAGATAGGGGAGGCAGAGAGAGAGAGAGAGAGAGAGAGAGAGAGAGAGAGAGAGAGAGAGAGAGAGAGAGAGAGAGAGACTTACATATATCAGTTGACTGGCACTCGTTGAGGCAAAGGGTAAAATGTATTGCCAGTGGGTCCACCTAGGATATTGGACCGTCATACTGACAGGGTTTGGACCGTCATACTGACAGGATTTGGACCGTCATACTGACAGGGTTTGGACCGTCATACTGACAGGGTTTGTCCCTGAACTAGATCTGTCTATGTGCACTAACGTGACAAACACCATTAGTGTCAATATACAAAACATGACAGATTCAAGAATAGTTTCGTGATTATTTTACAACCATACAACTGAACAGCTCAACAATTTACAATTTACAATGAAAAGAGACAAACAGTTTTCTCTCAAGTACCTGAGATATACCATCTGACGGTTTTCTCTCAAGTACCTGAGATATACCATCTGACGGTTTTATAGTGCCAAGGTGAATACCACACATGTTTAACGCGTACGTTCACCAAACCTAGGGTGATAATTTCAAGAGGTGGTCGAAATGTCCCAGCTATTTAGGGGTGCTGGTCAGTCTGTCCTCTTTATGTTCGTTGTAATCTAAAACCATCCCACAGACTACAATTAATTACGTTATATGTTTCTATATAGCGTTAGTGGCTATAACATTTTAAAAATTAATATCAGCAGGCCCATGGACTTTTATGTATCTCTGACTGCCCGAGGGAAACATACCCTGAAAAGGACACGTTGTCCAGCTCTTTCTCCCAGGATATTGGTACAAACACACCCATTAAACCGGGCAGGAGTACACCCATTTTACACAAAAAACACTGCTTTTGCATGGACCGGAATTACCACAAAACGTGTTCAGTGTCAACAAGTTACATATGTTTGCTAACTAAATGCTCTCCCCTGTCAACTTCAGTCTAATAGTCGCCACTTCAAAGCTGTCTGCCATGAAATAATCAAACAGCAGACTACTTGCGCGGACATATTTCCGGTCAACCAAATGGGAAGATAATAGTGATCTGGGGCCACCAGCCTTGGTGGCTTACTGGTTACGCTATCGGTCTTAATGCAAATGGCTTAAAGTGACAAACCCTAGTTTATAAACACTATGACGTATATTTTACTATTAGAGCCTTTTTTTTCTTTTTTTTTTGTAATTCAAATCAGACATATCTTAGATTTTCTTGTTTAGATAATCCATTTCCATATAATCGAAGTGTTTCTGGTCATCCTGGTGTTTCTACTAACGAAATGCATTTTTCATATTTTTAAAAATGCACGTACCTCTGAGAAGTATCGGAGTATACGAGGTAGTACCAGTATAAAAAAGTCGGTGTCTAGAAAAGAGTAGTAGGGGAGGACCCCGCTTCATATTGCGTCTTAGATTGGGGCGGTCAGTCTTCCAGTACTGCTAGGACAGGCTCGGACATGTAGAGACTAAACGCGAACAACCGTGGCGTTCTGCAGAATGGCTGCCATACAAGTCGCCAAACCAGTCGACTAAAATCAGCCGGGAAAATGGCCTTGAAGCAAGGAATCTTGCTAGAAAAAAAGAACCTACTCTGCAAGTGCAGGCTGTAGAAACGAGAGGCGTACTGCCGTTCAATCAAATCCAATGGCCTCATGCATCTCAGGAGAAAACTATTTCATTGACAAAAAAAACAAAATAGAAGTCTCCCAATTCGATCAGTCACCAAAAGTGCGCGTGGTGGCACAGCCGAAACACGTCCTACTGCGGCTAGCTCCACACTGTGGGTGCCAGAATATGTCCATACACCTCGCTAATAGCTTCCCTCCTGGCCTCTTCAAATATCCTTTTTACCATTAATGTACATATTGAATCATTTATACTTTAAGTAAACCCACAAAATATCTCAACTTTTAAACACTAAAAGTTTGATAACAATATCAAATTAATATTCTATCATTATCGAAATCCGTTCACCCACTCTTAGGCTTGGTTCCCATCAAATCTGTAACAAAGCCGCAGATGTCCGCAAATAAACACAGACCAGACGTCCATTCATTGTAACTTTTCAGCCCCCCCCCCCCCACACACACACACACAGAGCCGCTATAAACCGTGTGCGATCATGTTTCCAGAAAAAATGTCATTGGTCGGGATAATCTGCGGTTGCCTGTGACGCATGTCATATTTTACGGGGACCACTCTAGTTACGAGCTATGACTTTGCACAATTACACGCTATATCACAAGCAAACAGCTATTTCGATTGGTTGACACATACAAGAGTAATAAATTAATACCAAAACACAGTACAGCCAGACTAAACGATCATCAATCTTTGACATCACTGCATGGGCTGTTTTTCCTGTTACAACCAGTGCCCCACGACTGCTATGTAAAAGGCCACCCTATGTGCTAACCTGTATGTGGACAATACATATAAAAGGCCACCCTATGTGCTAACCTGTATGTGGACAATACATGTAAAAGGCCACCCTATGTGCTAACCTGTATGTGGACAATACATGTAAAAGGCCACCCTATGTGCTAACCTGTATGTGGACAATACATGTAAAAGGCCACCCTATGTGCTAACCTGTATGTGGACAATACATGTAAAAGGCCACCCTATGTGCTAACCTGTATGTGGACAATACATGTAAAAGGCCACCCTATGTGCTAACCTGTATGTGGACAATACATGTAAAAGGCCACCCTATGTGCTAACCTGTATGTGGACAATACATATAAAAGATCCCTTGCAGGTAATGTAAAATTGTAGCAGGTTTCCTCTGAACACTACGAGTCAAAATTACCAAATGTTTGACATCCAGTAGCAAATGATTAATGCAATTAATGGTCCCTAGTGATGTCGTTAAACAAAACACTTCTCTTACATGAGGGATCTGGGATTTGCCATGAGCATTTGGGGATATATTGTCTGTTGTCCACTTCAACGCATCCCACTTATACAAATGAAAAAACAACCCAGCAACAACAAAAAAACGTATTTTTAAAAAAAGGTTTGTTTTCTTTAACGAAATCACTAGAGCATATTGATTAATTAATAATTAGCTATTGGATGTCAAACATGTGATAATTATGACAAGTAGTCGTCAGAGGAAACCCGTTACATTTTTCCTAGAGCAGCAAGGCATCTTTTATATGCATTTTCCCACAGCCACATACCACGGCCTTTACAACATGTATTAAATCTGTAATATCTCCACCCATCTTAAAACATTATCTATTTATGAAATGAAATAAAATAAAATAAAAACACTATAAAACACAACTGCTGTTTAATAAACACATTCGTTTTCGCTATCAATGTGGTCAGTTGCCTTGGAAGTTGTGTCCTAATACATTGTTACAACTACTAATGGAAAAATATAGAGGGTTTCCTCTCTAAGACTATATGTCAGAATTACCAAATGTTTGACATCCAATAGCCGATGATTAATAAATCAATCTGCTCTAGTGGTGTCGTTAAAATAAACAAACAAAACTTTAACATTGTTGCAGAGATCAGTAGCGAAATTATTATTAAATTATTTCACTTTTTTGTTGCTCTTAGCGTATTAATAAATTTATATGACCTAAATTAAAGTGTTCATCTAAAGGACATTAGAAAATGGCGTGTTACAGGAAATAATAAAGTGGTGATCTATTCTAAATGGTTAAATAAAAAGGTTATCAAGATTTAAGTTTTAAAGTACCCATAATGCATCGACGATTCCACCATGTCCGGAGAAAATAAGACTTATGCCTCAAGAAGTGAAGCTAATATCAATATTTATTTATATGAGAGTTGTTTCCCACCCCTTATACATGATTCAACATTTTCCTTATTTTCTTTATGTATTAATAATTTCAGTATAAGCAATTTCGATAAATATCCATTTATCCACTGGTTAAAGGTATATTGTTTCAGACCATTGACATATTTAATGGTCTAACAAAGTATTACCTGAACAAAAATAATTTGATTTGTCCCTAAATGTACTTTATTCAACCATCTTCATAACCACCATACTATATTTTGTAAAAAAATAATTGAATTATGGCAATGGTCCATAATTCAAAAACTAAAATTGCCGAGAGGGATGACATGGATTTCACTGCATCATGGTTCAGTTAAGGTGATGCGATAGCTAGATTTGGTTTCCAACAATTAATGTCATTTTTATTTATTATCCATTTTCAGAGAAATAAGGTCCTTAAATCTGTGACAGTATGCCTTTAAAAGGAGAGAAAGATAAACCTGTTGTAAACTATGTCTAGCCCGAAGAGAATAATGAAGATAAAAGACTGTATAAAACGATATAATGGCCTGGGATATGTAAAGAATCCTTCTTATTCAACTTTAACGCTACGTCAGTGAAAAAACCACCTTCCGTATTGAAAATAATCTTTAGGGATAAAAGGGAGAGAGAGAGAGAGAGAGAGAGAGAGAGAGAGAGAGAGAGAGAGAGAGAGAGAGAGAGAGAGAGAGAGAGAGAGAGAGAGAGAGAGAGAGAGAGACAGACAGACAGACAGACAGACCTCGAACATCGAAAAATGGATGTTGATTTAAAATTTACCTCTTACTTGGATCTTCTTCCGAAAATATAAAACACTTAAGACAAAAACAGCAGCAGCAAAGAAACAAAACAAAATACGAAAACAAACCTCACCATCCTTCCACCCAAAACAACTCCCACAAACAATCAACAAAACTAATTACGTTTGTAGTAAAATAAAAATGTAAACTTATATAACTTTTCTAATATATATCCTGGAAGACATTTTGATAACCTCCTGAATCCTGTTTTAAAATACTAAAATAATGTTGAAGGACAAGATAAAGTACTTATATAAAGCACTGTGTCGATTTCCTCCTACTCGCATTCACCCAATCTCCTGGTCCTCATACTTCAAACTTTAAATGTATGAACACACTTTCAAATGTTTTAAGCCCAGTGGTATAGCGCTCGCCTGATGCGCAGTCGGTCTAGAATCCCCGTCTGTTAACACATTGGTGTTATTTATCGTTCCAGCCAGTGCACCACGACTGGTATATTAAATACAGTGGTATATGCTGTCCTGTCTGTGGAATGGGAGATTATAAAATATCCCTATGCTACTAATGCAAAAATGTAACGGTTTTCCTCTAAGATTATATGTCAGAATTACGAAATATTTCACATCAAATAGCCGATCATTAATAAATCAATGTGCTCTAGTGGTGCCATTAAACAAAACAATTTATTTTACTGATTATAACTGTATGACTATAACTTTGGAATCCGACGTGTGAACACCACTGTCACAGTTTTGCACACGGTTTGTGGTTGGGTATAAAGAGAGCGCGAGGGAGATACTTCAGTTCTGTCGTCTGCTGATATCGAGGATGAGAACTTTAGTCATCGTGCTGGTGCTGTGCGGCATCGCCAACAGTGCACCCATGGAGAGAAAGTCGTACAGAAAGTAAGTGACACTTCATTTATAATACATTAGTCAACAGTGCACCCACGGAGAGAAAGTTGTACAGAAAGTAAGTGACACTTTATTTATAATACATTAGTCAACAGTGCACCCACGGAGACAAAGTCGTACAGAAAGTAAGTGACACTTCATTTATAAAGATTAGTCAACAGTAAGTCGTACAGAAAGTAAGTGACACTTCATTTATAATACATTAGTCAACAGTGCACCCACGGAGAGAAAGTTGTACAGAAAGTAAGTGACACTTCATTTATAATACATTAGTCAACAGTGCACCCACGGAGAGAAAGTCGTACAGAAAGTAAGTGACACTTCATTTATAATACATTAGTCAACAGTGCACCCACGGAGAGAAAGTTGTACAGAAAGTAAGTGACACTTCATGTACAATACATCAGCCAACAGTGTACCCACGAAGAGAAAGTCGTACAGAAAGTAAGTGACATTTCATTTATAATACTTTAGCCCACTTTGCATCCACGGAGAGAAAGTCGTACAGAAAGTAAGTGACACTTCATTTATAATACATTAGTTAACAGTGTACCCACGGAAAGAAAGTCGTACAGAAAGTAAGTGTCACTTCATTTATAATACATTAGTCAACAGTGCACCCAAGGAGAGAAAGTCGTACAGAAAGTAAGTGACATTTCATTTATAATACTTTAGCCCACTTTGCATCCACGGAGAGAAAGTCGTACAGAAAGTAAGAGACACTTCATTTATAATACATTAGTCAACAGTGCACCCAAGGAGAGAAAGTCGTACAGAAAGTGACACTTCATTTATAAAGATTAGTCAACAGTAAGTCGTACAAAACGTAAGTGACACTTCATTTATAATACATTAGTCAACAGTGCACCCAAGGAGAGAAAGTCGTATAGAAAATAAGTGACACTTCATTTATAAAGATTAGTCAACAGTAAGTCGTACAAAAAGTAAGTGACACTTCATTTATAATACATTAGTCAAGAGTGCACCCAAGGAGAGAAAGTCGTACAGAAAGTAAGTGACACTTCATTTATAATACATTAGTCAACAGTGCACCCAAGGAGAGAAAGTCGTACAAAAAGTAAGTGACACTTCATTTATAAAGATTAGTCAACAGTAAGTCGTACAAAAAGTAAGTGACACTTCATTTATACTACATTAGTCAACAGTGCACCCAAGGAGAGAAAGTCGTACAGAAAGTAAGTGACAGTTCATTTATAAAGATTAGTCAACAGTAAGTCGTACAAAAAGTAAGTGACACTTCATTTATAATACATTAGTCAACAGTGCACCCAAGGAGAGAAAGTCGTACAGAAAGTAAGTGACACGTCATTTATAAAGATTAGTCAACAGTAAGTCGTACAAAAAGTAAGTGACACTTCATTTATAATACATTAGTCAACAGTGCACCCAAGGAGAGAAAGTCGTACAGAAAGTAAGTGACACTTCATTTATAAAGATTAGTCAACAGTAAGTCGTACAAAAAGTAAGTGACACTTCATTTAAAATACATTAGTCAATAGTGCACCTACGGAGGGAGAGAGAGTCGTATAGAAAGTAAGTGACACTTCATTTATAATACATTAGTCAACAGTGCACCCACGGAGAGAAAGTCGTACAGAAAGTGACACTTCATTTATAATACATTAGTCAACAGTGCACCCACGGAGAGAAAGTCGTACAGAAAGTGACACTTCATTTATAATACATTAGTCAACAGTGCACCCATGGAGAGAAAGTCGTACAGAAAGTAAGTGACACTTCATTTATAATACATTAGTCAACAGTGCACCCACGGAGAGAAAGTCGTACAGAAAGTAAGTGACACTTCATTTATAATACATTAGCCAACAGTGCACCCAAGGAGAGAAAGTCGTACAGAAAGTAAGTGACACTTCATTTATAATACATTAGCCAACAATGCACCCAAGGAGAGAAAGTCGTACAGAAAGTAAGTGACACTTCATTTATAATACATTAGCCAACAGTGCACCCACGGAGACAAAGTCGTTCAGAAAGTGACATTTCCTTTATAATACATTAGTCAACAGTGCGCCCACGGAAAGTCGTACAGAAAGTGACACTTCATTTATAATACATTAGTTAACAGTGTACCCACGGAAAGAAAGTCGTACAGAAAGTAAGTGTCACTTCATTTATAATACATTAGTCAACAGTGCACCCAAGGAGAGAAAGTCGTACAGAAAGTGACACTTCATTTATAAAGATTAGTCAACAGTAAGTCGTACAAAACGTAAGTGACACTTCATTTATAATACATTAGTCAACAGTGCACCCAAGGAGAGAAAGTTGTATAGAAAATAAGTGACACTTCATTTATAAAGATTAGTAAACAGTAAGTCGTACAAAAAGTAAGTGACACTTCATTTATAATACATTAGTCAACAGTGCACCCAAGGAGAGAAAGTCGTACAGAAAGTAAGTGACACTTCATTTATAATACATTAGTCAACAGTGCACCCAAGGAGAGAAAGTCGTACAAAAAGTAAGTGACACTTCATTTATAAAGATTAGTCAACAGTAAGTCGTACAAAAAGTAAGTGACACTTCATTTATACTACATTAGTCAACAGTGCACCCAAGGAGAGAAAGTCGTACAGAAAGTAAGTGACAGTTCATTTATAAAGATTAGTCAACAGTAAGTCGTACAAAAAGTAAGTGGCACTTCATTTATAATACATTAGTCAACAGTGCACCCAAGGAGAGAAAGTCGTACAGAAAGTAAGTGACACGTCATTTATAAAGATTAGTCAACAGTAAGTCGTACAAAAAGTAAGTGACACTTCATTTATAATACATTAGTCAACAGTGCACCCAAGGAGAGAAAGTCGTACAGAAAGTAAGTGACACTTCATTTATAAAGATTAGTCAACAGTAAGTCGTACAAAAAGTAAGTGACACTTCATTTAAAATACATTAGTCAATAGTGCACCTACGGAGGGAGAGAGAGTCGTATAGAAAGTAAGTGACACTTCATTTATAATACATTAGTCAACAGTGCACCCACGGAGAGAAAGTCGTACAGAAAGTGACACTTCATTTATAATACATTAGTCAACAGTGCACCCACGGAGAGAAAGTCGTACAGAAAGTGACACTTCATTTATAATACATTAGTCAACAGTGCACCCATGGAGAGAAAGTCGTACAGAAAGTAAGTGACACTTCATTTATAATACATTAGTCAACAGTGCACCCACGGAGAGAAAGTCGTACAGAAAGTAAGTGACACTTCATTTATAATACATTAGCCAACAGTGCACCCAAGGAGAGAAAGTCGTACAGAAAGTAAGTGACACTTCATTTATAATACATTAGCCAACAATGCACCCAAGGAGAGAAAGTCGTACAGAAAGTAAGTGACACTTCATTTATAATACATTAGCCAACAGTGCACCCACGGAGACAAAGTCGTTCAGAAAGTGACATTTCCTTTATAATACATTAGTCAACAGTGCGCCCACGGAAAGTCGTACAGAAAGTGACATTTCTTTTATAATACATTAGTCAACAGTGCGCCCACGGAAAGTCGTCAGTGACATTTCATATATTAATATCTTCATGGAGCGGGATTTAGCTTATTTGGATGAGTGCTTGCTTGACCTAACGACCTCGGTGGACCCATCTTCGTTCCAACCAGTGCACCACAACTGGTCAAAGGCCGTGTTATGTAAGAAAGTATACATGATCCTTTGCTGCATTAGGGACAATGTAGCGAGTTTCCTCTGAAGAGGGGACACGTAGCCCAGTGGTAAAGCGCTCGCTCGATGCGCGGTCGGTTTGGAACTGGTACATCGAAGACCGTGGTATGTGCTATTCTGTCTATGATATGATGTATATAAAAGATCCTTGCTGTTAATCGAAAAGAGTAGCCCATGAAGTGACGACAGCGGGTTTCCTCCCTCAATATATGTGTGATTCTTAACCATATGTCCGACGACATATAACCGTAAATAAAATGTGTTGAGTGCGCCGTTAAATGAACCATTTCCTTCCTTCCCCTGAAGATCTGTGTGTCAGAATTACCAAATGTTTGACATACAGTAGTCGATGATTAATTAATCAATGTGCTCTAGTGGTGTTGTAAAACAAAACAAACTTTTATTGTAAGATATTTCTCACAACATTGATGGTATTTTTATCTAAAATAATCTAAGATGTAGCTCCTTACTTGAAATACTCTTTTTGTCTCTCTGAGCTTTCTATTTTGTCTTCTTTGTTTATTTGTTTGTTTTTTCTCACAGATCTAAATAATGTTATTTTTAATCACCTACAAATTCGTTAAACACTCACAAACCAAGCATTTTCATATTTCAAAGGAATTTGACACACATAAGCACGCACCCACGAGTGCGTATACGGATGCATGCTAATGTAGTGGTCATTCCTTTCATTTCAGCTGGAAATTGGTGCAGGTTGTCCCAGTTACCACAGAGCAAGTCGACTTTCTGAGAAAACTTGAAAACGATTGGCTGGTAAGATTTTAGAATCATTTAGGTATTTCACATGTAAAAATGAATGTCAAAATGGGAACGTTCAAAATGATCTTAAACATAATTCATTTTGTAGATAGGTATTTAATTTAAATGATATAGCAGAAAAAGACTTTGAGAAATTGACCTGCTTCATAAAGCCTTCACCAAAATGGATAAAAGTCAAAAGAGATCTTCTCAAAATCGTTAATTAACCACTTACTGACTTCCTTCTTTAGGAGTAGCCCAGTGGTAAAGCGCTCGTCTGATGATCAATGATCTATCCCTGTCAGTGGGCCCACTGTGCAATTGTTCGTTGCAGCGAGTGCACCACGACTGATATATCAAAGGCCGTGGTGTGTGCTATCCTGTCTGTGGGGTGGTGCATATAAAATACCCCTTGCTACTAATGGAAAAATTATATTCAGTAGCCGATGTGCTCTAGTGGTGTCGTTAAACAAAAGAAACAAACTTTTCTTCTGGAGGGAAGAGCTTACCTATCTGCATGTGTCTTATTTAGTGTCACAAAACCCAGCAAACATCGAAAATAAACACTACGTTTCATTCTTAGTATTTAGGTAATATTTTTATGGCATTTTGGTTGGACACTACGCTGGTAGGCTACTGCATATGTTGAGGACTTGCACCATTCCGAAGTTAGAGTAAAGTCTGAAAGCAATAGACATATCTCGAGGAGTTGCACCATTCCACAGTTAGAGTAAAGTCTGAAAGCAATAAACAGATCTCGAGGAGTTGCACCATTCCACAGTTAGAGTAAAGTCTGAACGTAATAGACAGATCTCGAGGAGATGCACCATTCCACAGTTAGAGTAAAGTCTGAACGTAATAGACAGATCTCGGGGAGTTGCACCATTCCGAAGTTAAAGTCTGAAAGCAATAGACAGGTGTTGAGGAGTTGCACCATTCCACAGTTAGAGTAAAGTCTGAACGTAATAGACAGATCTCGGGGAGTTGCACCATTCCGAAGTTAAAGTATGAAAGCAATAGACAGATGTTGAAGAGATGCACCATTCCGAAGTTAGAGTAAGTCTGAACGTAATAGACAGATCTCGTAGAGTTGCACCATTCTGAAGTTAGGGTAAAATCTGAACGTAATAGACAGATCTCGAGGAGTTGCACCATTCCGAAGTTAAAGTCTGAACGCAATAGACAGATGTTGAAGAGTTGCACCATTCCGAAGTTAGAGTAAAGTCTGAATGTAATAGACAGATCTCGAGGAGTTGCACCATTCTGAAGTTAGGGTAAAATCTGAACGTAATAGACAGATCTCGAGGAGTTGCACCATTCCGAAGTTAAAGTCTGAACGCAATAGACAGATGTTGAGGAGTTGCACCGTTCCGAAGTTAGGGTAAAGTCTGAACGTAATAGACAGATCTCGGGGAGTTGCACCGTTCCGAAGTTAAAGTCTGAAAGCAATAGACAGATGTTGAAGAGATGCACCATTCCGAAGTTAAAGTCTGAACGCAATAGACAGATGTTGAAGAGTTGCACCATTCCGAAGTTAGAGTAAAGTCTGAATGTAATAGACAGATCTCGAGGAGTTGCACCATTCTGAAGTTAGGGTAAAATCTGAACGTAATAGACAGATCTCGAGGAGTTGCACCATTCCGAAGTTAAAGTCTGAACGCAATAGACAGATGTTGAGGAGTTGCACCGTTCCGAAGTTAGGGTAAAGTCTGAACGTAATAGACAGATCTCGGGGAGTTGCACCGTTCCGAAGTTAAAGTCTGAACGCAATAGACAGATTTTGAGGAGTTGCACCATTCCGAAGTTAGGGTAAAGTCTGAACGTAATAGACAATTGTGGCCTATGTTTGGCTGAAATCGAGCGCCTTGCCCGACAGTTTCCGGGGAAGGGACAAAATGGTTTATCACACCTGGAATGAGAGAAGTACACATTGTCGTAGTCAGGATTTTATATTCTTCACCCACACGAGGGCTGGTACTCGAACTGTGTATGAGTCGTGTATGAGGCAACAGGCAAATATGAATGATGTATACCACCAAATAAGATGACATAGACGACAATATGTAGCTACAGGTGCTACACGCAGGTTTTTATTAACCTATACATCGTGGATATAACTATTACCACCCCTCACCATTAAAGTAAATCAGACAAAAACGGAGGGCTAAGTAGTTCGAGTCACCTGTAGCCATGTACACCGCACAAATAAGGGGAGGGCTAAGTAGTTCGAGTCACCTGTAGCCCTGTACCACATACCAATAAGGGGAGAAGGGGAGAGCTAAGTAGTTCGAGTCACCTGTAGCCCTGTACACCGCACAAATAAGGGGAGGGCTAAGTAGTTCGAGTCACCTGTAGCCCTGTACACTGCACAAATAAGGGGAGGGCTAAGTAGTTCGAGTCACCTGTAGCCCTGTACACCGCACAAATAAGGGGAGGGCTAAGTAGTTCGAGTCACCTGTAGCCCTGTACACCGCACAAATAAGGGGAGGGCTAAGTAGTTCGAGTCACCTGTAGCCTCGTACAACACACCAATAAGGGGAAAGCTAGATGTGACTCAAACTAAGGGTTAAGCTGTTCCTTATGCCCAACAATTGTCATGCTATTTTTAGTAGGACACCGCACGTTTCAAACAATAATAGCTGGCACGTCAAAGTAAATTATAGCAATTTACTGACCAGATGAAACAATATAAAAAATAATATCATGACAACACATGTTTCAAACACAATAATAGCTGGTACGTCAAAGTAAATTATAGCAATTTACTGACCAGATGAAACAATATAAAAAATAATATCATGACAACACATGTTTCAAACACAATGATAGCTGGTACTTCAAAGTAAATTATAGCAATTTACTGACCAGATGAAACAATATATACTCTTCAAAAGAAGAAACGCAAAACCACATTGTCGTAACATTTGGAGAATTGATTTAATTATTGAATGGTGAGTCCGATAATTACCAAATGTTGCAGGATTGTTCACAGTTCACTCTAGTCCATTGTGAGTAAGTGATAGGACACACCACCAAGGTCAAGGTCATCTGGAGTCAATACCGGGTGTGGCCTCCGCGTGTGTTGACAACTGCCTGGCACCGCCTGCCCATTGAAGCAACCAGAGTACGGATGACGTCCCGGGGGATGGTGGCCCACTCGGCCTGCAAGGCTGCTGCCAGCTCGGGCAGGGTCTGGGGCTGTGGTTGTCGCTGTCGGAGGCGTCGGTCCAACTCGTCCCATAGCTTCTCAATTGGGTTCAAATCCGGTGATATCGATGGCCAAGGAAGGACATTAATGTTGTTGTTCTGTAGAAAAGCCGTTGTGAGACGTGCTGTGTGAGGCCTGGCGTTGTCATGTTGGAACACTGCGTTGGCGTTGGCCATAACTGGAACGATGTGTGGCCGGAGGATCTGGTCAATGTAGCCCTGTGCATTCAGGTTGCCCTGCACGTGGACCAGGTCAGTTCTGCCAGTGTGTGAGATGGCTGCCCACACCATGACACTACCCCCGCCGAATCTGTCCACTTCCTGCACGCAGTTTGCCGCATAACGTTCACCACGACGCCTATACACGCGACATCTTCCATCATGACGTCGGAGCAGAAATCGGGACTCGTCACTGAACCACACCTGTCTCCATCGCAGTTGAGGCCATTGTCGATGAATCTGGCACCACTGCAGTCGGAGTCGACGGTGTTGTGGTCTTAAGATGACACCTCGAACTGGACGTCTGGCACGAATTCCTACCTCACGTAGGCGGTTCCGTACGGTCTGGTCGGATATCCTGCGCAAACCTGGTATTGCTGCGGCTGTGGAGGTGGCAGTAGTCAATCGTTCCCGAAGGTGGCGTACCCGGATGTAGCGGTCCTGCCCGGGGGTAGTGACCCGTGGTCGACCGGATCTAGGGAGGTCAAGTGTTGATCCATGTTGCTGGTAACGGTCCCACAGTCTGGAGATGGTGTTTGGGGACACATGGAATGCCCTGGCAACGGCCGTTCTGGATTCGCCTGCGTCTAGTCGGCCGATGGCATTGTTTCTCTGCGGTTCACTGAGACGTGGCATGTCCTGGATTGTCAACTGTCGGCCAGATACAGAGGCCAGGCAAGCGAACACCCTGCACTTTTATACTGTCGGTGTTCATGTTGCACGTGCAGACAACGCACGTGCAGTGGTGACATGGTTTGCACGTGGCTGCGTTTTTGCGAATATTCACATTTTGGAACTTTATTGTACAGTAGCTGCGTTTTATCGAATGTAACCGTGGGAATGTGTTTGGGACATGCAATGACCTTATATTCACAAAGCATGAACCGGTAGGAAACATAAAATCGGAGTTATAACCCATTTGTACCCTTTTGCGTTTCTTTTTTTGAAGAGTATATTATGACAACAAATATTAATAACCAATGTTGGGTATGGTAGCGTTAACTCTGGAATAAAAAAGTTGGGTGCATTTCAAACTTTGACCCAGTGGGGAAAAACCGAGGTGTTACTGAAGGGCATCCCCACATCCACCCCCAACCCCACCCACAGCAATACCAGTGGAAGTATAGCTGGAGAGATTAATTTTAGCGCATGCGCAAGGATATTAGTGGGGAAGGGAAGGGGTCTAGACTGTGGCGAGCGATGTTTATAGGTGGGGATCTAGACGTGCTTTCCCAGAAAGTGTATTGTAGGTAAGGCCCAGTGAAGTATTTATAGTGACTGTTTCAGCTGGATTACTGGGAACATGTCCACATCAACAAGGCCGCCGCTGTCATGCTATCTCCGGAAATGTACCCAGCTTTCGTGTCAGAGGTCACCGCGCACGGAATGACGTCACACGTGGCCATCGAAGATCTTCAAAAGTAACACACAGTATTCATCTTTACGAAACTGTTATATCTACTATCTGTCGGTCTGTCTGTGTGTCCATCTGTCTGTCTGTCAGTCTAGCCGTCTGTCTATCTGACTGTCGGTATATATGTCTGTCTGTGTCTATCTATCTATCTATCTATCTATCTGTCTATCTATCTATCTGTCTGTCTATATGTCTGACTCTCTGTCTATCTATCTAGCTAGATAGCTTATCTATCCTATCTACCGTATCTATATGTCTATCAGTCTGTCTGTCGGTCTATCTGCCTCTGTCGATCTATATGGCTGTGTCTATCTATCTATCCATCTATCTATCTGTCTCTCAGTCTCTCTGTCTATCTAGCTGGCTAGCTAGCTTATCTATCCTGTCTGTCTATCTATCTATCTATCTATCTATCTGTCTGTCTATTTGTATGTCCGTCCATTTGTCTGTCTGTCTATCTGCCTCTCTTTCTGTCTATATATCTATCTGTATATTTGTCCGTCTGTCTGTCGTTCTGCCTGCCTGCCTGTCTATCTACGTTTCTATCTCTGTACCAAAACATGAGTGTAAACGTCAGTGTGTGTGGAGGAGAGAGATGGAGATAGAACGAATTGGAGAGACAGAGAGATGATGTATGTATGTGTGTATTGTATGTATGTATGTATAAAATATATTGTTCACAAAACAAAGTCAATAAAACAACATAATATATGACTAAATGTTAATGCAATTTGTAATAATCATATCAGAAGGCAACCACCCAACCCCCACCCCCCAAAAAAGAAAAAACCCAAACAACAAAAACAAAACCCCCCACCAAAACCCCCAAAAACAAAACAAACAAACAAACAAAAACAATCACTACAAAATTATTTGTTTTCCATTTAAAAAAAATTTGAAACTTATATCCAGCTAATGCTAGATTTGGACTACCAACTTTCATTATGGAGTTGGCCAACTCGTCAGTCTCTCGACTTCTACGATTGTTCAGTTGCTAGTCAGAGCACTCCTGCAACTCGATCTCCTTCCCTCTACGCTTTCATTAAACATAAATTATAAATAATATGAAATGTTGAAAATACATTTTTTAAATACATTTTGATCTATGTAGCATTTTAATAACCCACTGGTTGGAACTTACTTGTTATTTCTAGTACTAACTGATAACAACCGTGCAAGTGGTTTTCTGTCAATTACAGCAGAATAAGGCGGCGCTTTGTCATGATAGTGGATAATTGATCATTTTAGAGGTGAACCTATGTTGATATTTTTGCAAGGCAGTTATCAAGAAAGGGTATCGCCTAAAACTAGCAGTCACGTAACCTTCTTGATATTAGAGAGTTTGAGATTTATCTACGGGAGATCCCGCGTAACGTGCCTCACTCGCGTGACGTGTATCTAGGTGAGGGCGTGTAGAAGACTAACCACACGTTCATACATATGGCCCCTCGTCAAAGATCCTGTAGTAAATGTACATATCATTAACAGCGAAACACTGCACATTAAGAGAATGTCTTTAAGAACATTGTGAAAACAACAAATAATTTCGTTCTTACGTTTAGAAAATGGAAAAGAAATCCGAGATCAAGAAGAAATTCTTAAAGAAACTAGAGCTTTCTATCAAAAACTTTACTCCGCACCAGAAGGACAAGATGACAACGATATAATAGAAAAAATGGGTGGATTAATAGTACTAGCATTTCTCAAAACTATGAAAAACGATAAAAGTCCTGAATCTGATGGATTTACTGCAGAGTTCTTTAAATTCTTCTGGACTAATCTCGGTCACTTTATAGTCAGGTCTATTAACCATAGTTACTCCATTAAGGAAATGTCCAGTATACAAAACTTAGGTATAATTACAGGTATCCCCAAAGGAAATAAACCTAAAGAATTTCTTAAAAACTGGAGGCCGTTAACTTTATTGAACTGTACTTATAAAATGGCATCCGGCTGTATCGCAAACAGAATAAAACAGGTATTAGATAAAATAATAAATAATGATCAAACCGGCTTTATTAAAGGACGATATATTGGAGAAAACATTAGACTCATATACGACATTATGCAGTACACTGAAACACAGAACATTCCAGGTTTATTGCTACTTGTCGATTTCGAGAAGGCCTTTGACTCGGTATCGTGGTCATTCATAAATAAAGTACTTGATATTTTTAATTTTAAATCTTCGATTAAAAATTGGATCAAAACATTGTATAACAACTCCTTATCAAGAATATTGCAAAATAGTTTTCTGTCTGAACCGTTCATGCTAGAAAGGGGGTGTAGACAAGGGGACCCGTTGTCGCCATATATTTTTATTATTTGTGCTGAAATTTTAGCTATTATTGTTAGAAATAACGAAGCCATTAAAGGTATTGATACAGACGGCCAAGAATACCTTATATCGCAATACGCCGATGACACAAGCTTCATTCTTGACGGATCTCCCGAGTCCTTGTACGGTACATTCAAAGGTTTAGATTATTACGCACGTATTTCTGGTTTAAAAATAAATTATTCTAAATCAAAAGCCATATGGATTGGAAGTAAAAAGTTCTCTAACGAGGTTTTTCACAATGCACGATGTAAGTTGGAATGGGGGGGGGGGGGGGGGGGGGGTGGAACAGATTTTTGTATACTTGGTATTAATTTCTCGGTTACCTTGGAACATATCATGCATCTAAATTATAATATTAAAGTACTCGAAATTCAAAAATTAATAAAATTATGGTCCATTAGAAAATTAACGGTTTTGGGGAGAATAACTGTTCTTAAAACCTTAATAATACCCAAGCTAATATATTTGCTAATATCATTGCCAGACCCAGGGAAAGGTTTTTTAAAAAAATATAACGACGCTATTTCATAAATTTATTTGGCAGAATAAACCAGAAAAGCTCAAACGTGATTTAATAGCACAAGGTTATAAAGCAGGGGGTATTAAAATGATAAACATATATCATTTTAAAAACTCATTAAAATGTTCATGGATACGAAGACTGTTTTTAAAAAATGCAAAGTGGGTTACTCTTTTCAAATCCGTTACAAGTATCTCAAAGAACGATTTAATAATATATGGTGATCCTTTTATTTCTAAAAAATGCAATGAGATGTCAAACATGTTTTGGAAAGATACATTACTGAGTTGAATAACTACTGAACAAAAACATAAGCCACAATCTGTAGATGATATTTTATCAGTTAATAGTTGGCATAATAGTGAAATAGTTATAAATCATAAACCATTTTTATATAAACATTATGCCCAAAAAGGTATAATCTTCCTAAACGATTTAGTAGATGATTATGGAGAATGTTTAAAGTATCAACAATTTGCAGAAAAATATCATGTTAATTCAAATTTCATTAGCTATGCTTCACTAATAAATGCTGTGAAATCATTCATATCAACATTTAGTGATTTAAGGGACGATCGTTTCAAAAAAGTGAATAATCCAATTTTTCATTTTATGTTAAGACTTATTTTGAAAAGTAAACAGGAATGTACGGACATGTATTGCATACTCAACCATAAACACATAATCCCAAAAGCGCAGATAAAATATAGAAATCAAGGATTTAATTTTGACTCAAGTGATTGGGAACAATACTATGAATTACCTTTCCAAAGCATTAATGATACAACTTTATTATGGTTTCAGTATCGCATCCTACATCGGATATGAGCAACAAACACTTTTCTATATATGATTCATTATGTAGATTCTAATATGTGTATATTCTGTAATAACTTCCCAGAAACTCTACAACATCTTTTCTATGAATGCACTCAGGTTAATACTTTATGGAAAGCTGTAGAAGACTGGGTTTTGTCCAAAACAGGAATTGTTGTCCACTTTGACAAACATATTGTTATGTTTGGTATTATTAACAAAAAGAACGTTAATATAATTAACTGGCTAATTATTAACATTAAATATTAAATATACTGTACGAAAATGCAAGACAAAAAATTAACTTTCGCCCCCGTTCAAAATGTGTTGCAAAACAAATTTGAAATTGAGAAATATATTTATTTCAAAAACTGCAACTATGAAAAGTTGAAAAATGGCTCAACCTTTTTATATAGTGAAAGAAAGAGAAAAAAACCATCACACATAGATAACGATCTACTCAAAGGAAAAATGTTTTGTAATTGCATGTTCATATAACATTCCAGCACAGGCCCGACTGCTGTTCCTGTTATTATCATCAGTTTAATTCTGCTTCGTTACTCATTATCAACTTTAGGTTTTTCTTCCTCTTCTTCTTCTTCCATTTTTTCTTCTTCTTGTTCTTCTTGTTTTCCTTCTTTTTCTTCTTCTTCTTCTCTCGTTGTTACCCTTTTTTCTTTTTCTTTTTTAAAAGTCCTGGACCATAAGACGTGCATAAAAGGAAGTACTATTTTATTTTGATTTATACCTGCATATATCAGAACAGAATGCAATGTGAGTGCGTACGTGCGTGCGTGTATGCGTATGTATGTGTGTATGTTTGTATGTATGTATATTTACACATGTATGAATATTAATTTTAAGATAAATTGTAAGGCGGTGTATCAGGGCTCCCCAACCCT
Organism: Gigantopelta aegis; assembly: GCF_016097555.1. NCBI lineage: Eukaryota > Metazoa > Mollusca > Gastropoda > Neomphalida > Peltospiridae > Gigantopelta > Gigantopelta aegis. Next base: position 18,876,195 of record NC_054703.1, on the reverse strand, counting down.
GGCACTGTCTAATGGTCTGGGGACCATAAAAAAAAAAAAAAAATAATTAAAAAAAAAAAAATAAAAAAAAAAAAAAAAAATTCGTTCTTCATAGATTTCTGTGAAATCATTATATGAAAACAGGCATGTTTTTAACCATTGTGAAATGCTAAACTGGTGGTACAGAGGACGAACATGCTTTTGAATCAAATAGACAAATAATTTCCTATTAACACTAACACATTAAAATAAATTAACACATATTTAAAAATACATTATTTACAAATGTTTTGCGTGCATTTCTAATAACAACGTGAGAAAAATCAACGTGTACACAACACGTCCTCGATACAGACGCCTCTCACACGCTTTACAGACGTTTCGTGTAGATAAATCTCACACTCTCTATTGTTATAATTTTCACACAATATATTCTAACATAGAAATTGTCTTGAATGACAATCAAACGGTAATGGTGGTATGTAACATTAAACGACAGTCTGCAAGTGAACGTTCTGTTGTAGGTTGGCGGAAGATGCTATGATACCTGCGCAGAACATCAAAGTGAGCCCCCAACTTGATATGGATCACTCGAAATACCACAAACTCAATGATGTAAGTGTAGACCAGCTTTAAACAACCACAAAAATAATATATCTGGAAAAATTTAACGCACGTTGTGCGACAATTGCAGGAAATCGGCGTGAAATGGTCAGATTTAGGTGAATGCACGTAAAACTCGGGGAAAAGATTGGTGGTAGTGATGGGTATTTAAAGCTGCAATGCTCGCAATAATTCGTCATTTCGATTTCGACGTAGACGAGTTACAAGATGCTAAGATTAAGCCTGCCGAATCGAAACATTGCAACAGGCCGCCTCCAGTTAGGTGAATCGCAGTCAGCAGTCGCACGCCACATGAACGTCCATCAGAGCACCATTTCACGTCTCTGGGATAGGTACCAGCAGTTTCAATCAGCTGAAGACCGGCCCAGAAGTGGAAGACCTCGCGTAACAACTGCAGCACAAGATCGCTACATCCGGGTTCTGCACTTGCATCACCGAACTGCCACAGCAATGAACACTGCTGGACGCATACCTGGTTTGAGAAGGGTGTCTGCACCAACCATTTAGAACCGACTTCGAGAAGCTGGTTTACGGGCTAGGAGACCGTATGTTGTCCCCGTCCTGCGACGTCAACATCGACATTTACGTGTTGGCTGGTGCACGAATGTACAGGGGTGGAACTTGGGAAACTTGCGGCGAGTATGGTTCAGCGACGAGTCACGTTTCCTTCTACAGCGACGTGATGGACGACAACGTGTTTACGCCGCAGTGAATGTTTTGCCAACAACTGCGTCGCCCAAGTTGACAGATTCGGTGTAGGGAGTGTCATGATGTGGGGAGCCATCTCATACACCGGCAGAAGTGAACTCGTGTTCCTACAAGGCAATCTGACAGCTGTACGCTACCGGGATGAAATTCTTCGCCGTTATATGCTTCCCATTTTAGATCGACAGAGAGAACTCTTTCAGCAGGACAATGCCAGGCCGCATACGACACGTGTAACGATGGATTTCCTACATAATGAGAACATTAATGTGCTGTCATGGACATCAAGATCGCCAGATCTCAACCCCATTGAGCATCTATGGGACGAACTGGACAGACGTGTACGCCAGCGTGACCCGGAGCCGCAGACGCTTCCACAACTGTCACATACACTGCAGGAAGAATGGGCTAGGATTCCACGTGCCCGGATTCAGAGATTCATTCAGGCTATGCCAAGGAGATGTCGCGCAGTGATTGTTGCTGCTGGTGGCCACACAAGGTACTGATTTCAGCGCCCTCGTGCGACGCTGTTTGGTGACGAAAACGCCTCCACTGCCGTCATTCCATAGCAAGAGCATTGTCACATACTCATGTCAAATTTGACTGTGATACGATCATAAATAATGAAATTATGCCACTTTGTATTAAAGAGATAATTCCATGAATATTTCGCCTATGCATTTATTTTTTGATAGAGTATACATACATATATATATATATATATATTCTTCAAAAAAATGTAGGGGAACTCTAATAGGAATTTACAATTCCCAAAATTGTAAGGTATATTAGCTGTGGGGAATGGTAACATGATAATAGTGAATTAATTGGGCAAATATTACAACCGGCAGTTCAGTATTACAGTAGGTTTTATGACCACCAAAGATCTTGAAGGATGATTGGGGTCAGAAGTGAAATTTGAAAGTAAAAGAAAAAAGAAAGAAATGTTTTATTTAACGACGCACTCAACACATTTTAGTTACGGTTATATGGCGTCAGACATATGGTTACGGATCACAAAGATATCGAGAGAGAAAACACGCTGTCGCCACTTCATGGGCTACTCTTTTCGATTAGCAGCAAGGATTCTCTTTTATATGCACCATCCCACAGACAAGGTAGTACATACCACGGCCTTTGATACACCAGTAGCTGGAACGAGAAATAGCCCAATGGGCCCATCGACGGGGATCGATCCCAGACCGACCGCACATCGAGCGAGCGCTTTACCACTGGGCTACGTCTCGCCCTCAAATTTGAAAGCTGACGTTTTTTATCAGTAGTGGGTGATACCGCCACGATGTGTCAAACATTCATTCAGTCGACGAGGCATACTGCATACGAGTCTCCCAACGGCCAGTTGAGGGAGTCTGCTCCACTCCTCTTACAGCGCCTGACCAAGTTCCGCTAACGTGGTCGGCGGTCTTTGACGTCGACGCACACGTCTCCCTATCATGTCCCAGACGTGTTCAATGGGGGAAAGGTCTGGGCTCATTGCTGGCCATGGAATTCGATAGATGTTGTGCTGCTGGAGGTGATCATTGACGATTCGTAAACGGTGAGCACGGGCATTGTCGTCCTGAAAACAAACACGTCGACCCACACGCCTAGCAAACGGGACGACAAAGGGTGTCAGTATGTTGTTCCGGTAGTACTGCCCAGCGACCCTTCCTTGCACATTATGGAGGGGGGTTCTGTCGTTCATAGTGATACCACCCCACACCATAACCGATACACCGCCAAATATGTCATGAAATCGCATTGTGACGTTGGCGTGCCGTTCATTTCGCCGTCACCAGACCCGACCACGCCTGCCAAAGAAGAATAGGGACTCATCTGAAAACATGACACGTGACTAGCGACGAATACTCCAGTTCTAACGCTCCCTACACCATTCACGTCTGTGGGCAATGTGACGATTTGTCAAGGTAGGCACAACCCGGGGCCGTCGAGCATGAAGATGGGCTACATGAAGACGATTTTTAATCGTCTGCCCCGTAACTCGAGATTCGAATCGTCAAATATCTGAAGACATCGTGTCGTGTGTTTTCTAACCCTAACCCTGTCCGTAAAGTCACACAAAGCTCGCCAATTGAACATAATTTGCGAGAAATTAAGAGCACACACATTAAAAGTAACAAGATATGAATGTGCAAAACTTATGGATGTTGTTATACTATAAGCAATCATTCACCACCATTTCAACAAGTTCAGAATCCATGAATCCAGACGATCAAATAGTCTGATATGATTGCAAACAAAACCACCCTCTGATAGAAACCCTCGATTTCGCGGTTACCGTAGCGTTACTACAAATTGTAAGGTGAGAACGCTCCTTAATAAGAAACATGTCTGGTTTGTTTTTCAGGTAATGAACATGATTGATTACTTCGCAGAAAACAAGGCGTCTGTCGCCAAGAGAACCATAGGTCACTCATTAGAAAACAGACCGATAGAAAAGTTGGAGGTAAGCTACCAATAGGTCACTCATTAGAAAACAGACCGATAGAAAAGTTGGAGGTAAGCTACCAATAGGTCACTCACTTGAAAGCAGACCGATGTAAGCTACTACTAGATCACTCAATAGAAAACGGACCGATAGAAAAGTTGGAGGTAAGCTACCAATAGGTCACTCAACAGAGAACAGACCGATAGAAAAGTTGGAGGTAAGCTACCAATAGGTCACTCAATAGAAAACGAACCGATAGAAAAGTTGGAGGTAAGCTACCAATAGGTCACTCAATAGAAAACAGACCGATAAAAAAGTTGGAGGTAAGCTATCAATAGGTCACTCAATAGAAAACAGACTGATTGAAAAGTTGGAGGTAAGCTACCAATACGTCACTCAACAGAAAACAGACCGATAGAAAAGTTGGAGGTAAGCTACCAATAGGTCACGTAACAGAGAACAGACCGATAGAAAAGTTGGAGGTAAACTACCAATAGGTCACTCACTTGAAAGCAGACCGATAGAAAAGTTGGAGGTAAGCTACCAATAGGTCACTCAACAGAGAACAGACCGATAGAAAAGTTGGACGGTAAGCTACCAATAGGTCACTCACTTGAAAACAGACCGATAGAAAAGTTGGAGGTAAGCTATCAATAGGTCACTCAATAGAAAACAGACTGACAGAAAAGTTGGAGGTAAGCTACCAATAGGTCATGCAACAGAGAACAGACCGATAGAAAAGTTGGAGGTAAGCTACCAATAGTGGTCTTGATTGCATCTACAATGTTATATCAAGCCAATTCGATTGCTTAACATTTGAAACTGCTTATCATTACAAGTGTTAGATACTGAATTGTGTCTATCATTATTAGTCTTAAATAGAAAACTTGGAGGTAAGCTACCAATAGGTCACTCAATAGAGAACAGACCGATAGAAAAGTTGGAGGTAAGCTACCAATAGGTCACTCACTTGAAAACAGACCGATAGAAAAGTTGGAGGTAAGCTATCAATAGGTCACTCAATAGAAAACAGACTGACAGAAAAGTTGGAGGTAAGCTACCAATAGGTCACTCAACAGAAAACAGACCGATATAAATGTTGGAGGTAAGCTACCAATAGGTCACGCAACAGAGAACAGACCGATACAAAAGTTGGAGGTAAGCTACCAATAGGTCACTCAATAGAAAACAGACCGATAGAAAAGTTGGAGGTAAGCTACCAATAGGTCACTCATTAGAAAACAGACCGACAGAAAAGTTGGAGGTAAGCTACCAATAGGTCACTCACTTGAAAACAGACTGATAGAAAAGTTGGAGATAAGCTACCAATAGGTCAGTCAATAGAGAACAGACCGATAAAAAAAAGTTGGAGGTAAGCTACCAATAGTGGTCTCGATTGCATCTACAATGTTATATCAAGCCAATTCGATTGCTTAACATTTGAAACTGCTTATCATTACAAGTGTTAGATACTGAATTGTGTCTTTCATTATTAGTGTAAAATAGGAAATTGTGTTTATCATTACTATTGTTAAACATGAAATTACCTTTATGAGTACAGTGTTGTGTGTTCAGAGCATGGCATTTTCGATTATCTGTTATTCGTTGTGAGGTATAGATACGGCAATTCCAACCCTCGGGACAAAACGTTTTTGTCCCTCTGGATGGAATTGCCTTTTATTACCCATATGGGCAGCGAGATGCGGGTGAATATATTTTCTCTATTAGTCATATCCATATCTTGCTACTAGCAGGATATGACTTTTGACGTCACATGCATAGCTACATTACAAAATGGCTCATTTGACCTCTAGGTCATCATACAATGTGGCTGAAATAACAGAAATAATAGCTTTTCCCTTTAATTTTTATAGCAGAGCCTCGCGGAATTTCCCATTCTTACCTTCACCTTCACAGGATAAATATCCGACATCATTAACTAGTTATTTTCTATGTAACAGGGCCACATATTGTGAACAGTCGTGCTCTTACTTAGTGATCACGTAACCGATTGCGTGCAGTTCTTCCACTCACTAACCTGAACTCCGAGATCTTTTGGGATATCCCTTTGTCGTTTCCAAATGATTCCGTAGGTGTTCTAGCCTGATATAGGCATTATGCAAATGTGACGTCAAACGTAGGCTACCTATATACAGAAGATCTCTTGTTCTCCTAACTGTTGATAATATGTCAAACGACACTGGATGGTGTTCTGATGAATACTAATGAACACCACAACGTCTACTGTCCGAACCAAAATATATTTGCTTTCACATATGTGGAGGATTTAATGTGCCACTCTAAATATTATACAGCGATTTTTGATCGTCTGATTAAACAATGCACCATCTTGACGTTACATAAACCTTATTTTTCCACAGATAAACAGTGCCAGTGGTGTGCCCAACAAGAAGATCATTTATCTGGAGGTTCTTGCGCATGCGCGGGAATGGATTACAACAGCGTCAACGATGTATTTCATTGACAATGTAAGAACATATACAGTTATCAAAATTGTGTTGTATACTATTATCGATATTTACTGATAGAATGAAGGTATGTAAACTATTTTGATTATTCTTTTGTAAAGGTGTACGGGCATCTTTGTTTTCCCTGTGCAGTATCTAAGTAAATAAATAAATAAATAAATAAATGAAAATAAAATCCATAAATAATAATTCCAAACACCAGCAGGCGACTTTTTAATTTTAATTTTTATCGTGACCTATGTTTTCACAATTTGCCTATAAAAAATGGAGCATTTTTGTTATTTCCAAAACAGTTTTCGACAATTATTGACCCAAAAAATAGTTTAAATGTTTTGCTGATTACAGTTATAGATAGGTATATAGGCAGTAGGTATATATATACCGGTGAAGATATAACTTTTCCTTTTTACTTAATAAACCTGACCTTCTAAATAACAATTCACCAAAAAGAGTAATGTATTATATATTTAGGGGAGAATTATGTTGCATTTGACCATTTGCGGACATAAATGTTTGAGACTGTAAAAGGGATATTTGCGACTGTAAAACGAGCATTTCTATTGGTTTACAGCTTCTCAACCCGGATGCAGCCAAGGCGTCCGAGGCTCAGTTTCTACTGGATAACTTTGAGTGGCACATCGTACCCGTCACAAACCCGGATGGCTACCTCTACTCATGGGTAACATTTTAATAGTACTTCATGGCTAGCTCTACTCATTGGTAACATTTCAATAGTACTTCATGACTACCTCTACTCATTGGTAACATTTCAATAGTACTTCATGGCTACCTCTACTCACAGGTAACATTTTAGTAGTACTTCCAGTGGCTACCTCTGCTCATGGGTAACATTTCAATAGTATTTCATGGTTACGTCTGCTCATGGTTAACATTTTAATAGTACTTCATGGCTACCTCTACTCATGAATAACATTTTTAATAGTACTTCCGATGACTACATCTACTCATGGGTAACATTTTAATAGTACTCCATGACTACCTCTACTCATGGGTAACATTTTAATAGTACTTCGTGGCTACCTCATGGGTAACATTTCAATAGTACATCGTGGCTACGTCTACTCATGGGTAACATTGTAATAGTACTTCATGGATACCTCTACTCATGGGTAACATTTCAATAGTACTTCATGGCTACCTTTACGCATGGGTAACATGTTGATGGTACTTCCAGTGGCTACCTCTACTCATGACTAACATTTTAATAGTACTTCATGGCTACCTCTACTTATGGGTAACATTTTAATAGTACTTCATGGCTACCTCTACTCATAAGTAACATTTTAATAGTACTTCGTGGCTACCTCTACTCATGAGTAACATTTCAATAGTACTTCCAGTGGATACGTCTACTCATGGGTAACATTTTAATAGTACTTCATAGCTACCTCTACTCATGGGTAACATTTTAATAGTACTTCGTAGCTACCTCTACTCATAAGTAACATTTTAATAGTACTTCGTAGCTACCTCTACTCATAAGTAACATTTTAATAGTACTTCGTGGCTACCTCTACTCATGGGTAACATTTCAATAGTACTTCGTGGCTACCTCTACTCATAGGTAACATTTCAATAGTACTTCCAATGGCTACGTCTACTCATGGGTAACATATTAATAGTACTTCATAGCTACCTCTACTCATGGGTAACATTTTAATAGTACTTCATAACTACCTCTACTCATAAGTAACATTGTAATAGTACTTCATGGCTACCTCTACTCATGGGTAACATTTTAATAGTACTTCATAGCTACCTCTACTCATGGGCAACATTTTAATAGTACTTCCAGTGGCTACCTTTACTCATGGGTAACATTTCAATAGTATATCGTGGCTACGTCTACTAATGGGTAGCATTTTAAAAGTACTTCATGGCTACCTTTACGCATGGGTGGCTACCTCTACTCACAGGTAACATTTTAATAGTACTTCCAGTGGCTACCTCTGCTCATGGGTAACATTTCAATAGTACTTCGTGGCTACGTCTGCTCATGGTTAACATTTTAATAGTACTTCATGGCTACCTCTACTCATGAATAACATTTTTAATAGTACTTCCGGTGACTACATCTACTCATGGGTAACATTTTAATAGTACTTCGTGGCTACCTCATAGTACATCGTGGCTACGTCTACTCATGGGTAACATTTTAATAGTACTTTATGGCTACGTCTGGTCATGGTTAACATTTTAATAGTACTTCATGGCTACCTCTACTCATGAATAACATTTTTAATAGTACTTCCGGTGACTACATCTACTCATGACTAACATTTTAATAGTACTTCGTGGCTACGTCTACTCATGGGTAACATTTTAATAGTATTTCCAGTGGCAACCTCTACTCATAAGTAATATTTTAATAGTACTTCCAGTGGCTACCTCTACTCATGGGTAACATTTTAATAGTACTTCGTGGCTACCTCTACTCATGGGTAACATTTCAATAGTACTTCGTGGCTACGTCTATTCATGGGTAACATTTTAAGAGTACTTCATGGCTACCTCTACTCATGGATAACATTGTAATAGTACTTCATGACACTATCTTTAGTTTTCTACGATTGTCACATTTTCTAAAGACAAAAAGAGCCTTTTAAAAAAGAAAAAAAAATATATATCTGTATTTTTATTGGTCAAAAACCAGTCACATGACCTTCCGTAAATAGTGATATTGCCCTGAGACGGTCCCACCTGTCCATCAAAAGAGATATTGCCCTGACCAATGAAAATAAAGATGAGACAAATTTTATCCAATTAATGACTAAAGTCCGAACCAAATTGTTAACAACTACGAAAAATTACTCTCCTACCTTTAATTGCCGTTAGATTTCCTCCAAAGTTTGTCCAGACAGAAATCGCAAAAAACCCACTACAAATATACAGATTCCCCACACGAGACTGCAACGATGTCGCCGATATCTTCTTTGCTGAGATTGCATAGGGAAAAATACATGCAGTTTTCTGCCGTCTGCCATGTTGCTTTTTTATGGAATGCTCTTCAAAAGGGGTGGAAGCCTCCAAAGTATTTGACACAATTAATATGAAATCAATGATCTCTAGTGGTATCATTAAAAAAATAATAATAATAAAATAAAATAATAAAATAATAATATGATGTCATCGTGTTTGCTTTTATAACATAACATGTTATGACGTTGTTAGATTAAGTCCTATCCTTTCACCCCTCTTGAAGAATATTCCATAAAAAGTCAAAATGGCAGCTGATACAAAATTACATGCTTTTTTCCAGCGAAGTCGATATAGGTGACAGAGTTATCATCTGGTATGTGGAATCTGTGTCATTGTAATGTTTTTTTTCAAGATTTCTGTCTGGACAGACTTTGGAGAAAACCTAACGGCAATTAAAGGTAGGAGAGTAATTTTTCGTAGTTGTTAACAATTTTGTTCGGACAATAGGTAACGTATAGTTCATAAAAATAAACTCGAATGTAAATGCACATTGAGTTTATAGGCCCGGCGCCATTTTCCATTAGCAGATACAGAGCCGTTCCGAGCAATTTTGCTCGGAACGGAATTGTGGTCGAAATAATGACTGACACCACGTTGACACCCTAATCGTGTAGTGTGATCTTTTTCGGGCATATGCAGACTAAGAAATACTTACTTTGAAACGATCTTCCCTTTGAATTAAAGGAAAAACGACCGACTGTATGACTTGGGTTTAAAACGCGCGGTGCATTATGGGAGGAAAATGAAACTCGGAACAATCTTGTATGTGGAAAAGGATCGGTGAAGTCATTTCTCGTTCCATAATGAATAAAACAAAAACCATAAAACTAAAAATTAATTAAAGTTAATAAAATTACTTAAAAAGTAAAAATAAATTAAAGTTAATAAAATAAAATAAAATAAAATAAAATAAAATAAAATTAAAGTTAATAAAGTAAAATAAAAGAACATTTATTAATTAATAGAAATGAAATAAAAATTAATTAAAGTTAATAAAATAAAATAAAATAAATGAGATTAAAGTAAAATAAAATAACATTTTATTAATTAATAGAACACACACACACACACACACACACACACACACACACACACACACACACATATATATATATATACATATAGATATAGATATAGATATATATAATGTTGTTTTTTTTGTTTTTTTTAAATTATTATTATTTTTTATTTTTTTTCTTAACGAAAAACAAAGTTCATAAATTTCTCTAAAAATAACTAAAACATAAGTACTAAGTTTTAAACTGTTACTTACCTGTCTTTTTTCTGAGTTTTATTCTGAAAACGGGGTGGGTGGGTGGGGGTGGGGGGTGGGGGTGGCAATGAAACATATTTCTCTCTTGTTTGCCAGTACGTAAAAACGTTACTGTTGCCCCTTCCTCGCCACGAGGAGGCCAGAGAGTTGAACAAGATATACCAAATTTGATGTGTGCCTTGTTAAGGATTTTACATAAGTTAAACAGAAATGATTCCTCATTAAAAGGTTCGAGCTGCGCTGTCTTAACATGATGGCAACATTCCTTCAGCTTATTGTTGGTGCACATAATGAAATCGCGTGTAGTATCGGTCACATGTTTGGACATTTGGTGCCCACTTCGAGGTATTCAAACGTCACAGTTCACTCTGGTTCTGCACTCAATATGGTATGCACATTTGTTAATAACATGCCGATTCCAGTGACTGGCACAGAGTTGCGAGGCAATCCTCAACAACTAATTGCCTTGTAGATACGTCAACTTTCGTGGACACAACTTTTAAAAAATGCATTTTGAGGTAATCGGTAACTGTTCAGTATAAATGTATGTTTAGATTTATCACATTTTGTGTTTTATTTTTCTATTAATATTTTGACACTCTTGCTGGTTATAATGTCTCGATTTTGATTTTTGTCTTGGTAATGTTTCAACTATTTATTTCCGCATTCCTCTGCGTATCATACAACGTCATAGGATTACGTGACGTCACTAAATCCCATTAGTTTTAACGCATTGCGGGAAATTATAAGCGTTGGCATATTTCGATTCTGATAAACAAAGCAGGAATGTACGAGTCTTATGGATGAAATTATGTAATAAAACAATTATTGACCACATTTCAGGCAATATCATGTTTTATGGACCGAAGAAATTGTTATTTATCTTGGCCGTTGGCCTCGGTCAATATCAATTTCTTCGGTCCATAAAACATGATATTGCCCTCAATGACGGTCAATAATTGATATATATATATATATATATATATATATATATATATATATATATATATATATATATATATATATATATATATATATATACACACACACATACATACACACACACACACACACACACACATATATATATATATATATATATATATATATATATATATATATATATCAGATGGGGTAATCGTAATCAGTAATCGTAATCGATTGTAATCGATTACATATTTTCATGTAATCGCAATCGTAATCGATTACATTGTTTGAGAATGTCATGTAATCGCAATCGTAATCGATTACATTGCTAATGTAATCGTAATCAGCGATTACTTTCATGATTACTCAGAATTATTTACTAAACTTAGATGTGTTTAGCATCAACTCCAATAACAGTGCCTATAGTTAGAAGCAGTACTGGTCAGTCAGTCAGTAGAACTGATCTCCCATTGTCTACTACTCTCATAGTAGAACTATTATTTGCCTTGAGAAACAGGGGATCATAACGTCTGGATTATCAAATGAATGTTACCCAGGGGATGAAGACACACATTCACATAATGGTATCTATCGTGTTTACGTTTACTATAAAACCACTTGAATGAATACAGTGTTCTAGCTAGCAATATACAAAAGGGCGCTGCACCATGCCCAAGTTTTGTGTCCTAATTCATTGCCGTAAAAAAAAAAAAAATATATATATTTGTTTTTATAATAAAACACTTGCGTTCCTCTGAATGCATATACAGTGTTATAACGGGTCTGAATTCAACTAAGAAACGCTTGACAATATCTTGTTTTGCCTCAGTATGAAAGTCCACCAATGGTACCGTGGCAAACTTTCTTTTCTTTTGTTAGTGGTTACAGAACAGAACAGAACAGAACAGAACTTTATTACACTCAGGCCGTTCCACAACGGCGTTAGAGGAACATACATAATAAATAGTATAAACGTGACAAGATGGTTTACAGGAGGATGAAATAATAATATATGATAATACATACTACATGCATTTACTTGTATATGATATTAATTGATAATAACTGTAACAGTAGTAGTAGTAGTATTAGTATTAGTAGTAGTAGTAGTAGTAGTAGTAGTAGTAGTAGTAATAATAATGGTGGTATCAGTAATGGTAGTCGTAGTAGTATAGTAGTAGTAGTAGTAGTAGTAGTAGTAGTAGTAGTAGTAGTAGTAGCAGCAGCAGTAAAAGTAATAGTAATGGTACTGCATGGTACAGTAACAATAATAATAATAATAATAATAATAATAATAATAATTGTAATATAGCTAGGAAACAGTTTTGATTGTGACATGAGTTATTCAGTTACCAGGACGTTTATAAACCTGGCCAATTACATTTATAAATTTCGCCAACTTCTTTAATACACTTATTTTCTTACTGCTCATTAGTTATTTGAATTTGTAGGTGCTTAGTCTAGTATAATAATAGGGATGTAAAAATCTTACTCGGGAATTATGAAAAAATTTACATACAAGCTTCATTACATGGGCATTCATCCTCACCCTGTCGCAGACACAACCACAAACAACGTAACTAATTAAGCAAACACCCAGTTGAAAGCAGTCTATCACGATAAACCTTGGTTTGTTTTCCTTTTAAATAGCTTAAAATATTAATACGTCTGATAAAAATTCCCGAAAGCTGATTTTAATAGATGTTCTACGAAACGCGGCGCTTCTAATGATACCAAGATAAACACACCCAGACCAAGATACTTGTAATTTTCACCGATACAATTGGATCGTTATAAAATGGCACAAAGATACTTGTAATTTTCACCGATACAATTGGATCGTTATAAAATGGCACAAAGCAAGCATGACTGCAAATCGATTCCTTAATAACAGTCATTTGTAGAATGTCAACAATTAAATGCAATGAGCAACTTGTGCACATGTATATGTATGCAGATATCAATTTAATTATTTATTTACTTGTTTGTTCTTTTCTTTCGTTCTTTATTTCTTCATTTATAGATTTTAAAACAATTATAATTTATTTTAATTTGTGGATGGTATTAAATGGTATACGTTCTACAAACAATAAAAAAACCCAACCAATAATAGTGATCAGACAGTTTGCAATTACTAATTATGGCTTATTTCAATAATATAACAAAATATATATGTTATGCATTGATACAATAATTATACCTATGGTAATTGGTACCTTTTCGTCAATAATCCAAATTTAAGAATAATAAATCTGGTTTTGGAAACTGATTCCCTCCCTGCAGTATACATACGTTTATAAATGGTTGAAATAATTTAATAAATAATCCAAAATTATCCATTGTCTTTCAATGAATGAAATCGGTATGTTTGTAAAATAAAGTGTATAACTTCATGGTTATCATCATTTCATTATTTGTGTAGATTTGTGGAAATGTAATCATGATTGTAATCATGATTGCTAGACAATGTATTCGCAATCGTAATCGATTACTTTCAATTATCTTGTAATCGTAATCGTAATCATAATCGTGACATTCTAAAGTAATCATAATCGTAATCGATTACTTTTGTCAAGTAATCGCCTCATATATATATATATATATATATATATATATATATATATATATCCAGCAATCACTGTATACATTGGCAAAATATGATGACTAGATAAATCTCTATATTTTCGGTCACTGGCCAAAAATATAGGTCACATGACATAAGCCCTACTGGACTGAGTATTTCAGAGTAGATTTTCAACAAACATACTCTTTAAATCATTTATTGAAGTATAGTAAATACAAATAACTTTCAGTTTTGCTATAACAATACAAAATTTGTATATTTATTTATGAGAGTTTAGAAACGTTTTTTTAATGTGACAGAATGTAGCTAGCGTCTTACAAATAATGACGTCAAGGAAAAAGCCTTGCTAGGTTGACAGTATTCGATTTGTGTACACAAAACAGGAATAAATAATGATTCTCCGAATATTCCTGTAGGATTGCTGGATAAAATAAATAACTGGTTTCTGTCTTAAGATATCGACTTTATCCTGCTCGGGCTCGGCATATCCTCGCTGCATTCGCCATTCTAACCTTCGCAGGATAAAGCCAATATCTTAAGACAGTAACCAGTTAGTCCATATATATATATTCGTACCTACGAAAATATGAAGTAAAATTCAATTTGGGCTACTACAGACATTAAATCGACCAGAAACACTTATGTACAGACACTGCTATTCTAAACAGAAACATATATTTAATACCGTGTGCAATTGTGTTCACTATATTCTTGTGTCAAATACAAAATTCCCACGTCTACTGAGAACGTTTGACTGTTTTTTAGGTGACACTTTGTTCAGTTAGTTTGATCACGAGGGGCACATTATGTCAGCGTCGATAAAATGGCTATGACATTGTCTGGTGTCATTTTTATACTACTACTACTACAGTTTAGTTTAGTGTCAAATACAGACTGCTGGCAACATTCATGGCTATGTTTTTTGCCGATAACTAACAGTTCGTTAATTGATAAACATATTTTATTGCATATAATGTTTATATACAAAAGGATTGGTCAGGGTTTTTTTTGTATGTGTATTTATTACTCACATGGCTACCAAATCTACTTAAATACAAAAGTGCTACCAAAATCGACTCTCTATGAATTTACCATAGCTACGAATTACACGATGTTCCTGTGTCAAATACAAATAACTACCAAAGAATAGATGCTATCAAATGTTTTTCTAATATCAAGTGGCATGTTGAGTTAGTGTCAAATATGAATAAATGGCTACCAAAAATATTCATCTACAAATGACCGCCAAATCTCCCGGACATACTAGCTCCAAATGACTTCTTGCAGTTTATGTCAAATACAAATGACTATTGAATATCCTGGCACACTACTTTTGTGTCAAATACAAATGAATGGCAATGAACTGTATTTAAAAACAAATGACTACCAAACTGACTGTTTTTGTATCATAATTACTGGTGATTCAATGAATGAATGAATGAAGGCATGCTTAAACGGACAGTCCTGAGTTTACAACCATTGTAAAATGTTTCTGACCAGTAGAGCATTTTCGATGACGTAATATACAAATTAAATTAAAAAAAATTTTTTAAATATCAGTGTCTGTATTTACAATGTGTTTGTTGTCCTAATGCTTGTAGTAGCATAAAATTACACATGAGCTATTAGATGTCAAACAAAGTTGAGTACATGAATAACAGATTTATCGTACATCCACTGCTTGTATTGACCGATTATGATGACCGATTAAAGCAAAGTCATAAACGTATAACTAGCAGATTATGACTGACGTCACGCACATGACGTCACGCATATGACGTCACGCACATGCATAGATACAAGTAATTACAAAATCGCTCATTTGCCTTCTTGGTAATCGCACAATGTAGATGAAATAACAAATAATTGCTTTTCCCCTTAATATTTTATGGACTGTATTATAAAAATAATAACTAGCTTGGGATCAATCCCCGTTGGTGGGCCTATGGGGCTATTTCTCGTTCTAGCCAGTCCACCACAATTGGTACAACAAAGGCAGTGGTATGTACTATCCTGTCTGTGGGTTGGTACATATAAAATATATCTTACTACTAATGGAAAAGTGTAGCGGGTTTCCTCTCTAAGACTATAAGTCAAAATTATCAAATGATTGACATCCAAAACCGATGATTAATAAATTAATGTGCTCTAGTGGTGTCGTTAAACAAAACAAACTTTAAATTTAAGTACGGTTTTAAACGAAAGATAATGGAACCTGAGATGAAACGTTCCGATTACTGACAATGCCCATGATATGTACCAGTAATTCAAATTTAGTGAAACATTGCACCAATCCAGTTATTTTCGCTCATTCCTCTTTACAAGGGTTCTGATCGTTATTGGCGCAAAAACAGACGAAACACAGGAAATGCCAATTGCCCAGGTGTTGACTTGAATCGAAACTTCGATGCCAATTGGGGAGGTAAGAAAATATTTGTCTGTTTCTCTTCATTGGTCTGTGTGTATGGCTATGTGTATGTCTGCGTGTAAGGATGTGTGTGTGTGTGTGTGTGCGTGTGTGCGTGTTTGTGTGTCTGTGTGTCTTATCTATGTATATGTGTGTCTCTATGTTTGTGTCTCTATATGTCTGAATACCTGTGTATGTGTGTCACTACGTATATGTGTCTATATGTCTGCATTTCTGTGTGTCTCTGTGTTTGTGTCTCTGTATCTATGTCCGTCTGTGTCTCTATCTCTGCATTTGCGTGTTTGTGTCTCTGCATTTGTGTGTTTGTGTCTGTGTCTGTTTTTCTATGTGTGTCTGTTTGTTTCTGCGTCTGTTTGTCTATGTGTGTCTGTGTGTTTGTGTGCCTGTGTGTCTCTGTGTTTGTGTGTCTGTGTTTATGTGGCTGTATATGGTTGCCCAGTGGTGAAGCGCTCGCTCGATGTGAGGTCGGTCTGGGATCGATCCCCGTCATTGGGCTATTTCTCGTTCCAGCCAGTGCACCACAACTGGTTTATCAAAGGCCGTGGTATGTACTACCTTGTCTGTGGGATGGTGCATATAAAACAAGCCTTGCTGCTAATCGAAAAGAGTAGTCCATGAAGTGGCAACAGCGGGTTTCCTCTCTCCATATCTGTGTGGTTCTTAACCATATGTCTGACTCCATATAACCGTAAATAAAATGTGTTGAGTGCATCGTTAAATAAAACATTTCCTTCCTTCCTGTGTCTGTGTATCAACCGTTAAAACGTGTGTCTGTCTGTCTGTCCACCCACCCGTCTGTCCATAACCTCGTTTTTCAAAACTGATTGATTGATTTGATTTGACTTGATTTATGTGTTAGTTACTTAGATATTTATTTATTTATTTATTCATTCAGTGCTTACTTGTTTGTGTGTGCGTTTGTTATCTATTTTCATTGTTATTTTTTTTTTTAATTTAGGACCCGGAACTTCCACATCTCCTTGTTCGTCCACATATTTAGGAACTGCGGCTGAATCGGAACCGGAAACAAAGGCAATCACCAATGACGTCAGAGGCATGTCGACGAAACCCGTAGCCTACATAGCCGTGCATTCGTATTCGCAATACCTTCTCATCCCTTTCGGCTGGAAGAGTGAGCCAGACCTACCCAATATCCAGGACATCGTAAGCCATTTAAAGCGACAGTCGCCTCTAGTTTATTGTAATATTTAAACATCAACGTTTGTTTTCTTCCCTTGACGCTTCTTTAGTCGAATTCATTGAGATGTTATTGGCAATTTAGGTCACGATGTAACGCTCTGTACGTGAAACAAACATCTAGCGATACGCTGCGAGGGAATATCGCTGCCGAATCCCTGTCAAATACTAGCCTCATACTACCAACTGTTACGGCCGCCATGGCCTTCTCGCCACTTCTACGACTGCCCAGTTGCTAGACCGAGCACTCTTACATTTGCATTCTGGTCGTATACAATCCCTACGACCGATTAGTTCTTAATCTGAGCACACCTGTCTAAGTTGGGAGTGGGTGAAATCACAACGCAAGCTTCGGGATGGCCAACTCCGTCGTGAAGTCTAGCATTAGGACAAACAAAATATATTACTGGTCTCTGATCAGCGCGCACGTTTATTTTGATCCTACACGTTAACATTTCCCCCCCAAATTTACAACGGTAGCAGAGCCATCTATGCCAGTAATAATGCGGCGGCGCATCAGTTATTAATATTGTGACACACCATTATATTTTGGGTCGAAATTAGGTTATTTGGGTACAAAATAAAGTCATTAAAGTTGACCTGACTATATGGTACGAAATAAAAATAAAACAGACCACAAATGTTCTATAGGTGGTTATGGGTTTGAAATGTTTTAAAAATGACCACTGCATTGCATGTGCTTTGTTAAATTCTAAACAGCAGTTCTCTTATCATTTATCGGAAAATTGTAAAAATATATCCATTAATTTCCAAGATTTTAGAGTACGTAATTACCCACTGACAGAAACCCAGAAAGGCAAATGAAGGGGCACCATCGCCAAATGAGGAGGACATAAACAACTAAATATACCCACCTTTTCTGTCCAATACATGATATTTATTACATAATGAAAATATATCTTTATTCTTATTGGTCAAAAACCCGTCGCATGGCCTTCTGTAAATAATGATATTGCCCTGAGACGGTCCCACCGGTCCATCAAAAGTGATATTGCCCTGACCAATGAAAATAAAGATGAGATAAAATTCTATCTAATTAATGAGTAGGTAACATAATGCAACGTCAACTGCTAATTCTAGTATAAACACGCACAAACTTGTCTCGCAGATTTAAAAACGTACATGATGCATCAAAATGCAGTTGAAATCGGCACTCAGGATTTTATGTTACAAATGAAAAAATGCATTTGGATATAATCGGTAATTCTTCAGTATTAAATGTATGTTCAGATTGATCACATTTTGTGTTTTATTTTGCTATTAATTAGGAGATAACCATATGGAGTTTTTAAATTTGCGGGTGTTATTGTCTATTTGATCCTGCAAATGTAATTTTTGAGCGAAGGCCCTGGCTATCCAGAGACAGGCCCCGGGACGGACATGCTCGAAACTCTAGTGGTATATGATCATGTAAAAATTATTCGTACTCGCACTCCTACTTTTAATTACCAATATATATTCCTCACATTTGCGAAGACAGAAATTGTGGAAAAAAACACATTTAGCGTTAAGTATTACGTAACCACTGGCTCGCCAGAGGGCGGGTTCACTGGGGTGGAACAAAAATGGCTGTTACATGTAATAGCCGTCATGTTTAACTGTTTTGTTAATTAAATATACCAACATACTTGTTGATATTAAGCAATAATATGCATTAAATATCTTTGAATGTACAAACGCCTTACGCGTGCATTCCTTTAATAAGAGTTGCTTTCATTTTTCCTTTTCGGACCTCGAGTGGTAATATTTCAAATTCTAGGTGCGAAATTGTTTTGTTTTTTGTTTTTGTGGATTTTTTTTTTATTATTGTTCTTGCTGTTGTGGTGGTTTGATTGAAACATTTTATTGCATATAATGTACAAATGGATTAGGCACAAGTTATCCAACTTACGAGGCCCTCTCCTAATAACATACAATAATGACAATATGACAATAACGGCGACTACAACTTTTACACAAAAAATAAAATATTCAAAGTGAAGTATATACATGAGAGAAAAAACACAGAAAAAAATAAAATAAAAAATAATGAATGAATGAATGAAAAAATTAAGAAGGAAAGCAAACGAAGGTGATTTATTTTCCAATCAGACAACCCAATTTATAAAATATTCTTAGCAGACAGGTTCCTGCGTAAGTGATTTAGAATTAATTAGACATTATTATTATTATTATTATTATTATTATTCAAAACGCCATGTTTGTTTAATATATTTATGTACAATGTAGAATATTTGTTTGTTAATAGTATCATTTACACAGTACTGCCATACAATACTAATTATTGCAGATTAACCGGTGTAAACGTTTTTTAAGAATCTAAAAGAAGTTGTCTCTGTTTGGTAAAAAGAAATAATGATAGCAGTTTTCAGAGTGGTATCCACAATTATAAGAGGGATCTGGTATAAGTCCACAACGATATAAGCCGGCATTTAAAGTACTGCAACCCTGTCTTAATCTAGTGTGGGGGATGATTTCCTTTCGATATGTAATGAAATTACCTTGCAGCTCTGGGGTGCTACTGCTTTTTTGAAAGTGGAAATTCCTTCACTGTTTCGAATTTCAAATGGCAATGGCAAGGCATTCCACAGGTCTATTGTTAAATGTAAAAATGACATTTTAAGTAAATTAGTTCTTGCAAAAGGATTTGATATGATTCCTTAATCTATAATGGGTGGTATACAATTTACTAAGAAGTCATGCCATTAAGTATTTTATTAATAGTATATAATTTGTTTTGCCTTTCGGCGTTCTAAAGTGTCTGAGTTTCTGAGTATAGCGCGTATCTTGATGCGAACAGTGATAGACCGACCCGTTATTATTCTTGCTGCTTCAAGTTGGACTGTTTCTAACTTTTCCTCATCCATTACAGAACATCCATCCCAAACTTCAGACGCGTATTCTACTGGGCGTATAAACGTTATATATATTTGCATTAGTATTTGTCGATTTAGAGTATTCTGGTATTTTCTCAATGCAGAAATCATAGACGAAGCTGATTTACATATATTATGAATATGGTTTGTCCATTTTGCATTGTTTGTAAATGTTAAATCTAGATATTTATGTGTCTCAGTTATATTAATATTTGTAATACCAAACTGTAGGTTAATAGTACGTGGTGTGTTGTTATTTTTTGAAAATAATATTAGTGTGTTTTTTCGGGGTTAAACGTCACTAATCACTGATTTGACCAATGATAGAGTTTGTGTAAGTTTTCGTTAAGATTAGATTCTATAGGATGTAAGTCACTTGATGTTGTAGTGGTGGTTTGGCTTTTTTATTGTTATAATAATTTGTTTTTAGTAAAATACATCATGTTTTACTGGTTCAATTATTACATAGTATAGCTAACGTTCATATGTTCCAGTAAGTAAAGACAATAGTGTTGTTACATTTGGGGCTGTATTTGTAATTGCTGATATCATCATTATTATTAAATTTGTTTGTAGAGGAACACCGCAAACCTTGGTTCCCAAGCTATTAGTTCAACGAGTGGACGATCTTTCGAAGTGGGAAAGCCTTGGGAAGTTCTGTGTAAGTACTTAGTTTATAATTGTTTGGTTCAAATAGAATGTATTACCAAGTTTAAACAGAAAAAAAGAAGAAAAAAACGGTTAAAAAAAAATAGTTAAAAAAAAGAAGAAAAAAACTGAAAAAAAAGAAAAAAGAACAGAAAAACAAAACGAAAAAGACCCCACCCCCACACGACGAAAACATTAACACACACCACTCATACACACACACACACACACACACACATACACCACTCCTACACATACATACATACAAAAACACACACACATACACACAAACATACACACGCACGCATGCACACACACCATACACACACACACACACACAACTATACACACTCGCACACACACGGACGCGCGGGCGCGCACCTAAACATAACAGATCAGTAACTATTTTTCATATATAGCTTGTCAAAAACTTTTGATTCGATTAACATAGATATTAAAAGAAGACGGTTTTGGAAATAACATGATACGCAATGTTTACATGCAGACGAAGCGGCGGGCACATCACAAGACTGGGCCTGCAAGGAGAGCCTGGTCAATATCCCGTTCTGCATCACGTACGAACTACTTCCGTCTGGTAACCAAGGCAACTCGGGTTTCGCCCCTTCTGCCAGCATGATAGTGCCATCTGGCGATGATCTGTGGCACTCTCTGTATGCCATGGCAGTGGAACTGAATGACAACAAGTGGCAGCCACCGTCAAATTGACATCTATGTTGCGCTACGGAATAAAATAGTGTATTTATTCCTACACGCCATACTAGTTACTAGAAACATGAACTTTGTGCATTGGTGTTCACTGATGACTGAAAGGAATAAACAAATTACTTTTGAATTTCTTGTTTGTTTTTAACTTGTTCATGCTTCTAATAACTTTAAATATTAAACTATTTATACAGTTTTAATAATGTGTCAACCATAAACATAAAACAGCTAAAATATCCAGTCTTTTGTCTCGTTGAAAAGCTGCAATATCGAAAATATCACCTTGCCGGAAGTCAGTAGTTTTGTGGAATTGACTCTACTTCCCCCCCCCCCCCTCCTCCCCCTCCCCCCTCCCCCTCCTTTCTCGTCTCTGTTATTCTCCCTCCGTCCGTCCGTCTCTCTCTCTCTCTCTCTCTCTCTCTCTCTCTCTCTCTCTCTCTCTCTCTCTCTCTCTCTCTCATCCTTTGTCCACTTACTAGCAAGGATCATAGGATCTGATGAGCGGTCGGTCCAGGATCGATTCCCGTCGGTGAGCCCATTAGGCTATTTCTCGTTCCAGCTAGTTCATTACGACTGGTATATCCACCGACGGGGATCGATCCCACACTGACAGCACATCAATCGAGCGCTTTACCACTGAGCTACGTCCCGCCCTATAATGAATGAATAAATAAATAAATAAATACCTTCATCAAGCCAGAGTAGGAAATCCGCCAGATCCGACATCGTCAAGCCGAGGCCCCCGCCGTTGTTACCATAGGCATCAACGTTATCAGGTTCCACTAGACGATTTTTAACATAACCTTTTTAAAAGTGTCTATTTCATTACATGGTTTATTTTCTTCTAACATTTTACGAGAAGCCCAAATCGGAAAAGTGCCTAATTTGCATAAATCCAATATGGCTGCCACAATATTAGTCATTACGCAGTTTTTATAAATGTTCACCTCTAACCAAACTAATTTCAGTGTTTAAATAGTGTAACATATGTAATATAAAATAGAAACAAATAGAAACAACTTGCAGTACAAAAAAACGTGCATTTTATTTAGATATTTGGGAAAGAAATCAAAATGGCTGTCACAACATCCTGATTTTAATACATTTAACATATAGTATTTTTCTCTTAATTTTTAATCCTTTAATATTAATATTTAAGTTCTGTGACATGATAGAAGGTATTACACCATACATTTCAATGTTATATAAATAAATAAATGTGGTAAATATTTGTAGAATACTTCCTCTTTTATAATTATAGTCGTATTGATTAATGTTTTGTTTGGAAAGGTAAAACCGCTTGGATTTCGTATTGCAGTTAACTCAATATTGTTATCTCCACTGACTTGATAAAAACAGTTAAATCAAATTAATTCATGGATAAGAAAAATGTTAATGAATTTTGGAATAATTATTATCCAAGTATAATGTACACCTCATTTTGCAATTAAACGTAACAACCTCTTTAGGGGCTGGCTCTCTGTATGTTAAGACTGGCAGGTACTTCTTCGCACAGTGTCATCCACTACTGCAGTTTCAGTTAGACGTGCATGCTATGAATATGAGAGTTCCTGGGGCTGGAGGTAGTGGGTGTTGGGTGGAACACGGCTGGCTTCACACACGGTCATGATGTACTCCCGCCTACCTTCTGGTAAACGAATTGTAGTTCAAGAAAATCCAGCTTGTCACCTTATAAATAGGTTGTGGTGTTCTGCCAACTGCTATTATATCTGTTTTTGTGCCGTTTCATTTTCTAAACACTTACTGGTTTGTGTGCCTCAGTGCAAGGCATTTGTAACATAGACAGTTCATTTAGTTGTTTTTGTAGCCACAGCAATGGCAATGTGCATACTTAGTAGATCAGCATCTACCTAGACATGTTCTGTGTGACACCCGTGCCACTGTGGTTCACCACTGAGTAGGGTGATGAACCTTTGTTTAGTAGATCAGCATCTACCTAGACATGTTCTGTGTGACACCCGTGCCACTGTGGTTCACCACTGAGTAGGGCGATGAACCTTTGTTTATTCTCTTTGTTAGAAAGACAATCTTCTATTTGCCCTTAGATACCACAGCCCCTGAGTGGCGGGACATACCTTAGTGGTAAAGCACTCACTTGATGCGTGGTCGATCTAGCATCCATCCCCGTCGGTGGGCCCAGTGAGCTATTTCTCGTTTCAGCCAGTGCACCACGACTGGTATATAAAAGGTCGTGGTGTGTGCTATCCTGCCGGTGGGATTGTGTTTATAAAGGACCCCTTGCTATTAATGGAAAAATGTAGGGGGTTTTCTCTTTTAGACTATATGTCAGAATTACCAAATGTTCAAATGCACGAATACGATATTTACGGAAATACTATTCTACATTTTCCGATACAATACGTGAAACAAAATAAATTGCATTCAAGTAACGTAAAAAATCAACAATGTGGACGTAAAACAAATCCATTCTAATAAATAAAAGTGAAACACCCTCCAATAAACAGGAAAGGGTGCGACGTTTCTAATTGCGTTCAGGCGCATGCGTTTGCAAAAAGTATCCTACTGCGCATGTGCGGTTCGTCATTTTCCATTTTTAAGGCAACCACATGAAAAAAATATATGTTTCTTAATTATGCACAGTTGCCGAACACTTAATTTATTTTAAAAAAAATTAAGGAAAAATTCAATTTGTCAAGCGTTCTGGCCAGGACCGCGTTTTACCAACACACATCGCTCACACTTGATGTCAATACTGATAGGCATTACGTTCATACCCGCGAATAGTTTGTAAAATATAATTTTTTAATGAATTGATTCTAAATTAACACAATTTATATACTCAAAATTATTTACAACTGTTATGAATTGATTATGAATACTATTCACTACAATAGCGGCACAAAAATGTAGCATACCTTTTGCAGATCGAATATAATAATTGAAAACAAATTCTAACAACAGGGGTCTTAAAAATCGTAAAAAATGAAATTCTTTGGCCTTGTTGATCTTGCACGTGTGAGGTCATCTGACACGCACATAATGTTAATTCATATTTCTCCATTTTAAGTCAATTTCTACGAGCCATGTGGACCCGATATCGGTAATTTTAAGGAATAAACAAAAACGACTTAGTAAAATTAATGGTTTTAGAGGTTTGTAAAGTTTTGTATTTAGATACTTACTTTTGTCAACTTTATTGTTTATAAAAATGTTCCTGAACTGTGAAGAAAAACCTCATAAATGAACGACATGCCGATGACAACAAATCGGATGCTGATTGCGCGAATCGTGCACGAGAAAACAAAATTGAACGGAATTTGAAGCATAACGCAGTTAGGGACGTTGACGATAAACTTTGTATACATTTAATGCAAGTTTCAAACACAAAATGATCCTAACACACGCGCGCGCACACACACACATACATACATATCGGGTGACTCCCCCCCCCCCCCCCCCCCAGAAACAATAATCCTACAAGTTACAGAACTATTTTAAAAGTATGGGGACCATTAATTTTGATATTTCACACCCATTACTATGTAGATATTTGTCACCTTCAGTGAATCAGTGAAAATTGTAGGAAGGATTGTATACGTTCATGATAGCGAAAACACACAAACCACGAAGGAATTGTATACGTTCATAACGAAAACACACAAACCACGAAGGAATTATATATGGTCATGCAATCTGATTAAAATTAGCTCTACTGGGTCTAACATGTAATAGTGGAGCTAATTTTAATTAGGGTCTCACTACACAGATCACTTCTGGGTGAGAGTTCATTCATCACGGTCCACTATAGTTCCTAATTGTGACACAAGTTATAGTTCACATATTCACTTTTAGGAAATGGTGAAGAATTAAAACAATATGTATGTTTAATGGTAAGCCTTCTGGCTGTATTTTACCCATGTTATTTTATAATATTGTGCATCGACCTTTTGGGACATGGGTGTATAGCGCAAGAGACAGCCGGAGTGAATCGGTTAATGAACCACCTGTTCGGAACGGTACTACAGCCAGATGCGGTCAAATAGCAAAAAACTGAGACGGAAATGTTCTCAATTTTGGAGTGAAAATAAATGCTTATATAATGTATGTTCGCAATGGTGTATGTTGTTAGTGCCAATGAGAACCCGTTCTATTGGCAATCTTCGTTTGAAGTTGGGCATTTAACATGGGTTTCAATGGCAGATGACATATGTGTAGTGAGACCTAGATTGATGGTCATGCAAATGAAAACACACAAGCCATGAAGGAATTGTATATGGTCATGCTAACGAAAATAACATCTCTCTCTCTCTCTCTCTCTCTCTCTCTCTCTCTCTCTCTCTCTCTCTCTCTCTCTCTCTCTCTCTCTCTCTCTCTCTCTCTCTCTCTCTCTCATTATTAATATTAATTGAACAGCACTATTTGCATACCATGCCTTCGATATCGTAGGACATTGCCTGGGATTGGGGAAAGCCCGTGTCTATCCATATCGAACGACCCAACGAATCTCTCACGAGGCTCTATGACAGATAAATTACATCACGCAATTGTTTGGTAACGAACTGTGACCTCCTCAAAGTCAACAAAGATCTAATAAAATAAATATGTATATATGTGTTAGGTGTGTGCGTGTGCATATATGTTGTTTAAAATGTGCTGAGGTTTGGCTAAACAAACACCCCTTTCCATATTTCTTTCACACAACACGAAAGGTGGCATGATAACTAAACGTCCCAGACTCCAATGAAAAGGGTGGTGTTTCATTGATGTCTATTTTCACAAAGTCCAGTTACACTACTGTTTATCTCCGCCTAACTAATTCAAAAGCATTGCACCATAATGAATTCATGTCATGATGACGTCACTTGGCTTCCACGAAACCAACATCGATAAATAATTAAATAATAAAACTCTTGATATACTTGTGGAAAGAAATAAGGCAGGCCCCTAGCAGGGGGGGGGGGATGCGAGGGGTGCGTACGCACCTCCCCCCCCCCATAGTCTGCCGAGGTCCGTCAGTGGATGTGTAAAAAAAAAAAAATAGTCCGACGATGTGAACTGTATCAAGATGCATCTCCTGGATTCTAGATTTAAAAACATTTGGGGGGGGGGGGGGGGGGGGGAGGAGCCTGCGTACGAGCCTGTAGAGAAACACATAGTATTCCTGACCAAATTAAACTCATCGCTAGAAGAGTCATCCCCTGGGATTGTGTGTCGATGGTCCGAGGGTGGGGGTGGGGTCTGGGGCCGTCGGAAGGAACGCCGGCGAGGCTAAAACAATGTGTCCAGTGCAATACTAAGCTATTCATATTGGTGTCCAGGGACAGTGCAGATAAAAGGTTCCATTTATATAACAGCAAGGATTTATTACATATTAACATACAACGTAATATTTGGCACTTGGGGACTAACTTGGCTATGTGTGACAACAACCAGGAAATTAATCAGTACACCAATCGGCGGGAACCGCATGGTGCGAGCCAGCACTGTGTATCACGCTATCACCAAGAGTACTGACCAATCGGCGGGAACCGCATGGTGCAAGCCAGCACTGTATACCCGTGCACCACGCTATCATCAAGAGTACTGACCAATCGGCGGGAACCGCATGGTGCGAACCAGCAACTGCCCCCCCCCCCCCCCCTCTTGCCTCCATGCTAGCTACGGCCCTGCAAGTAATAATATCATTATTTTCAGAAATTGTAACATACTCATTTGATAAAAATATATGTTCTTTGTTTAATAAATAAAGTGTTTATCATGTTTTGAAATATTCTATCAAATAAAGGTGTAATCTAATAAAACATCTTTAGTGTTATAAATATTTCTGCGTTTATAATTTGTCATTCTCACAGCAGAAAACAATAAATGAAGAGATTTATTATATGAACCACTCTCATTAAAACCAAATAATATCCAAGATCTCAATTTGTCACCACTGAAACCTTTGTCCTTAAAGAAAAAAGATACTATATTAGATATATTTTGTAAAAACAAAAGTAAAAAGTAAAGTTTGTTTTATTTAACGACGCCACTAGAGCACATTGATTTTTTTAAATCTTATCATCGGCTATTGGACGTCAAACATATGGTCATTCTGACACTGTTTTTAGAGGAAACCCGCTGTCGCCACATAGGCTACTCTTTTACGACAGGCAGCAAGGGATCTTTTATTTGCGCTTCCCACAGGCAGGATAGTATGAACCATGGCCTTTGTTGAACCAGTTATGGATCACTGGTCGGTGCAAGTGGTTTACACCTTACCCACCATGAGCGTATGGGCTGGAGGGGTTGATTTGCCCGAAATTTTACCCAGATAAAAACTGCCCGAATTTTCCCCACTGTTTTCCCACTGTTTTGCCCGAATTTTGCCCCCCCCCCCCCCCCCCCCCCCCCCCGGGTCGTACGCCCATGTTACCCACTGAGCATTGCGGCGCACTCACTCAGGGTTTGTAGTCGGTATCTGGATTAAAAATCTCATGCCTTGACTGGGATCCTAACCCAGTACCTACCAGCCTTGAGACCGATGGCCTAACCACGACGTCACCGAGGCCGGTCCTTGGAAGTAAACGTCATAGGTGAAGCTATATTACTTCCAGGCGTGTACCTGCCTGTACGCAAGTACGCAGTGGCGTCCACATAATTTTTCCAAAAAAAAAAAATCTTTAAAAAAACAACGGAAAACCGTGCGCGCGAGAGAAAAGGAGAGCCAAATTGTAGAATAATGGCACATTGTCAAGTTCACACACATGCACGTAGAGTAGACTGTCTCACTCTGACATCATCGAATACAACATGACGACACATATTTTAGTGACGTTCGCCGCTTGCAATACACATTAAGTGGTACGCTAGTTAAAATGTCGGATGCTCAGAAAACGCTTTATTCGTATTTTGCGACCGGCCATCAACGTGATCAACCTAAAGTGCATGAAGATGCTAATAATAATGATAGATCTAACATGCCTTCTGCGGAGCAGGCGCATTGTCAAAAGATTCAGCTAGAGCTACAACATGCTCGGGCTATCCAGACTCGGCACACTACACATCACAGTCTGTTCCGAAGACTCGCTAAAGTTAGCATAACTGGAGAATGACTTGGACTGGGCTAAAGCGTATACATTTCCAAATAAGTAAGTTCTTTAAAGTTACATTATCTGGTTACCATTTTATAACATCATGTACAAATGTGAAATACAAGCTCAAATGCACTTTTAAAAAAGTCGTGTGTGTTCGCTATGAACGGATATCGTCAAACGTATACGCTTGATTAGTCGCCTTTGCCGCTTTAGTGATTTTCCCGAGTATTTAGATTATAATTAACGGTTACTTACGATTTATCTGATTATCTGTATGTAGTCTGCTTCTGGCCTCTATCACTCCGAGCTATCCCTTCGATGAGGAAAGACGTGTCGCTCTGCTCTCTTGAGTTGCCCCCCCACCTGGGGGGACTTATTGCAAGCTACGGCTCTTTGTTAGAGTACCGCGTCGCTTACATTGGCTCACGGGCAACCGTGACTTTGGTGTATGGCGACGCGGTAACGAACACGATGAAGAGGAAGGGAAGAGGAAGGAGGAAGAGGAAACCTGCACCAGGGACGGCTCAGGGGGGACCTAAACTGGCGGCTCAACCGCCAGCGGCGGTCCTGTCTGCATCGCCGCCCCAACAGCTGGGACCCGATCAACCAGTGCCAGCCGACGCAGATACCTCTGAACAGACTGAGCCAGCGGACCAGTCGACGCCGCTGTTGGACACAGCTATCTGCGAAACTCCACGGCGTGCGTCTCCCGTTCCAACCCCTTCGAGGCGGTCGGCGTCGAGTCCCCCACCCCCGGGGGGCTCCGCCAAGACCCCTATGGATGGCGCTGCTGCGAAGCGGAAGGCCGTCACCCCACCGAGTAGTGACCAGCCAGCCAAGGCCCGGCCTTCCGCGACCGCCCGGGGCAGGGATTTTGGTAAACAGACCGACGCACTTTATTTTGGCAGCCCGTCTAAATTGCTCAAATCACTTTAAAACCCTTTCGGTCGAGCAGTCTAATTTTGTTCTTTGGACTTAAATGTTTGTCCAGACATGAGTTGTATGAATGAGCTCATTTTGGCTTTAGGTCTTTGACCTAACTACTAAATTCGTATTCCAAATTCCGCCCACCTTAAATTCACACGCCCCCCACCCCCCCACCCACCCACCCGGACCGGACCATTTAGATCGGATTTTAAACTTTTAGACCTCCGTTCAAAATTATATGTCGAAATTATTCTCTTTTTTTAAATATTATTAAATAGTCCGATCCTCTCTTCTTTCTCTTATTTATTTTTGGACTGTCCATCCAAAATGCTCCAAATTATATAAATATTCGGCCGAGCAGTCAATTCTTTTTATTTTTGGCTTGTAACTTTATTTATTTTTATTTTTTTAATTCTATTAACTTTTTTACTAATAGCTATTTTCAAAATTCTGCCCATTTTCAACTCTATCCTCCCCTCATCCCGAGTCAGGCCACCGATCTTATCGGAGGTCGGACTCTGGATGGGCGTGTTCGAAACCCTAGTGGTATATGGACACGTTAAATTGTTATCTATCTATCTATCTGGCCTCTATCTCGGTTTCAGTCGCAAGCCTGGGGGCTTCGCCTTCCAGAATCGTCTGCTGTCATTTTGTGCCCATGTGACGCTCCTCGTCCAATGGGTGGGTCCCTTTTTCCCGCCACTCCCTACATGGTAAGGCACCAGTAGATTATTTGTCTCCAGGGGTGTCAGGCGGCGGACCAGTTCCAACTTTGACATCCGGTCGTCGACTGGTCGCGAGTCACCACACTCTCCCCGATTTTATAGAAGAGAAGATCACCTCCCGAATTTCCAGGGAACATCAAACACTTCACCAGCAGGTTACTGGCTCGGACTCATCCGGGCCAGGATTCAACGACCATCCATGAATAAACAGGTTCTTTGGAAACATCCAGGGTTTCCTGTTGTTATAGGTTAAGATTACCCCCCAAAAGAAACAGTCATATCATATTTGTAAACAGATACTGACTTATCTGGCGGTGGCATCCAGAAAAGCCATTAAAGTTATATCCACGAATATTATCCATTGAGCATAGTTAAAGTCAAATCCATGAATATTCAAATTATGCATTAAGCACAGTTAAAGTCACATCCAGGAATATTAATAATGAAACACCAAGAACTACTCCTTGAATAACACTTAAAGTTGAACACTTAAAAGTTAAACACTTAAACACTTAAAAGTTAACAGTTAAATAAATTCCAACTCAGCCCTTTTTGCAAATGTCAATCAAGGCAACTATATTACATTATATTACACAAACCTAACAAAAAACTGGTCCATCATATTTTGCCCTATATGATGTTGGCCTCCTAATTACATCCTTACTAAAAAAGAGTCTTAATTCAAATAATTATCCCTCAACTTAGCAATAGTTAATTGAAAATTAACTATTATTCCCCCACAAAATAATTTGGGACCCTCTCCCTAAGGAAAACAAGATAAAACAGGATTTTTCATGGCAGATACCTTCCCTCCCCCTCACAAAAGATGGAAAAAGTCCGCATCATCCAGGAAAAATATAATTTTATGTCCTGTTTTTATCTTCTCAGTATTACATACTTACCTGAGAAAAGACCCCTTAAAAATCAGGTCTGTTCCCAATTACCCAAAATCCAACCCACCTTCCTGGGACATCTTCTATTATTGCTTACCAACAGGTCTCCCATACCCAATTAACTGTTCCCCAAGTGGATGCTGAACACCAACCATTCACCTGAAATACATTTAACTGGATAATATTGTTAGACCTGAAATAAAACATTAAAATTAGACATATCATACAGTTATTTGAATTTAGCCCTAATTCTCTTGTCTAGCAGACCATAATTGAAATATACCACCAGTGAAAATCCCCCACCATATGGAAATAATTATGTTCAATATTTTAAATACAGTACATATCTCTATGATATGGAAGGTTGTTCCCAGCTAATGCCGGGTACCAACCCGTTCCGTACTGACAACCCATATAACCTACTGGTTTAATAATCACCCCCTTTTTTTTAGTTTTTTTTTTGTTTACCGGTTAGCCAGCCCGTACAACCGCCGGGAGTTGGAAACAGTGCTTTGTAGTACTGCCTCCAGGGATGTGTTTCGAACCCTGGCCACCTCGGCTGCCACCTCTCTGAGGTAACTCGGGCCGCTAGGACCTTGGCCCCTCAGTCCGATATGAGGAGCATTTGTCTCCAATAGAAGACGATCGACGGGGATAAGCACCACTGCCTGGCGTTGTTCCCCGTCCATTGCAAACACCTTCCCGGAGACCCCAAAATAGGCCTCCGGGAACAACCTACAGGCATCCTTAACTGCTTGACACCCCCCGTCGAAAGAGGTTAAGTGAATTTTTTGGGTTGGGGGGCACCTCTCCTGGAGAAGAAGGATACCAGCCGCGAGAGGGCCACAACTCCAATTCCCCCCAACAAAACTCGCCACTACAGGCGTGGACGGCTTGCTGGCCTCCAGGAGTGCTTTCATCAACAACTCCTGGGCCCTCCACATCCCCACGTCGGCTGAATGATCTAACCCAACGAAGACAGCCACCCCATTCTTAGTGGCCATCTTCTCCACCCATCCCCTATCCGCGTCTTGGACCGTGGTTGCGAACCGGGGATGGATCCCTACTACCACTTTCCAGGCCGGGTAACATTCCACCGTAGGTGGAAAGTGACTTGGCTCGATGTACACTGACATCCCCCCTATCACATCAATAACGGGGCAGGGAATACGGTGTGGATATTGGTGCTGTACCACTTTCTCCAAACTGGGATCTGTGCCCAGCTTCATTACCCGGGCACAAGACTTTGGATGAAAATGGGCATCCACCCCTTGTAGCTGATCCCTCCCCTTGAATACTGGCCCAGGAGAAGCCGCCCAGCTCTCACCGGGCTCTGCCCCAACTGAGACCACCCTAGCGTCCCCTTCCGCCGACGGAGACTCCCCACTCCCCGTTATTACCAACCTTCCCGGGGCGTCGTCGTGAGGAATCTCTGCCCCCGCCGGAATACACTTCCGAGGAATATCTAAACCCTGAGCCGACCATCCCAAAAACCAACGACGGTCCTCCAGGGACAACAACGCCACCGCATGTAACAACGCTCTCCAGTGTATGAGCGCAGCCATGCTCAAAACTGGATGTAGAGTAAACTGCTGAGATGGCTCGTTTAGAAAACGGGCCATCTGTTGTAGTGCGGGCACGTCCACCTCTGACGGGCCCACCATACTCGGGATCAATGGTCCCAGTCTACTAGCCAACTGACGCGGAGTACCCGACGGTCCGCAGACCCTCCTTGCCAGGTCTCTCACTGCCGCCCACCGAATGGTAGCCAGGTTTGGGGTACGTGGATTTGCTGCCCCCAAGATTCCCGGGATGTGTACTGACAGAGCATGCGCCCGTAATTTACGGGTGCATGTCCCACAGCCCCAAGGTTAACCGGTCCGGGCGTAAGCCCAGCATCCTTGGGCGAAACCGACTCGGTCAATTCCGGTGAGGTGGATCGGGGGGAACACAGACCTGACGGAGATCTGGGCAAGCCCAACCCCGGCGGAGGCCGGGTTAAGGCCACTCCCAGTGGAAACCTGGACTGACCAGGTGTGGACAGTCCCGGACGGGAAATGAGAAACCCGAATGTAGGCAATTTTCCCCTTTCCCATGCCCCCAAGATTCCCCGTCCTCTCCCCCGGGGTAAGAATCCTGGAGGAGGAGAGCCCTCCTTTAAGTGTATGAGCGTGGGAAAACAGAAAGGGGGGATATCGGGCAAGGAATCCTCCGATTGGAGTGACGACCCCGCCGCCGCCAGTGGAGACACACCTACCTCCCCCCGGTCCTCTTCCCAAGGCGACACACCCACCTCGACGGACTCCTCATGAGGTGATGGGTCCACCTCGGCTAGCTCCTCTTGGGGTGGTAGCCCCACCTCGGCTGGCTCCCCTTGAGGTGATGGGTCCACCTCGGCTAGCTCCCCTTGAGGTGATGGGTCCACCTCGGCTGACTCCCCTTGAGGTGATGGGTCCACCTCGGCTGGCTCCCCTTGAGGTGATGGGCCCACCTCGGCTGGCTCCCCTTGAGGTGATGGGTCCACCTCGGCTGGCTCCCCTTGAGGTGATGGGCCCACCTCGGCTAGCTCCCCTTGAGGTGATGGGCCCACCTCGGCTGGCTCCCCTTGAGGTGATGGCCCCACCTCGGCTGGCTCCCCTTGAGGTGATGGGCCCACCTCGGCTAGCTCCTCTTGAGGTGATGGGCCCACCTCGGCTAGCTCCTCTTGGGGTGGTAGCCCCACCTCGGCTGGCTCCCCTTGAGGTGATGGGCCCACCTCGGCTGACTCCCCTTGAGGTGATGGGTCCACCTCGGCTAGCTCCTCTTGGGGTGGTAGCCCCACCTCGGCTGGCTCCCCTTGAGGTGATGGGTCCACCTTGGCTAGCTCCTCATGAGGTGATGGGTCCACCTCGGCTGGCTCCCCTTGAGGTGATGGGCCCACCTCGGCTGGCTCCCCTTGAGGTGATGGGTCCACCTCGGCTAGCTCCTCATGAGGTGATGGGTCCACCTCGGCTAGCTCCTCTTGGGGTGGTAGCCCCACCTCGGCTGGCTCCCCTTGAGGTGATGGGTCCACCTCGGCTAGCTCCTCATGAGGTGATGGGTCCACCTCGGCTAGCTCCCCTTGGGGTGGTAGCCCCACCTCGGCTGGCTCCCCTTGAGGTGATGGGTCCACCTCGGCTAGCTCCTCATGAGGTGATGGGTCCACCTCGGCTAGCTCCCCTTGGGGTGGTAGCCCCACCTCGGCTAGCTCCCCTTGGGGTGGTAGACCCACCTCGGCTAGCTCCTCATGAGGTGATGGGTCCACCTCGGCTAGCTCCTCATGAGGTGATGGGTCCACCTCGGCTAGCTCCCCTTGAGGTGATGGGTCCACCTCGGCTAGCTCCTCATGAGGTGATGGGTCCACCTCGGCTAGCTCCCCTTGGGGTGGTAGCCCCACCTCGGCTAGCTCCCCTTGGGGTGGTAGCCCCACCTCGGCTAGCTCCCCTTGGGGTGGTAGCCCCACCTCGGCTAGCTCCTCATGAGGTGATGGGTCCACCTCGGCTAGCTCCCCTTGGGGTGGTAGCCCCACCTCGGCTAGCTCCTCATGAGGTGATGGGTCCACCTCGGCTAGCTCCCCTTGGGGTGGTAGCCCCACCTCGGCTAGCTCCTCATGAGGTGATGGGTCCACCTCGGCTGGCTCCCCTTGAGGTGATGGGCCCACCTCGGCTGGCTCCCCTTGAGGTGATGGGTCCACCTCGGCTAGCTCCTCATGAGGTGATGGGTCCACCTCGGCTAGCTCCTCTTGGGGTGGTAGCCCCACCTCGGCTGGCTCCCCTTGAGGTGATGGGTCCACCTCGGCTAGCTCCTCATGAGGTGATGGGTCCACCTCGGCTAGCTCCCCTTGGGGTGGTAGCCCCACCTCGGCTGGCTCCCCTTGAGGTGATGGGTCCACCTCGGCTAGCTCCTCATGAGGTGATGGGTCCACCTCGGCTAGCTCCCCTTGGGGTGGTAGCCCCACCTCGGCTAGCTCCCCTTGGGGTGGTAGACCCACCTCGGCTAGCTCCTCATGAGGTGATGGGTCCACCTCGGCTAGCTCCTCATGAGGTGATGGGTCCACCTCGGCTAGCTCCCCTTGAGGTGATGGGTCCACCTCGGCTAGCTCCTCATGAGGTGATGGGTCCACCTCGGCTAGCTCCCCTTGGGGTGGTAGCCCCACCTCGGCTAGCTCCCCTTGGGGTGGTAGCCCCACCTCGGCTAGCTCCCCTTGGGGTGGTAGCCCCACCTCGGCTAGCTCCTCATGAGGTGATGGGTCCACCTCGGCTAGCTCCCCTTGGGGTGGTAGCCCCACCTCGGCTAGCTCCTCATGAGGTGATGGGTCCACCTCGGCTAGCTCCCCTTGGGGTGGTAGCCCCACCTCGGCTAGCTCCTCATGAGGTGATGGGTCCACCTCGGCTAGCTCCCCTTGGGGTGGTAGCCCCACCTCGGCTAGCTCCTCATGAGGTGATGGGTCCACCTCGGCTAGCTCCTCATGAGGTGATGGGTCCACCTCGGCTAGCTCCCCTTGGGGTGGTAGCCCCACCTCGGCTAGCTCCTCATGAGGTGATGGGTCCACCTCGGCTAGCTCCCCTTGAGGTGATGGGTCCACCTCGGCTAGCTCCTCATGAGGTGATGGGTCCACCTCGGCTAGCTCCCCTTGGGGTGGTAGCCCCACCTCGGCTAGCTCCCCTTGGGGTGGTAGCCCCACCTCGGCTAGCTCCCCTTGGGGTGGTAGCCCCACCTCGGCTAGCTCCTCATGAGGTGATGGGTCCACCTCGGCTAGCTCCTCATGAGGTGAT
Organism: Gigantopelta aegis; assembly: GCF_016097555.1. Lineage (NCBI taxonomy): Eukaryota > Metazoa > Mollusca > Gastropoda > Neomphalida > Peltospiridae > Gigantopelta > Gigantopelta aegis. Next base: position 18,839,876 of record NC_054703.1, on the reverse strand, counting down.
GGGTCCACCTCGGCTAGCTCCCCTTGGGGTGGTAGCCCCACCTCGGCTAGCTCCTCATGAGGTGATGGGTCCACCTCGGCTAGCTCCTCATGAGGTGATGGGTCCACCTCGGCTAGCTCCCCTTGAGGTGATGGGTCCACCTCGGCTAGCTCCTCATGAGGTGATGGGTCCACCTCGGCTAGCCACCTCGGCTAGCTCCCCTTGGGGTGGTAGCCCCACCTCGGCTAGCACCTCATGAGGTGATGGGTCCACCTCGGCTAGCTCCCCTTGAGGTGATGGGTCCACCTCGGCTAGCTCCCCTTGGGGTGGTAGCCCCACCTCGGCTAGCTCCCCTTGGGGTGGTAGCCCCACCTCGGCTAGCTCCTCATGAGGTGATGGGTCCACCTCGGCTAGCTCCTCATGAGGTGATGGGTCCACCTCGGCTAGCTCCCCTTGGGGTGGTAGCCCCACCTCGGCTAGCTCCTCATGAGGTGATGGGTCCACCTCGGCTAGCTCCTCATGAGGTGATGGGTCCACCTCGGCTAGCTCCCCTTGAGGTGATGGGTCCACCTCGGCTAGCTCCTCATGAGGTGATGGGTCCACCTCGGCTAGCTCCCCTTGGGGTGGTAGCCCCACCTCGGCTAGCTCCCCTTGGGGTGGTAGCCCCACCTCGGCTAGCTCCCCTTGGGGTGGTAGCCCCACCTCGGCTAGCTCCTCATGAGGTGATGGGTCCACCTCGGCTAGCTCCTCATGAGGTGATGGGTCCACCTCGGCTAGCTCCCCTTGGGGTGGTAGCCCCACCTCGGCTAGCTCCTCATGAGGTGATGGGTCCACCTCGGCTAGCTCCTCATGGGTGATGGGTCCACCTCGGCTAGCTCCTCATGAGGTGATGGGTCCACCTCGGCTAGCTCCTCATGAGGTGATGGGTCCACCTCGGCTAGCTCCCCTTGGGGTGATGTAGCCCCACCTCGGCTAGCTCCTCATGAGGTGATGGGTCCACCTCGGCTAGCTCCTCATGAGGTGATGGGTCCACCTCGGCTAGCTCCTCATGAGGTGATGGGTCCACCTCGGCTAGCTCCCCTTGGGGTGGTAGCCCCACCTCGGCTAGCTCCCCTTGGGGTGGTAGCCCCACCTCGGCTAGCTCCCCTTGGGGTGGTAGCCCCACCTCGGCTAGCTCCTCATGAGGTGATGGGTCCACCTCGGCTAGCTCCTCATGAGGTGATGGGTCCACCTCGGCTAGCTCCCCTTGGGGTGGTAGCCCCACCTCGGCTAGCTCCTCATGAGGTGATGGGTCCACCTCGGCTAGCTCCTCATGAGGTGATGGGTCCACCTCGGCTAGCTCCTCATGAGGTGATGGGTCCACCTCGGCTAGCTCCTCATGAGGTGATGGGTCCACCTCGGCTAGCTCCCCTTGGGGTGGTAGCCCCACCTCGGCTAGCTCCTCATGAGGTGATGGGTCCACCTCGGCTAGCTCCTCATGAGGTGATGGGTCCACCTCGGCTAGCTCCTCATGAGGTGATGGGTCCACCTCGGCTAGCTCCCCTTGGGGTGGTAGCCCCACCTCGGCTGACTCCCCTTGAGGTGATGGGCCCACCTCGGCTGGCTCCCCTTGAGGTGATGGGCCCACCTCGGCTGGCTCCCCTTGAGGTGATGGGCCCACCTCGGCTGACTCCCCTTGAGGTGATGGGTCCACCTCGGCTGACTCCTCTTGAGGTGGTGGCTCCACCTCTGCTGGTGTTTCTTCGTCAGGCAAGGGGGGAGCGTCACTCCCCCACCTACCCACAACTGTTTTGTCCTCGTGATTCATTTTCTATGAGAAAGAAAAGAACAGTTCAAAAGGACCTAAATAATACTAACCCGAACAAGCCAACCTACCATAATGAATAGTTAAAGTGTCATCTGTCAGGAACCTATCTGTGCACCTCATCTCCCCACACCAGCAAGTACAACACCATGGAACCAATAAACAGAAAATCAGCAAATACATACTTTAATTAGCAAATCAGCAAATCATGCAATATAACCTTAAAAAAACTATTTACATACTCACCAACCAGTCCATTTGGTATATAATGACAATACTTAATTTAAAAAAATCAACCATAATTAATAAAAAGTAAGAAATAACAATAGAGATAATTAAACACCATATCAATGAGCACACCAACCACAACAATCAAGCACAGTAAAGCGTGATTAAGCAGTGCATAGAGACAACAACCAAGGAGAAAGGAACTACAGAAGAGGGGCAACTATAAGTGAAATTGCAACTAGTCCTAAGAGGCACAACATGGAACACACCGTACTCACCAACCCTCTGACGGTACTCACTGCGGTGAGTCTGCTCCACACACGGGACAAATGTACAAGTCCATCAATCTACCCTCCTCCGGGGTTACCTCCACACACACACCATGATACCATTCTTTACACCGGTCGCACTGTATCATGAATTCACCTGTGTAAGGCCCCATACAAAAACAATAAGTTTGTTGGCTCTTTGTTTTTCCCCTAGTTTGTCTACCCTGTTCTGTTGTTTCCTTCTTCTGGCCCAGTAACTCCCCTTTTGCCCTATCTAACCATGGTGGTACCCTCCGATCATTACACAATTTTAATCGGTCATGGTTGATCACTGACACTCCTTTACGGAGTTGTACTTTGTACAAATAAGGGGAAATGCATTCCCTTATCAATCCAGGACCTTTCCATGGTGGGCTAAGTTTTTTGTTTTCCCCTTTAAGAACAGCCGTGTCCAACACATACACATAATCCCCTTTGGAATACTTGTGTTCTGCTGTTCTCAGGTCATAGTCCCTTTTCAATCTTTTCTGGGACTCGCCCAACTTATCCCTAGCCAGTTCATGTGCACCCCTGATGGATTCTTCAAGCTGGGCCACATACTCATCAACATGTGCCGGCTGCTTCCCTACAGGGGGCCTGAACATGAGATCTGCAGGTTGATTGACCCTCTACCCAGCATAAGGTGATTAGGAGTGTAACCTGTGTGGCGGTTCACCGCAGAGCGCAAAGCCCCTGCCAACTGAGCCAGTTTATCATCCCACCGGGTTTGAGATTTGTCAATATAGCATCGAACGGCATCCATGAGTGTATGGTTGTACCGTTCGACCTGTCCATTAGCAGATGGACGATAAGGTGTGGTTCGGGCTTTATGAATATGGAGCAATTTACACACTTCTTGAAATAGCTCCGAATCAAAATTTCTCCCCTGATCAGTGAATATCTCAAAAGGGTAACCAAATCTCGAGAAAAACTCATTGATAGCTGCCCTTGCTGTCACTTCAGCTGTCTGGGATGGCAATGGTATGCACTCTACCCACTTTGTAAACTGGTCTACCATCATGAGTACATACTCATTACCATTTTCAGTCTTGGGTAATGGTCCCAGGAAATCGAGATGTACCCTCTCCAAAGGGACCCCAGACTGAAACTGTTTCATGGGGCAACTCGCCTTCCTATTACCCTTCTTACAACGGTTACACTGTACACAGGTAAACACAAAGTTTTTTACAGCCCTAGACATACCTTACCAATAATACCTGGCACACATTCTACATTTGGTACATTCCACGCCCTGGTGTCCTGATGCTGGAATATCGTGATTTACCCTGAGCCACTCCCGTCGCAAGGAATGAGGTACAACTAGCAGTTCTCTGCTCCCCGAATCATCCTCAATCCGTTTGTACAGGACCCCACGTTCATCTAAATGAAACGTGTCCCAGTTAACCCAATAGCACTTGGATTCACGGTCGCCCAGAAACAATTCTGCCTCACTGGCTACTGCCTGCGTCTCCAACCATTGGATAACCTGTCTCAAATCCCTATCCTCACGCTGCTTTTCCTTCATCTGGTCAGCCGAGTACCCCACAAAGGAGTTGTCACCCGAACTGTCCTCAGTAGTAGTTACTGACAGCACTTTGTTAGGGACCACACCTACATCTATATGTGTACACAATGGCCCCGTACTCTGGGGCTGGGGGTCGAACTCAATACCCCCAGTGAGCAGCTGCTGGAACTCAGTACTCTGCACCACTAATGCACTCTCAGTCACAGCGGAAACCACCTGCCGTACCACTGTCGGTTGATCCACCCTGGTGGCTAAAGGTACTGCATCATCTACGTTGTCAAAAAACTAGCCCCAATTATCATTGGCTCGTACACAATACTTGCAGCCCCCACAAGGCAAGTCTTGTAGTCTGACACCTGCCTTAAATTCTGGGCATGGTTGTGCTAAAGGCAGTCGTGATAAGGCATCAGCGTCCATGTGCTGTTTACCGGGTCGGTGTTGAATCTGCATGTTATATTGACCCAGTTCCTCTAACCATCTGGCTAATTGACCTTGCGGTTGCTTAAAGTTTAACAACCAGGTTAAACTGTTGTGATCAGTTCGCACCAAGAACCTCCTACCCAGCAGATAGTGGCGGAACTGACGGGTAAACTTTACAACCGCCAACAATTCTTTGCGGGTAGTACAGTACTTTTTCTGTTCTGAGGTGAGGCTACAGCTGGCATAAGCAACCGTTCTTTCGGTGCCGTTCTGCAGCTGAGACAACTCTGCCCCTATTGCCTTGTCCGATATCAAGTATGAATGGGTCATCTTTGTTGGGCAATGTTAGCACCGGAGTGGATACCAGTGCATCTTTTAGCTTAACCCAAGCTGCCTCCTGGGCAGGTCCCCACATTAATGCTTTTTTACCTGTGATCTCGTACAAAGGGACTGCAATTTCCGCAAAGTTGGCTATGAAATTGCGATGGTAGTTGGCAAAGCCCAAAAAACTTTCTACCTCCCTTGTGCACCGGGGAATAGGCCACTCCCGAACACTGTCGGCATATCCAGTGCCCATCTCTACCCCGTTGGGACCTATTACTCTACCCAGAAATTCCACCTTTGTTTGAAACAGTTCACATTTCTTGGGTTTGAACTTCAGACCATATTCGCGAAATCTGTTAAAGACTGACTGCAAATTAGTCAAATGGTCCCCCTGGTCCTTACCCATGACCAAAATATCATCCAAGAATGCTAATGCCACATTCCACGTTAACCCTCTCAAAACCAAGTTCATGGCTCGAGCAAACGTTGCCGGAGCGTTGCACAACCCAAAACCCATGCGTACGAACTCAAAAAGGCCATACTTTGTCACAAAAGCTGTCTTTTTCCGGTCCTCTGCTTTAACACCAATCTGGTAATATGCTGAATTAGCATCCAGTTTAGAGAACCAGATATTTCCAGACAGGGTGTCTAAACACTCATCTATCAGTGGTAACGGGTACATGTCTTTGACAGTGACCTCGTTCAACTTTCTATAGTCAATACACCACCGTACCCCTCCATCCCGTTTACGAATCAGTACGGGAGCAGAAGCCCACTCAGACGCAGATGGCTGAATTATTTCTGCATCTAACATTTTCTGTAAATGAGCTTCTTCCTCATTGACAAAACATTGGGGTGTTCGCCTCATTCTTGCCTTGACAGGCCGGGCATTACCCGTATCTATCTCGTGCTCTATCGTGGTAAATGAGCCAAAGTCGAAATCACTCTGGGCAAACACATCCTGGTACTCAACCAGTAAAGTGGCCAGGTTTTCCGCTTGCTCAGAGTTCAACTCTTTACAGGAGTTGTCGTACATGTTTTTAAAAAATTTACCGTAGCAGATGGCGGCATTTTCTGATTTACCACTGGTGCTGCTTCCATAGCATGACCCACAACCTGCTGTGCCTGGAGTGTTACTGGTCTATCACCCAAATTCACCAGACACACACTAGCCTTGTTGCCTGCTGCCTGGAACGTATATGGCATCATTGCTAATTTTGATACACACTCCGTGCTCGGCTCAACCACAAATGTGGGCATACTTCGGCTCACACTACAGGGAAAATGTTTCGCTGAATTTGGCGGTACCACCACCTTTTCTAGCACCTTAACCTTCGCCACCACTGGCGACTGACCAATCAATCCAAAAATCATAGAGATGGATTTACCCCCAACCGTCAGTGTGCCTGCCTGTAAATCCAACTTTGCATTACAAGCCCTCAAAAAGTCTAAACCCAACAACATATCATCCTCGATTGGGGCCACATACATTTTGGACTGAAAATTGGTATCTCCCAGTGTCAAGGTCACAGGACCTACAACAATCCCTTCCATTTTCATTTCTCGGCCTGCGGTATTCAAAGATACAGCCCGAATAACCTTAGGCTTAGTCACCATGCTATCATAGATTCGGTCAGCAATGATATTCACTTCAGCCCCAGTATCTACTGTGGCATTTACAGAACACCCATTTACAATGACAGGTACAGAGAACATAGGCCCAGCGCTTACAGGTTTAAGTCTGATGACTGGTGTTGCCTCCCCTTTCTCTGTCCCTACCGCCTCCACTGTTATCTGCCCTTCCATTGGACAGCTCTCTGGAGGTACAATTACCTCCCTTTCTTCTACTACCATTTTCTTATCCGGAACATCACCCACCCCTGGGCTGTCCCTAACATCGTCATCTACACCCCCAGAATGTGCCGTCACCCCCTCGACCACCACTGTCGAAACTGACCCCTCTTTTTGAGCCGCCATTCCCGTCGCCCCAACTGTCACATCCATGGTTCCTGCAGCCACCCTCTTTTCAGGTGCTACCGCCACTACGTCCACAGTCTCTACGACTACATCCTTCTCCTGGTTACCCCCTATCGTAACCCTATCTCGGCTACTCTCCAAGGTCACCCCATTTTCGACAGTCCGATCTACATGTGACTCGTTCGATGCTAGCCCTTCCTGTTCAGCCACCCCACCCGTTGCCCCCACTGTCACGCCCGCATTTTCTACAGCCACCCCATTTTCAGGTGCTCCCCCTGCGACGTCGACAGTCTTTGCAACCACCTCCTCCGAGGTCATACTCGTCTCCTGGTCACACCATCTAACTTTATCCTGGCTACTTTCTCCCCAGGCTACATCGATTTTCATATTTTGACACATACCCCCTCCCCCAGGGGTCTGGTCTTCGGGCATGATGATGATACAATGATCACTCTGTAAAGTTGGCTTCTGGATGGACGCCGAATTCTGACATGTACATATCTCTACACCCCCCCCAACTTACAGATTTCTTCCCTACAGAACTGCCAGCCACCCCCTTGGTGCCGACAGCCCTGCACCCAGTACCCAACGGTAGAGCAATCGAACTGACACTGCCTGCTATCCACACCGCAACCCCGTACCCAGTTAGCACGCTTGAACTGGCCCTGCCTACTGTCAACGTACCTAGAACAGTACCCAGTTTTCGCACTTGAACCGGCCCTGACAGCTGTGACACACCCTAACCTCATACTGAGTTAAACGACTGGAACTGGCCCTGCCTGCTGTCCACGTCCAAACCCCGTACCCAGTTTTCGCTCTCTAACCGGGCCTGGCAGCTATCAAACACCCCAACTCCATACCCAGTTAAAGGACTGGAACTGGCCCTGCCTGCTTTCCACACCAATCACCATTCACAGTTTACACGCTAGAACTGGCCCTGCCAGTTGTCCATGCCCCAAACCTGTATCCAGTTTTCGCTCTTGAACCGACCCTGCCAGCTATCATACACAGCAACCCCATACCCAGTTAAAGGACTGGAACTGGCCCTGCCTTCTGTCCACACCCAATCACCATTCACAGTTTATGCACTAGAACTGACCCTTCACCCCAACCCCGTACACAGTTGGCACGATTGAACTGGCCCTGCCTGCTTTCCACGTCCCAACCTCGTACCCAGTTTTCGCTCTTGAACCGAACCTGGCAGCTATTATACACCCCAACCCCATACCCAGTTAAAGGACTGGAACTGGCCCTGCCTCCTGTCCACACACCCAATCTCAGACCAAGTGAGTGCACTCGAACTGGCCCTGCCTGCTATCCACACCGCAATGCTATACTCAGTTGGCATGCTTGAACTGGCCCTGACTGCTGTCCACAACCCAAACCCGTACCCAGTTTTCCCTCTTGAACCGACCCTGGCAGCTATCATACACCCCAACGACATACCCAATTAAAGGACTGGAACTGGCCCTGCCTGCTGTCCATGCCCCCAACCCCGTACCCAGTTTTCGCACTTGAACCGGCCCTGACAGCTGTGACACACCCTAACCTCATACTGAGTTAAACGACTGGAACTGGCCCTGCCTGCTGTCCACGTCCAAACCCCGTACCCAGTTTTCGCTCTCTAACCGGGCCTGGCAGCTATCAAACACCCCAACTCCATACCCAGTTAAAGGACTGGAACTGGCCCTGCCTGCTTTCCACACCAATCACCTTTCACAGTTTACACGCTAGAACTGGCCCTGCCTGTTGTCCATGCCCCAACCCTGTATCCAGTTTTCGCTCTTGAACCGACCCTGCCAGCTTTCATACACACCAACCCCATACCCAGTTAAAGGACTGGAACTGGCCCTGCCTTCTGTCCACACCCAATCACCATTCACAGTTTATGCACTAGAACTGACCCTTCACCCCAACCCCGTACACAGTTGGCACGATTGAACTGGCCCTGCCTGCTTTCCACGTCCCAACCTCGTACCCAGTTTTCGCTCTTGAACCGAACCTGGCAGTTATTATACACCCCAACCCCATACCCAGTTAAAGGACTGGAACTGGCCCTGCCTCCTGTCCACACCCCCAATCTCAGACCAAGTGAGAGCACACGAACTGGCCCTGCCTGCTATCCACACTGCAACCCTATACTCAGTTGGCATGCTTGAACTGGCCCTGACTGCTGTCCACAACCCAAACCCGTACCCAGTTTTCCCTCTTGAACCGACCCTGGCAGCTATCATACACCCCAACCCATACCCAGTTAAAGGACTGGAACTGGCCCTGCCTGCTGTCCACACCCAATCACCATTCACAGTTTACGCACTAGAACTGGCCCTGCACCACAACCCCATACACAGTTGGTATTCTTGAACTGGACCTGCCTGCTGTCCACGTCCCAACCCCGTACCCAGTTTTCGGACTTGAACCGAGCCTGGCAGCTATTATACACCCCAACCCCATACCCAGTTAAAGGACTGGAACTGGCCCTGCCTCCTGTCCACACCCCCAAGTTTAAACTATGGCCCTGCCAGTTACACAACCCCGTACCCAGTTTTCGCTCTTGAACCGGCCCTGGCACTTAACTGGGCCCTGCCTGCTGTCCACACCACAACCCCGTACCCAGTTGGCATGCTTGAACTGGCCCTGACTGCTGTCCACACCCCAACCCTGTACCCAGTTTTCGCTCTTGAACCGACCCTGGCAGCTATCATACACCCCAACCCCATACCCAGTTAAAGGACTGGAACTGGCCCTGCCTGCTGTCCATACCCAAACCCATTCACAGTTTACACACTAGAACTGGCCCTGCACCACAACCCCATACACAGTTGGTATTCTTGAACTGGACCTGCCTGCTGTCCACGTCCCAACCCCGTACCCAGTTTTCGGACTTGAACCGAGCCTGGCAGCTATTATACACCCCAACCCCATACCCAGTTAAAGGACTGGAACTGGCCCTGCCTCCTGTCCACACACCCAATCTCAGACCAAGTGAGAGCACTCGAACTGGCCCTGCCTGCTGTCCACACCGCAACCCTATACCCAGTTGGCACGCTTGAACTGGCCCTGCCTGCTGTCATACACAGCAACCCCATACCCAGTTTTCCCTCTTGAACTGGCCCTGCCTATGTCACCCCAACCCCATACCCATTTAAAGGACTGGAACTGGCAATGCAATCGAACTGCTATCCACACCACAACCCCGTACCCAGTTAGCACGCTTGAACTGGCCCTGCCTGCTGTCAATGTTCCAACCCTGTATCCAGTTTTCGCTCTTGAACTGGCCCTGGCAGCTATCATACACCCCAACCCCATACCCAGTTAAAGGACTGGAACTGGCCCTGCCTCCTGTCCACACACCCAATCTCAGACCAAGTGAGTGCACTCGAACTGGCCCTGCCTGCTATCCACACCGCAATGCTATACTCAGTTGGCATGCTTGAACTGGCCCTGACTGCTGTCCACAACCCAAACCCGTACCCAGTTTTCCCTCTTGAACCGACCCTGGCAGCTATCATACACCCCAACCACATACCCAGTTAAAGGACTGGAACTGGCCCTGCCTCCTGTCCACACCCCCAATCTCAGACCAAGTGAGTGCACACCTCGAACTGCTCCCACCACACCACAACCCCGTACCCAGTTAGCACGCTTGAACTGGCCCTGCCTGCTGTCAATGTTCCAACCCTGTACCCAGTTTTCGCTCTTGAACTGGCCCTGGCAGCTATCATACACCCCAACCCCATACCCAGTTAAAGGACTGGAACTGGCCCTGCCTCCTGTCCACACCCCCAATCTCAGACCAAGTGAGAGCAATCGAATTGCTATCCACACCACAACCCCGTACCCAGTTAGCACAACAAACCTGTACCCAGTTTTCAGTTGAACCGACCCTGGCAGCCTGCTGTCCACACCCAATCACCATTCACAATTTAAGTGAGAGCACTAGAACTGGCCCTGCACCCCACAACTGCCAGTTGGCTGTCTGGCACCCACAACCCAACCCGTACCCAGTTTTCGCTCTTGAACCGGCCCTGGCAGCTATCATACACCCCAACCCCATACCCAGTTAAAGGACTGGAACTGGCCCTGCCTTGAAATCTCATTCCCTTTTCGCCACTGTCCACAACCCAAGTTGGCACGTACCCAGTTTTCGCACTTGAACCGGCCTGGCAGCTAACCATACACCCAACCCCAACTCCATACCCAGTTAAAGGACTGGAACTGGCCCTGCCTGCTGTCCACGTTTACAACCTCGTACCCAGTTTTCGCTCTTGAACCGGCCCTGGCAGCTATGACACACCCTACCCTCATACCCAGTTAAAGGACTGGAACTGGCCCTGCCTGCTGTCCACACACCAACCCCGTACCCAGTTTTCCCCGTACACAGTTGGCTTGAACTGGCCCTGCTGCTTTCCAGCTATCCCACACCCCAACCTGGCAGCTATTATACACCCCAACCCCATACCCAGTTAAAGGACTGGAACTGGCCCTGCCTGCTGTCCACACCCCAATCTCAGACCAAGTGAGAGCACATGGCTCTGCATGCTTACACAGCTATGCTTGAACTGGCCCTGACTGGTCCACAACCCAAACCCGTACCCAGTTTTCCTCTGTCCAGTTTTCAGGACTGGAACTGGCCCTGCCTGCTGTCCACACCCAAACCCCCAGTTTTCGCTCTTGAACTGGCCCTGCCAGCTATCATACACCCCAACCCCATACCCAGTTAAAGGACTGCAACTGGCCCTGCCTGCTGTCCACACCCAATCACCCAGTTTTCGCATGCTTGAACTGGCCCTGACTGCTGTCCACAAGGCCCAACCCCATACACAGTTTTCACGATTGAACTGGCCCTGCCTGCTTTCCACGTCCCAACCTCGTACCCAGTTTTCGCTCTTGAACCGAGCCTGGCAGCTATCCACGGCACACCCCAACCCCATACCCAGTTAAAGGACTGGAACTGGCCCTGCCTCCTGTCCATAACTGGCCCTGCCTGCTTTCCACGTCCCAATCTCAGACCAAGTTTTCGCTCTTGAACTGGCCCTGGCAGCTATCCACACCCAACCCCATACCCAGTTAAAGGACTGGAACTGGCCCTGCCTGCTGTCCACACACCCAAACCCAGACCAGTTTTCCGAACTCTTGAACCGACCCTGGCAGCTATCATACACCCCAATGACAACCCCCAGTTAAAGGACTGGAACTGGCCCTGCCTGCTGTCCATAGACCAAACCATTCACAAGTTTAAAAAAAACTGACCCTGCTATCCACACCGCAATCCCCATACTCAGTTGGCATTCTTGAACTGGCCCTGCCTGCTGTCCACGCCCCAAACCCGTACCCAGTTTTCGCTCTTGAACCGACCCTGGCAGCTATCATACACCCCAACCCCATACCCAGTTAAAGGACTGGAACTGGCCCTGCCTGCTGTCCACACCCCCAAACTCCATACCCAGTTTTCGCACTCGAACCGAGCCTGGCAGCTATCACCCCAACCCCATACCCAGTTAAACGACTGGAACTGGCCCTGCCTGCTGTCCACATCCCCAACTCGTACCCAGTTTTCGCTCTTGAACCGAACCTGGCAGCTATCATACACCCCAACCCCATACCCAGTTAAAGGACTGGAACTGGCCCTGCCTCCTGTCCACACACCAATCACCCTCAGACCAAGTGAGAGCACAAACTGGCCCTGAGTGCTATCCACACCCCAACCCCGTACCCAGTTAAAGGCTTGAACTGGCCCTGCCTGCTGTCATGTTCCAAACCTGTACCCAGTTTTCCTCTTGAACTGAACCTGGCAGCTATCTGCACCCCAACCCCGTACCCAGTTTTCGACTGGAACTGGCCCTGCCTGCTGTCCATACCCAATCCCATTCACAATGTACAAATGCTGGGGAGGGACCCTGAAAAGACACCCCAACCCCATACCCAGTTAAAGGATTCTGCAACTGGCCCTGCCTGCTGTCCACGTCCTTTATTCCAGTTTTCGTGAACCGAGCCCTGGCAGCTATCTCACCCCAACCAAGTTAAAGGACTTGAAACTGGCCCTGCCTGCTGTCCATACAACCCACTCAGAATGCTATACTCGAGGCTGGCACACACTTGAACCCCGTACCCCTGACTGCTGTCCACAACCCAAACCCGTACCCAGTTTTCCCTCTTGAACCGACCCTGGCAGCTATCATACACCCCAACGACATACCCAATTAAAGGACTGGAACTGGCCCTGCCTGCTGTCCATGCCCCCAACCCCGTACCCAGTTTTCGCACTTGAACCGGCCCTGACAGCTGTGAATTTAAATAATTGTTTGTAATGTGGATGTCCCATATGTAATGTGAATAGGAAGTTCAGAATGAAGGTAGGAGTAGTGGATAGAATACCCCCCCTCCGACCCCCCCCCCCATCCCCCGAAACAAAAAAGAAAAAAAAGTTTAAAAAAAAGACAAAAGAAAAACCCCCACTTTTTTTCTTTATGTTTTCCCCCCACAAAAGCCTAAAGTCCCTCTTTTCTATATAAATCTCACCAAAAATCATACTTTTTGTGCATAATTTGTACACTTAAAACGAACTAAGAGACATGGAGTAGGGTTAATCACTGTTTTATTTTGGAACTTGTTACAATTCTCGACCCTTTAAAAGTAAGGCTGGGTAGAAACAGGGAACTAGGTTAAAGAGAGGTTGATACTAACCCTTAAAACGTAGAAAGGCTGTGGGGAGACAAATGTATCGAGTCTAGCGACTGTTTTATTGTGCGATTTGTTATATCCCGCTCTTTCAAGAGAAATAAATGCCGGGAAAAGTGAAGGATCTGCATTGGTGACTGTTTTGTTGTGCAATTTGGTACGTTCTGCCCTTTAAAATGTAAAAATGGTGGGGAGGGACCATGAAAACGTAACAAGGCTTGGGAGAAACACTCGAACTGGCCCTCTGCATTAGTTTCTGTTTTAATATGCAATTTGTTGCGTCTTGTCCTTTAAAAACGTGAAAGAAGACTGGGGAGATTCAGGGAACTGGATTAAAGAGAGTTTTATTCTGTCATATCAACACTGGAAAGGTAAGAAGGCTGGGGAGAGACATGTATCATGTATAATGACTGTTTTATTGTGTAATTTGTTATGTCACGCCATGTCAAGCGAAAAAAACGGCTGGAGAGAGAGAATTATCTGCTCTTATAACTGTTTTATTGTGTAATTTACAAACGATGCAAAGATCGAGCTGGAGGCTGGTGGTTCGAATCCAGTGAAAGGTATGTTATATTTAAATAATTGTTTGTAATGTGGATGTCCCATATGCAATGTGAATAGGAAGCTCAGAATGAAGGTAGGAGTAGTGGATAGAATACCCCCCTCCGACCCTCCCCCCCTCCCCCGAAACAAAAAGAAAAAAAAAGTTTAAAAAAAAGACAAAAGAAAAACTCCCACTTTTTTTCTTTATGTTTTCCCCCCACAAAAAAGCCTAAAGTCCCTCTTTTCTATATAAACCTCACCAAAAATCATACTTTTTGTGCATAATTTGTACACTTAAAACGAACTAAGGCTGTTTTATTTTGGAACTTGTTACAATTCTCGACCGTTTAAAAGTAAGGCTGGGTAGAAACAGGGAACTAGGTTAACGAGAGGTTGATACTAACCCTTAAAACGTAGAAAGGCTGTGGGGAGACAAATGTATCGAGTCTAGCGACTGTTTTATTGTGCAATTTGTTATATCCCGCTCTTTCAAGAGAAATAAATGCCGGGAAAAGTGAAGGATCTGCATTGGTGACTGTTTTGTTGTGCAA
>NC_054703.1:18809511-18825336 GCF_016097555.1 Gigantopelta aegis | reverse complement strand
CTGATTAATGACAGCCTAACAGGGGCATTATATGTGTTTGATTTCCATCTAACGAGTGGCTGATTAATGACAGCCTAACAGGGGCATTATATGTGTTTGATGTCCATCTAACGAGTGGCTGATTAATGACAGCCTAACAGGGGCATTATATGTGTTTGATGTCCATCTAACGAGCGGCTGATTAATGACAGCCTAACAGGGGCATTATATGTGTTTGATATCCATCTAACGAGCGGCTGATTAATGACAGCCTAACAGGGGCATTATATGTGTTTGATATCCATCTAACGAGCGGCTGATTAATGACAGCCTAACAGGGGCATTATATGTGTTTGATATCCATCTAACGAGCGGCATTTTAATGACAGCCTAACAGGGGCATTATATGTGTTTGATATCCATCTAACGAGCGGCTGATTAACGACAGCCTAACAGGGGCATTATATGTGTTTGATATCCATCTAACGAGTGGCTGATTAACGACAGCCTAACAGGGGCATTATATGTGTTTGATATCCATCTAGCGAGTGCTGATTAACGACAGCCTAATATGGGGATTATATGGTTATCATGGGACGTCTTTCTGTGCTGATCTTACACTGGCCTACTGAAGTTCATAATCTAGTGATCTAGGAATAGAATTAAAATTGCATGTCAAAAGATGTAATGCATGAACTTGCCACTGTATCTCTGAAAGTGATGAGATTTGCTAGTCAAATAAGGTGGCCTGTTAATGTATGTTTCGAGTTATTTCCACTATAAAGTCACTGCTAGTACAGATTACTTACACGATTTTCCCAAATGGTGTTCAGTGAGGGCGCGAAAGTTATCACTGAAGTTTGTTTTAACAGGGGAAAAGATGGGAAGGAAATATTACAATATATGTGAACTACCATAGTAAGGAAAGTAAAAACACTGGGTCAACAAGAAACTGAGGTCAGTGTATGAACAGGAGGAGAGATACTCATCAACAAGAGGCTGAGGTCAGTGTGTGAACAGGAGGAGAGATACTCATCAACAAGAGACTGAGGTCAGTGTGTGAACAGGAGGAGAGATACTCATCAACAAGAGGCTGAGGTCAGTGTGTGAACAGGAGGAGAGATACTCATCAACAAGAGACTGAGGTCAGTGTATGAACAGGAGGAGAGATACTCATCAACAAGAGGCTGAGGTCAGTGTATGAACAGGAGGAGAGATACTCATCAACAAGAGACTGAGGTAAGTGTATGAACAGGAGGAGAGATACTCATCAACAAGAGACTGAGGTCAGTGTGTGAACAGGAGGAGAGATACTCATCAACAAGAGACTGATGTCAGTGTATGAACAGGAGGAGAGATACTCATCAACAAGAGACTGAGGTCAGTGTATGAACAGGAGGAGAGATACTCATCAACAAGAGACTGAGGTCAGTGTATGAACAGGAGGAGAGATACTCATCAACAAGAGACTGAGGTCAGTGTATGAACAGGAGGAGTGATACTGATCAACAAGAGACTGAGGTCAGTGTATGAACAGGACGGGGGACACATTGATCAACAAGAGACTGAGGTCAGTGTGTGAACAGTAGGAGAGATACTCATCAACAAGAGACTGAGGTCAGTGTATGAACAGGACGGGGGACACATTGATCAACAAGAGACTGAGGTCAGTGTATGAACAGGAGGAGTGATACTGATCAACAAGAGACTGAGGTCAGTGTATGAACAGGACGGGGGACACATTGATCAACAAGAGACTGAGGTCAGTGTGTGAACAGTAGGAGAGATACTCATCAACAAGAGACTGAGGTCAGTGTATGAACAGGACGGGGGACACATTGATCAACAAGAGACTGAGGTCAGTGTATGAACAGGAGGAGTGATACTGATCAACAAGAGACTGAGGTCAGTGTATGAACAGGACGGGGGACACATTGATCAACAAGAGACTGAGGTCAGTGTGTGAACAGGAGCAGAGATACTCATCAACAAGAGACTGAGGTCAGTGTATGAACAGGAGGAGTGATGCTGATCAACAAGAGACTGAGGTCAGTGTATGAACAGGACGGGGGACACATTGATCAACAAGAGACTGAGGTCAGTGTGTGAACAGGAGGAGAGATACTCATCAACAAGAGACTGAGGTCAGTGTATGAACAGGAGGAGTGATACTGATCAACAAGAGACTGAGGTCAGTGTGTGAACAGGACGGGCGACACTGATCAAGAAGACACTGAGGTCAGTGTGTGAACAGGACGGGGAACACATTGATCAACAATAGATCGACGTCAGTGTGTGAACAGGACGGGGGACACTGATCAACAAGAAACTGAGGTCAGTGTGTGAACAGGACGGGGGACACATTGATCAACAATAGATCGACGTCAGTGTGTAAACAGGACGGGGGACACTGATCAACAAGAGACCGAGGTCAGTGTGTGAACAGGACGTGGGACACATTGATCAACAAGAGACTGACGTCAGTGTTTGAACAGAACGGGGGACACATTGACCAACAAGAGACTGAGGTCAGTGTGTGAACAGGACGGGGGACACATTGATCAACAAGAGACTGACGTCAGTGTGTGAACAGGACGGGGGACACTGATCAACAAGAGACTGAGGTCAGTGTGTGAACAGGACGGGGTACACATTGATCAACAAGAGACTGAGGTCAGTGTGTGAACAGGACGGGGGACACATTGATCAACAAGAGACTGACGTCAGTGTGTGAACAGGACGGGGGACACTGATCAACAAGAGACTGAGGTCAGTGTGTGAACAGGACGGGGGACACATTGATCAACAAGAGACTGAGGTCAGTGTGTGAACAGGACGGGGGAGACATTGATCAACAAGAGACTGAGGTCAGTGTGTGAACAGGACGGGGGGGGGGGGCACATTGACCAACAAGAGACTGAGGTCAGTGTGTGAACTGGACGGGGGACACATTGATCAACAAGATACCTGTTTTGAAGAATTTGTGTTAGCCAATTTTTACATATGCATAGTAGTTCCTTGAACATTATTAAAAAATTATTCATTTAAATAACAGTTTATTAAGCAAATACTGTATGTTGTAGCCACTTTGCATAATACGCCTGTTTAGCAAGTGCCTAATTTAGCCGTGGATTAGGATATACATATGTTTGTGTGCTCGTTTAGAAATCTGTAAACATTTATTGCTTGTACTAGAATTGGTGCCATTTAAAAGTCTTAGAGGCTGTACAATAAATTGTAGTGCAGTTAGTAAATATGGAGTGAAACATATTCTCTCATCTGTGTACTGTGTTCGTCGAGTTTTAAATTAAAAACTCCATTAATCCTATATTAAATTAATGTCCGACGGGAATACTGTGCATTCCGGTTATGTTTAAAAAGAGATGTAGTTTTTTGATGTCCATTAATCATGTGTCGAATCCCTAACGTGAAACCGGCTGTAGCAGCGCTCAGTGCGACGGCGAATGTACACATATCACCGAAAACATCAACAACACAGTCGCTAGTCACAAAATCCAATACTTTCTTCAGCCAAATATATTTATTCTAGATGGAATGGAATGATTTTTAAAAAAACGCTGGGTAAATTGATGTTGTCGTTTTGACAATTCTTATTCAATGCTATGATAAAAATTAATCATATTTAATTACTTTATATCATTCTGGGACAAAATCAAAATCTTGCTTGTAGTTTTAGCTCACACTAACGTGAGCACATGAGCGTATATACAAATAACAATGGAATTTTCTAATAATACATGAACTATTCTAAAGGTCACTTAATTGAATGTCGTTGCCGGTATTGTTTAACTTTATGCGATTTGTATGAAATAAGAACATATCAGATCACACGTCTTAAAGACACCAAGACCTACATGATGTCATAGCTGTCTAAAGATATTGTAATAAACAATAATTATGCTTTTATGTTTTGTAATCTGATAACAAAGTACATCGTATAGTTTGGTAACATGTTCATTTACAATATCCAAATTAAAAGCACACGAGTTCGTACACACACACACACAGAGAGAGAGAGAGAGAGAGAGAGAGAGAGAGAGAGAGAGAGAGAGAGAGAGAGAGAGAGAGAGAGAGAGAGATTGCGTTTTACTGAGGCGGAAAATATTAATTTTGAGGCTATTGTCCGTTAGTGTCAAAAAGGAACCGATGAATTAGCATGTAATTCATAATGAATACAAATAAAATTTCATATAAAAACATTAATTTATTAAGTTTTAAACCCATCCAAGGTAATCTGTACGATAAAACCGTAATACATGATCAGGGCACAATGCAGTCGAACGCGCATTTGGCAATATAATGGATGATTCCACGAATCACTGTCTACGGTCTCGTGTATAGGAGGACAACCACTATCGAGGAAATCATTTACATCGCCACCAAGTTTATTTCATCCCTCTTGTATCGCCATAAAAAGGACTGCCACTACCAGACTAGTTTTACTAAACACCAACATGACTGTACCTGTATGAAGTAATGACTTAAAGGGACATTCCTGAGTTTGCTGCACGTTTTAAGATGTTATCGACTAACAGAAACTTTTTAACGATTGTAATTACATAACAAATATATTTTGGTGCATAAAATATTAGTGGCTGTATATTAAACGTGTTTCTGATCGTTCTAATATTTGTACTAGGTTAAATTTCATCTTATTTCCTAAAATATAGTTTTTTCGTATGTACGAAATTATTTGAAGACAAAATCCAGTTTGGGCTTCTTAGAAATATTAAGACGACCAGAAACACATTGAATATGTAGGCACTGATATTCTAAACAAGAAAATACATTTATTATGTAAGTTTAATCGTAGAAATATTTTATTAGTCGAAAACATCTTACAATGCAGCAAACTCGGTAATGTCCCTTTAATGTCCTGAACATCAGTGTGGGGAGGAAATCCTGTATGCTGGGTGTGGAAATTTCAAATACATCGGCCATACTGATTTTCATAATGAACCATCAAAACCATTGGCAGCCACCAATATTCCTGACTATATTTTATTTATAGCCAACTGCAATTGGAGGTTTTAAAGGGACATTCCTGAGTCGACTAAACGAGACTTTTTAACGATTGTAATTACATATCAAACATATTTTATGTATAAATTATTAGAGGCTGTATATTAAATGTGCTTCTGATTATTCTAATATTGGTACTAGGTTAAATTTCATTTTATTTCCTAAAATATGTTTTTTCGTACGTACGAAATTATTTGAAGACCAAATCCAGTTTGGTTTCTTACAAATATTAAGACGACCAGAAACACATTGAATATACAAACACTGATATTCTAAACAAGAAAATATATTTAAGATGTAACTTTAATCGAAGAAATATTTTTTTACTCGGAAACATCTTACAATGCAGCAAACTCAGGAATGTCCCTTTAATAGTTGTGTTATCTGGAATTATCATGCAGCTTTCACACATTTATTTTTGATTAATTACTGAATAAAAAAACTAACTATTTTTAAATGACATAGTTATCCGAACATCTATTTTCTTGTATTATTTTTTAATCCAGATGAATACAATATGTATATTGGATGTATTCCTACAATCTGTAATCCAGCATTTTATTTAGCTAGTAACATTAGGTAATACAGCTTTAACAATAAAATAAATTATCAACTTGATCCATGGCAGATAATCAAATCTGAAAAAAATTGGTTCTGAATCTAGTATAAACTCAAAATGCTCTTCATGGGAGCAAACTGGAGATCTAAATACATGTATATGTTTAACAAGCTTATTGTTATGTATAAATAAGAACAGAAGACACAGTAGTGACAACAAATTTAATTATGTTTTTAGTAAAGTTTTTCTTTAAATTTACTTAACATTTTGCATAAACCTCAAATTTGTCTAAAATATAACTTAGCACCCTGTAAATATGTCAAAATGACAATAAAAATCAAGTTCTTTACAAATTTTAGTTTTCAGAATTTCATACATGAAAAATTAACTATGTTAATGGAAACTAAAGACATTAACCCACTATTGGCACATGCTATTTTTAATATAAAAATAAATTGCTATCAAAATCTTAGTTCAGGCTGCCTATATATAAAACCATATTTAAGAGCAATTTTATATGGCAAGTTAAATACCATGTAAAAAGAAATTATTGAAATCTTTACAGTATGAATTATAGACCAAAACCAGTGCTAACTTTGATTCAAACTCCATTCAGAGCCATGTACAGTGACCATTGTCAAGGTCAAGGTCATTTTGAACTTGCATGGTTGAGTGATGGTTAATGGATTAACCAGTATAGTTTAATTAAATAAAATGACAAAATCATAATAGTTTTTACTATGCACTGAATATGTGCTTTAGGGTGTATACTACCAAATCAATTCCCATAGACGACAATAGTAACATATGTGGCTAAAACTCCTACCTGCAGCGTATCAATCGACATAAACGCCACGGATATAAATACTACCACCCCTCACCCTTAAAGTGAATCAGAAAAAAAATTGGGGTCAAATTGCTCATTTCTGAGATAACAGGTGACTATCCTAGTTCCGCACAAAATTCGAGTACTTTTTTTACAGGTACCCCATACATGTTTCAAGCACAAGGCTACTTGAGACAGTGGTACTAGATGTAATAAAATAGCTTTTTGTTACCCACATGAAACTATTTTTTTATACCCAACACACTCACATTTATCACCAATCTCAGGACTTGTGGTGTTCACTTCTCTATCAAACGTTGGGTGCGCCTCGAACTTTGACCCAGCCGGAAGTTATTTGGTTTAGTACTGCCTATATATAATATACAGTGTAAAATGAACCTACCCAGCATTCCGAAACTAAACATAGAATGTTTATCATATAATATAGATGTGTCAGTGGTGCACATACAACTCATATATAACAAACACGTGGCGGCTCAGGCGCAACTTCTAAGGTAACGTCCCGTCAAATATATGGTACACAGTATAACTACACCACACTCGTTTACAGGCACACAATTATGGAACTAAACATAGAAAGTTTATAAAATTCTACAGATCCATCTTCTAGTGCTTGTTCAATGGAAATGAGAAGAACCTAGGGTGGCTCAAGGTTCTATCTGAACGTGACGCCTCGTTAAACGTCGAAATTCGGATTTCAGCTCAATATTCTGATTGGACCCACAATTGGACATTAAACATAGAATGTTTATCATATGATAGAGATGTGTTCATTAGTGCACATTCAACCAACAACTAACAAACACAGGGTGGCCCAAGGACATCTTCCAACGTTACGCCCCATCCATATATATGGTCGAAATTCGGTTTTCAGCTCAATTTTGAGATTGGACCCACAATTCTGAAACTAAACATAGAATGTTTATCATATGATAAACAAGTGTTCAGCGGTGCACATTCAACCTAGAAATAACAAACACAGGGTGGCTCGGGGGCAACTTACCACGTAACACCCCATCCATATATAAAGTACACATTGTAAAATCAGTATACCCACAATTCTGAAACTAAATATTATGATGTTTATCATATAATAGAGAGGTGTTCAGCAGTGCACATTCATCCCATAAATATGAAACACATGATGGCTCAGAGGCAACTTCCAACGTTACGCCCCATCCATACATGTAGTTCTCAGTGTAAAATCTATCTACCCACAATTCTGAAACTAAACAAACAATGTTTATTATATGATAAACATGTATTCAGTGGTGCACATTCAACCATCAAAGTATGGTACACAGCAACAACACTCGTTTACAGGCACACAATTCTGGAAATAAACAGACAATTTATGAAATTCTACCGACCAACCACTAGTGCATGTTCTATGGAAATGAGAGGAACATAGGGTGGCTCAAGGCTCTATCTGAACGTGACTCGCCGTTTAAGGTCGACATTCTGATATCAGCTCTCTGTTGAGATTAGACCAACAATTCTGAAACTAAACATAAAATGTTTATTATGTGTTGAGTAGCGCACAATCCACATTGTGGCTCAGGAGCAACTTCCCACGTATCGCTCCATCCTTATATATGGTTGTGACGGAAAATGCTCTTAATTTTGTTTTCGCCTGTGGCGATATTAATTGTTTTAGAGGGCCGTGTGCAGTTCCAAATTGCACGTAGCCCAGGTGGGCAGCTTGTTACGTAATACCTCTGCGCGATGGTCCTCGAGCTGTACTTTCTAATACACACCCAGCCAGGTGCGGAGGCCATGTGGCGAGTAGTTATGTAATACCTCTGCGAGTGCGGTTTCGACGACCGTGATTTTGGCGACCAAGGCGTCAGTAAGTCTGGCGATCAAAGAGAAAAATGCGTCTCTGGGAGTTGGGGATATATCACTTGATATGGGGAGAACCGCCTTGTACTCCCAGGCGATATTCTGATTTTATAATAAATAGCTAGTTTTTTTTTATATCGAGGAGAACCAGATAGGAAGGCTTCCAGGGAACGTTAGTCCGTTTGGATCCGTTTGGACTTTGGTAAATATATTATTTCTGCTCTGTTGTATAACCTTGATGTGATTGATGTGACTTTAAATATTTTAATACTGTATTATACCAATATTCTTTAGACAGTGTCTTCGGTCATCTGACGAAGTAAATCGTAGACTTTTTGTTCTAACATTATACGAGTATTTGGTAATATAAAGCTTAGCCAGTCATCCTAGAGGACCTAGGTAAACTGTAGGTTATTGTCTTTATTGTGATAGGTACCAGTATTAATTCTGTGTTACAAGGTTACTGAACGAGTAGTAAGGGTTAATTAAAAATTAACCAGTTAGGAATAGAGTTGTAATTCCTTTATTACTTAAGTTCCCCTAGAAGCGTTTCTCGATTTCTCGCCTTTTTATCACACGTGTGGGGTGTTGTGTCACGGTGAAGTGATTACAATATTGTGTAAACTAGACACCTAGAGATTAACTAATTAAGTTTATCAGTTCTGGGTTGTTATTATTTGTTGTTGTTAATTGGGGGACTACTGCGGCAGTACAACTTTTGTCAGCGTAGGTTAATACAGATTCCAAAGTGTATTGTGTTGTTTTTGTTGTGTTTTCTAGTGAACTAAACGTGCTATAATAATATATACTTTATATAAGATCTTATCTCTGATCATACCTAGACGAGCCAACGCGGGTATATACTGCCTGTTACAGAGAGATCTAATAGATATACAGTTAGGAGAGATATTTGGACAATCGTGTTTCATTCAGTTACGGGTATTATAGGATCCCCGTGACAGGAGTAGAAAATTGGGGCGCTCGTCCTGGATCTGAAACGGGACATGCATATTTAAAAAAAGTATTGTTTGTAAATGGGGGCTTTACAAATTATTTTTACAAATAACTAGAAGTAGTAACGTTGTTCACTAGAAAATTAATTAATAATAAGTGCGTCATATCTAAACATGGATAAGAATTTGCTGGATAGGCCTACGCTCAGTGTAGTGGAGATTAAGCGAGCACGTAAGGCCGAGTTAGATGAAATCGCGGGCGAGCGAGAAATTGATTTAACATCAGCTAAAACTTTAGGAGATATAAGGAAAATTATTATCCAGGACGTTTTTGGTGATAGTCCTGCTATGGAAGACAGTGAGATTGTTCCAGAGATAGAGATAAATGAGTTAAGTGTGGAACAACAATTAGCTTTTTAAAAAACTTGAGTCGAAAGAGATAAACGTGCCATTAGATAGAGGAGAGAGAGAGAGAGAGAGAAGATAGAGAGAGAGAGAGAGAGAGAGAGAGAAGAGAGAGAGAGAGAGAGAGAGAGAGAGAGAGAGAGAGAGAGAGAGAAGAGAGGGATAGAGAGAAAGAAGATAGAGATAGAGAAAATAGAGATAGAGATAGGGAAGATAGAGAGAGGGATAGAGAAGAGAGAGAGAGAGAGAGAGAGAGAGAGAGAGAGAGAGAGAGAGAGAGAGGAGAGAGAGAAGAGAGAGAGAGAGAGAGAGAAGAGAGAGAGAGAGGAGAGAGATAGGGATAGAGAATTCCCAGTTAGCAAAATTAAAAGTGGACACATGAGTTAAAGTTGAATACTAGTCAAATGAAGAAGTTAGACGGGAGGCCGGAAATGGGGTTTAACACGTCCGAAGGCTTATAGAGTCAGTGCCTGTATTTGATGGTCGGAGGTAGATATGTTCTTCCAACTTTTTGAACGGGCCGCTAAGCAGCCTAAATTGGCCGCAGTCTAAGTGGACATTGTTAGCCGTGTCTAAGTTTAAGGGGAAGGCTAGTGTAGCTTATACTTCAATGAGTGATGAGCGAGCAAGTCAGTACGACTAGTTAAGGCTGCAGTGTTGAGGGCTTATGAATTACGACCTGAGGATTATCGGTTACGGTATAGCGAGTTGAGAAAAACGCAGGGTCAGTCTTATAGTTACGGGAGTTGTTAATCTTACAGGACATTAAAAATGGATTACCAGTTAGCTTACGTATTCATTTAGAGGATCGTGATGTCAAAAAGATAGAGGAGGCAGGCATAGTGGCAGATGACTACGTGTTAATACACAAAGCTCAGGCAGTACCGGGTAGCTCTTTACAACAGGGTGATAAGAAGAAATTTCAGCCAGGTTTTTCCCGGGAAAGTAACTATCGAGGAGAGTCATCTAGTTGGTCAGCTAGTCAGGCAAGAAATGCACCTGGTGGGCAAAGTAAAGATAGGCCTGCATTATGAGCCAATGCACGAACTTTTCGTCCACATTGCAGTTACTGTAAAAAGGATAACCATCTTGTCGGGGACTGTTTTAAAAGGAAACGCGATAGTGCGCACGTGGTCGGTTTAGTGAGGTCAGCTCCGTTAGCGAGAGAGTTAATGGTTAGTCCCATGGCAGAAAAAGTAAACCCGTATGTGTCCACTGGTATGGTTTGTGATGTCAAACAAGAGTTGTGTCCTAAGGCAATAACAATCTATCGAGATACGGGGTGTAGTCAGTCGCTGATAACGTCAAAGTGTTTAGCTGGTATTGAAAATTCAGATACAGGACGTAGTTTGGCTTTAACCTCAGTTACTGGAGAAAAAATGGTTGTACGGTTACATAAGATTTTCTTGTGTTCGAAGTTTGTGACGGGACCAGTCGTTATGGGTGTTGTGAAGGACTTGCCTGTTGAAAACATAGGAGTTTTGTTGGGTAATTATTTGACTAGTCAGTGTTGTCAGCCGAAATGTGACCAATTGTTAATTAAAGACAGCCGTTTACCAATAGAAGAGTGTGAGGTTGATGAGATTAGATATCCTGCGTGTGTAAAGACTAGGGCTAAGGCCAAAAGGGTTACACGAGACCCAGAGGATATTTTTGATTTGTCTGATACGTGTGTGAGCCATGAAATTAGAGTGGATGAGGTTATCAGTAAAATGGTAGATAAGTCAACTGACGAACTAAATGTGTTGGAACCTGTTGACCTCCCGCAAAGGGGAAATGAACCAGTTGTGTTTGATATAGGGGACTTACCTTGCAATAGACAAGAGTTAATTCTAGAGCAGGGGGCTGATCCAAAATTGTTGGCAGCTCGCACTACCTTGTTAACTGTGGACAAGGGAGTATTAATGAATAAGAGAGTTAGAGATAGAAAGGATAGGAAGCAACTGAGCCATGCTCAGAGGAAAATAAAATCAGTGTTTGATGGGAAGGTTAGGAGTCGGGAATTTAAACTAGGGGATAAGGTGCTGCTGTACCTTCCCATTAAACGGGGTTCATTGCAGAACAGGTATTTCGGGCCCTATGTTGTGCACAAACGAGTTAATGAGACAGGGTATGTGATAAAGACTTCTGATAGGGTTAGGAAAAGTAGGTATTGTCACATTAATTTGCTAAAAGGTTATTTTGACAGACTGCCGATAGTTCCAGTATTGCCTGTCCAAATTGAGAGACACTCAATTTCCTGTGATGACGTCAAGACTGCGGAGATCAAGTTGGCCAACGGCCAGATTCTAGCAGACTTGAGCCCCCAGCGAGCAAGGTTGACTACGCTGATACAAGACAATGTTTCCATTTGTCAGGACCTTCCAACGGTTACCAACACCTTAAGCCAGGATGTGCGCTTGGAACCCAACGCTACACCGATTCGACAGCATGCCTATCGGAGAAAACCTGGAAAACGTGCCACACTGAAAACGAAGGACACGAAGTTCCAGTGGTCAGATGAATGCGAGAAGTCATTTAACCGTCTCAAGCAGATGCTCTCCTCGTCTCCCGTGATGGCAGCACCAGACTACCGAATGCCGTTCAAGCTAGCTGTGGATGCCAGTGACGTGGGAGCTGGAGCTGTGCTGTTCCAGGAAGACGAAAATGGACTGGACCATCCTGTAAGTTTCTTCTCCAAAACGTTTGACAAACACCAGGTGAACTATTCCACTATAGAGAAGGAATCTTTGGCCATGGTACAAGCTCTGAAGCATTTTCAGATCTACGTGAAATCGGCAGTGCATCAAGTGGTGGTCTTTACTGATCATTATCCGCTTACCTTCATTCACAGAATGAAGGCCACCAACCAGAGAGTTTTGAGATGGAGTCTTCTCCTGCAAGAATACCCAATTACCATTGAACATATCAAGGGCACATCCAATGTAATCGCTGATGCCCTGTCCCGAAGTTGAACGTTATGATAATGTGTTGACATTCTTGATTTCTGTTTTGCTTTTATATATTTTATTTGTATACCAGGGACCCAGAGACTCAGTGTGATTACTGGTAGTCACCTTATTATTACATGTGTTATAAATGCCCGTATGCGTCGGTTAACGCACCTTTTGTTTTAATGTAGTATATTTCCCTATTCCTAGAGTAGAGGACATATCCCTTTTGAGGTGGGGGTGTGTGACGGAACATGCTCTTAATTTTGTTTTCGCCTGTGGCGATATTAATTGTTTTAGAGGGCCTGTGCAGTTCCAAATTGCACGTAGCCCAGGTGGGCAACCTGCTACGTAATACCTCTGCGCGACGGTCCTCGAGCTGTACTTTCTAATACACACCCAGCCAGGTGCGGAGGCCATGTGGCGAGTAGTTACGTAATACCTCTGCGAGTGCGGTTTCGACGACCGTGATTTTGGCGACCAAGGCGTCAGTAAGTCTGGCGATCAAAGAGAAAAATGCGTCTCTGGGAGTTGGGGATATATCACTTGATAGGGGGAGGACCGCCTTGTACTCCCAGGCGATATTCTGATTTTATAATAGATAGCTAGTTTTTTTTAGATATCGAGGAGAACCAGATAGGAATGCCACCAGGGAACGTTAGTCCGTTTGGACTTTGGTAAATATATTATTTCTGCTCTGTTGTATAACCTTGATGTGATTGATGTGACTTTAAATATTTTAATACTGTATTATACCAATATTCTTTAGACAGTGTCTTCGGTCATCTGACGAAGTAAATCGTAGACTTTTTGTTCTAACATTATACGAGTATTTGGTAATATAAAGCTTAGCCAGTCATCCTAGAGGACCTAGGTAAACTGTAGGTTATTGTCTTTATTGTGATAGGTACCAGTATTAATTCTGTTACAAGGTTACTGAACGAGCAGTAAGGGTTAATTAAAAATTAACCAGTTAGGAATAGAGTTGTAATTCCTTTATTACTTAAGTTCCCCTAGAAGCGTTTCTCGATTATCACACGTGTGGGTGTTGTGTCACGGTGAAGTGATTACAATATTGTGTAAACTAGACGCCTAGAGATTAACTAATTAAGTGATCAGTTCTGGGTTGTTATTATTTGTTGTTGTTAATTGACTACTGCGGCAGTACATTTGTCAGCGTAGGTTAATACAGATTCCAAAGTGTATTGTGTTTTTGTTGTGTTTTCTAGTGAACTAAACGTGCTATAATAATATATACTTTATATAAGATCTTATCTCTGATCATACCTAGACGAGCCAACGCGGGTATATACTGCCTGTTACAGAGAGATCTAATAGATATACAGTTAGGAGAGATATTTGGACAATCGTGTTTCATTCAGTTACGGGTATTATAGGATCCCCGTGACAATGGTGCATAGTGTAAAACGAATCTACCCAATTTTCTCACACTAAACACACACATACGTATACACCACGCACAAGTATACACTAAGTATATGAAGTAAACATGTTTAGAATATGCTCTACGCACATCAAGTAAACACTGCGCAAATACGGGACACATTACGTGTATAAGATATATATGAAATACACATGGTACACAGTACGCACATGTATAAACACATCAATAAATGTACTAACCAAATATTAAGTTTTATCCTATAACTTACTCATGATATCCATGTCATAAACCCATGTGATAATTTAGTTTATTAACCCGGTTAATAATGGTATGCAAATTTGCGAGGTCTGTAGGTAATCAGACCGGAACTACATCGTAATTTCTTTACGAAAAACATGGACTATGTAATCGGAGAAACTATCATCATTGACAAAAAGGGTTATGGAACGATTCAAGCTGTGCTGGACAATTCTGAATACAAGGTATTTATTGACTTAACTGATTACGAACATATGTTTAATAAATCTCTGTTATTCTCAGTAGCGAACTGTCAAACGCCGTTGACATCGGACCGGTTGTAGACGACGTCAAGCATTAGATCTAACCGTGACGACACAGGCAGATTTATTCCAGTGAAAGATTTCATGATCGATGAAGTTATCTCCACTAACCAAAATGCAAACAGACACTTTATGGCATGAAACTGTTTGATAAATTATTTAATGTAGTGAACAAATCTCCCAGTCCTGTGCCTGTCAAACGCAGAAGAATCCTCGACTTGAGCAGTGACAGTGAATAGTTATCAATTCACATATTGCCGCGCCGTATGTAGGTCAAAGCACTGTCCTGTTGACTTGTTGTTGTGTTTAATAATCGTTTCTGGGTTTTAATTATTTACTTAAATATTTTGTTGTCATGAATAATAACCAATTCCAAACTATAAACAGATGAGTTTGTTATTTATATATATATATATTCGTAGACTTATTGGAGAACTATATCGTGGCGTAATCTACTTCTTATGAGAGTAGCGAGAGGCCCAATGAGCTGATCGAACGTCTTCCATTGAAGCGTATTAATCCGCGATTAACGCTGCATTGAATGTGTTGTTTTGGTAAATATCAATTTAAAAACTATTTAAGAGAGTTATAGGATCAATAAAATCCGCTACTCGTGTTTTTAATATGTAAAATATCAACCTCGTGTTGTTACTCGGTATTTGTCTCGATAGAGCCTCAACAAATACCGATTAACTAACACTCGGTTGATATTTTCTATATTAAAAAACACTCGTGACGAATCATCATGTATGTATAACGTTTATACTCGATCCGCTCTGTGTGTGTTGCTACGTGGATAAGTTACAAGTACATATTATTTTGTTTATCTATGAACTGATTTACAGAGAATCAGTCCTGGCAACGAATCCATCCAACCATGCATATTTTTTTCTCTCTCTCTCTCTCTCTCTCTCTCTCTCTCTCTCTCTCTCTCTCTCTCTCTCTCTCTCTCTCTCTCTCTCTCTCTCTCTCTCTCTCTCTCTCTCTCTCTCTCTCATCGTATGGTGTAACAAATTCCTTGGTATATATTAAGCCGCGTGTGGGACGGTCCATATAATAGATCCCATGTTGCTAACCGAACAGTAGCCCATAACATGGCGGCATCGAGGTTCCTCTCTGTGGTCTTTATCCATTTGTCCGACGTCGTATAATCGTAATTAACATGACTTTACTAAATAACTGGCAATGTAAAATGGCGTATGTCACTATACTATTATTAGTTTATCCTTTTTAATTGACTGTTTCGTTGACAATAACATTGAAAACGTGCTGACCATGGATGACACCATTTGTAATATACAA
>NC_054703.1:18712011-18804511 GCF_016097555.1 Gigantopelta aegis | reverse complement strand
TTTTCCTTTCTCTTATTTTATATTGTTTTCATATTTTTGTGACAAACGTTGATAGAATTATGCATTGCACTTTAGTAGTAGTATTTATAGTAAACTCTTCCATATGTGTTTTTACCTGGCCGTTACCTAATATGCGAATCTAAGATACGAACCTAATATATTATCCGTTAGCTTAACCACTAGGCAACCAGTCACATTATTTATTTATTTTTAAAGGGACATTCCTGAGTTTGCTGCAATTTTTAAGATATTATCGACTAACAGAGACTTTTTAACGATCGTAATTATATATCAAATATATTGTTCTGCATAAAATTATTAGTGGCTGTATATTAAACGTGTTTCTGATCGTTCTAATATTTGTACTAGGTTAAATTTCATTTTATTTGAAGACAAAATCCAGTTTGGACCTCTTACAAATATCAAGAAGACCAGAAACTCATTGAATATACAGACACTGATATTCTAAACCAGAAAATATATTTACTGTGTAAGTTTAATCGTAGAAATATTTTATTAGGCGGAAACATCTTATAATGCAGGAAACTCAGGAATGTCCCTTTAATCAATGAGCTCGATAAACAATAATACATATGCTGCTCCACACACTCTTCCGCATCTCCCCTCCCTCAAAGTATTAACTGTAGAAAGTTGAACCTGTCATGGCTTATTTTCGATATGACCGGATGTTTTTACAACATCCCTAGTTTCGCACAAATTGTAGTACTTAGTTTACAGGTATCCTATATATGTTTCAAGTATATGGCTGTAACAAACACTGTCACATGTATCACATGGCAGGATTTGTGGTATTAACTGCTCTATCAAAAGTTCGGTGCACCTCGAACTTTGACCCAACCGGATGTTATTTGGTTTAGTACTACCTGAAATTCAGCAGACCTGTCAATTGTGCCTAATTACAACTTGTTAAAACCGCTGACCCTAATTATTATATTAGACAGTGTAAAATAGTACTCTATAGAACATGTTTTTTGTTTTGTTTTGTTGTTTTTTGTGGGGGGTTTTTGGGGGGAGGGTAGGGCGGGGTTTGTTGTTTTTTAATTATTTATTTTTTGTTTTTTTGCATTTAACATACACATTGCTTATAGCATTTTGTTTGAGTTATACATTTTTCTGGTAGCCATGGGAAACTAGGATCAGCGACTTTAAAGCAAACCTATCTCGGTAAAGTACAGACACAAAAAATAACTGTGAAAATAGTAGTTTTAATAACAGTTTATTTGACATTCAAAACATGAATAGTTAAACACTTTGACTGAAACTTGACTCTGTGCTGTAGGTTACTGTATTCATGAAAAAGCAAATCACAAGATATTCAAATTTCAAAATACTTAAAACAGTGATTCTACAACCTCAAAAAAATAATTGCAGGAGAGAATTTTTTTTAATTGAAATTCAACTAAAACAGTAGGATGGGATGGGGTGAAAAGTAATCATTGTCCATTTTACTGAAATGTATATGGTGCAAAGCACAGATCATATTGAAACTAAGTAAAACAATAAACACCGTTATCGGCAATGTTTTTGTGCAAACGACTTTCAAGTAATGACGTTCAAACCAAATGTCAATAATTTCAAACCACCTAAGGAGCCGTTCATAATTTTCACGAGCGTACAAACCGTACGCTTTTGACCATCGCCCCCCCCCCCCCTTAAACGTGTACATCCCCAAATGAAAAATGTTGATCGACATTTTTAATTTTCAAAAAAAGTGTACGCTGGCCCCTTAACCCCCTCCCCCCGCGTACGGTTTGTACGCTCGTGATAATGTTGAAAATTATGGACGGCTCCTAAAGGAATCCTCTCGAAGAAATAACCACGAGTTGTACCATATTCTGTTATTTATTGGTCTTCTGATTTCTGCAGCCAGACCACTTCCTCTACCCGCTGCACGGACAAGCCGTCTGACACTAACTGGCGTGGGCACCTTTCTCAGAATAAGAACATTTATATACATTCTGGACAATGGCTCAGATTCAACGACCGAGCTAACACTTTGTAAATAGAACCTACTACTGGGATCGTTGCCCAAACAGAAATCAATTATAGTTCCATGAACTTCTCGTGGAAGATATTCTGTGGTTAGTTTTTCAGGAGGGCTCTCATCGGGTGGCAAGTTACATCTGTTGTGTTGGATATCAACTTGATATCAGTTGATACAACACCGAGGTTCTAATCGGGTGGTAAGTTAGAACAATTACCATAGTTTGACACCCAATAGCCGTTGTTAAACATTCATTCATTCATTCATTCATTCATTTTGCAAGTTACATCTGTTTGGTTGGATATCAAATTCTTCATCAGATTATACAACACCGAGGTTTTTATCTGGTCGCAAGTTAGATTCGTAGGGAGGAAAATCAACGTCATCATCAGATTCACCAGATCGATCTTTTATCGTGAAGAGTATATGCACTAGAACATCACGGTTAACAGCCATACTGACATGGTGTTCTCCTTCATTTTCTAGAAAATAGTCCAGGGTTAACAGAACTATGCCAACGTTATATATCCCTGTCGGAGAAAGAAGTGCTGTATGTGCGAGGCCCTGTGCAGAAATAACGAGAAACTATACATTAAGCTCTACTGACAATGCTAACAGTGTGCAATGATCGTCGTATGTGCTGTCTTGTTGCATTTGTGCCACGTACGTGTGTGTCTCCTTCAGTGAATGGGCTGTACTCCTTGGAAAATGTATGTATATGTGTCACTGCCTCGTGGCGGAGTATTTCATCTGACCTGTAAATGGAGAAGAGCGATAGCTGATGTGCAACTGATGAAAATTGACAGGAACCTGGTTGGTCTTGAGAATCGTAGAGGACCTGAACTCCAGCGTTGTTGAATATATCAATATCATTCAAACCGTCACTGTGAGTCATAGGGATTAGATATGTTGGACGGTGGACCAGCTGTTTTTTCAACGTAGTGTTGTGCATAGCTGTTAAACGTTTTCGCCTTTTCTCTTTTTAAGCATTTATGCTTGCTATGTCACGGACTTCTCTCTCTGGTGTTGTAAATTTTACAAAGTACAGACCATTCTGAGTGTTTCGTTTCACAACAACTCCTTTCAACACATACCGTCTGTGCGGTGCATGTCTCTTGGTGCCTGTTGATGGATGCCTGACAAGGACCCACTCTCCCTCCTTATAAACCGATAACTGAGTATTTCCAGAACACCATTTTATCATCCTAGTTGAGCATCAACTAGAAGCTTCTTTAACTTTTCTCACAATTCGACGACAATTTTGGCTCGTGTATACCTGAATTAGACACATATATCCAATGTCTTCTTTTGGTAATCAGTTGATAGCTTCCTGTATTTTGTGCAGGTTCTTAGCCGAGTTGAAGCCTTGTTTCTTAGAAGAGCAATATTGAATTTTGGACCTCACAGCTTTGTGGCTCACTTCACATTTTCCTTCTGACTGTGGGTGGTATGGGAGGCTTCTAATCACTTTTATGCCTCTTTTGTCAAGTATCTTGGTGACTTCGCCTTGAAATGTTGTGCCCTGGTCACACTGTATAATTGTTGGCTGGTCATGTTCAGCGAAGACATTTTCAAATTCTTCCAGCGGTCTCAAGATAAAAAATCTTGAAAAAACATCCAAGACAGAAACAATGTAGTTGGATGTTCGAAGATGACTTTATCTTTCATCATATTAATAAGTTCTACTTGCCACCTTTCACCGACAGGTGAAGCTGTAACTGGTACCGGGATTGCTTCATTGTAAAATTTAGCAACATATGTTGACATTTTGTGGATTTCCGTAACACACCTCCAACTTTTCTGGCTAACACCTATGTATCTGTGTTTGAGCTGATTGATGCTGTACTGGACGGGATTCACTACCATGGTTTTCTTCGGATTGTGTTATTACTAATTTTCGAATAGTCTTTTTTTACCACTTCTTTTAGCTTGTAAAACAGATTCCCATTGTTGACTGAAAATGTGGATCTATTTCTGAAGTACTTTTTTTTATTGCGTTCATCTGTATTCTAGATCTCTCTTTCACAGCAACATTGAAAGTACCTTGTACTTTTTGAACGATTGTATCGTACTATTCTTTCGAAAACGACAACAACAATGTGTATTGCCGTTTCTGTCCCCTCGTTGTCCTCTCATCCATCTCTGTTAACGTTGCTGATCTCCAGTTTAGCCTGCAAGAAGATAAATAATATCAACAACAACAACAATTGAATCCCGTTGGGAGTTTGAAAGACAAGCATACATATCAGTGAATGTGTAACGTGTATGACTTATAATTATGTGAAATTTGAGCAATCAATGGATTAACAGTTTGTTTTGGACCAACTACTGATGGTACGAAAAACAGTTTATGTGTAATAGAATATGTTTACTGTCATCCAAAGTTATATTTTTTGCAAGGTTAAATGGTCTTACATGAATTAGTTGAGAAGATATATGTTCCGGAAATTGAAATAAACCGTGAAAAGTAGGCCACAGTGACCTATTGTAAAGGTTTGTGATACAACACCAACCCAACTTCTTCCTGTACAGAGGTCCGGTGGTATTACATGCCTTGGTGTCCAAGATATAGTCCGGACAAGAAAAAAACAAGACAGACACGGTGGGACGTAGCCTGGTAGTGAAGCGCATGCCTGATGTGCGTTCGGTCTAGGATCGATCCCCGTTGGTGGGCCCATTGGGCTAAACTTCATTTCAGCCAGTGCACCACAACTGGTATATCAAAGGCAGTGGTATGTCGTACCCTGTTTATGACATGCTGCATATAAAATATCGCTTGCTTCTAATGGAAAAAGGTAGCGGTTTTCTCTCCGAGTATATGCAAAATGCAAAAATTACCTTTTTTAAAAAAATCCAATAGCCGATGATTAATAAATCATTGTGGTCAAGTGGTGGCGTTAAACAAAACCCTGTTTTACAGATGGCAGGGCGAATGTACGTGCGGACTGGCGGACAACACCATACAACCCGTCACAAATGGACGTATAACAAAACCCTGTTTTACAGATGGCAGGGCGAATGTACGTGCGGACTGGCGGACAACACCATACAACCCGTCACAAATGGACGTATAACAAAACCCTGTTTTACAGATGGCAGGGCGAATGTACGTGCGGACTGGCGGACAACACCATACAACCCGTCACAAATGGACGTATAACAAAACCCTGTTTTACAGATGGCAGGGCGAATGTACGTGCGGACTGGCGGACAACACCATACAACCCGTCACAAATGGACGTATAACAAAACCGAGTTTTACAGATGGCAGGGCGAATGTACGTGCGGACTGGCGGACAACACCATACAACCCGTCACAAATGGACGTATAACAAAACCCTGTTTTACAGATGGCAGGGCGAATGTACGTGCGGACTGGCGGACAACACCATACAACCCGTCACAAATGGACGTATAACAAAACCCTGTTTTACAGATGGCAGGGCGAATGTACGTGCGGACTGGCGGACAACACCATACAACCCGTCACAAATGGACGTATAACAAAACCCTGTTTTACAGATGGCAGGGCGAATGTACGTGCGGACTGGCGGACAACACCATACAACCCGTCACAAATGGACGTATAACAAAACCCTGTTTTACAGATGGCAGGGCGAATGTACGTGCGGACTGGCGGACAACACCATACAACCCGTCACAAATGGACGTATAACAAAACCCTGTTTTACAGATGGCAGGGCGAATGTGACGTGCGGACTGGCGGACAACACCATACAACCCGTCACAAATGGACGTATAACAAAACCCTGTTTTACAGATGGCAGGGCGAATGTACGTGCGGACTGGCGGACAACACCATACAACCCGTCACAAATGGACGCATAACAAAACCCTGTTTTACAGATGGCAGGGCGAATGTACGTGCGGACTGGCGGACAACACCATACAACCCGTCACAAATGGACGCATAACAAAACCCTGTTTTACAGATGGCAGGGCGAATGTACGTGCGGACTGGCGGACAACACCATACAACCCGTCACAAATGGACGCATAACAAAACCCTGTTTTACAGATGGCAGGGCGAATGTACGTGCGGACTGGCGGACAACACCATACAACCCGTCACAAATGGACGCATAACAAAACCCTGTTTTACAGATGGCAGGGCGAATGTACGTGCGGACTGGCGGACAACACCATACAACCCGTCACAAATGGACGCATAACAAAACCCTGTTTTACAGATGGCAGGGCGAATGTACGTGCGGACTGGCGGACAACACCATACAACCCGTCACAAATGGACGACAACACCATACAATAACAAAACCCTGTTTTACAGATGGCAGGGCGAATGTACGTGCGGACTGGCGGACAACACCATACAACCCGTCACAAATGGACGCATAACAAAACCCTGTTTTACAGATGGCAGGGCGAATGTACGTGCGGACTGGCGGACAACACCATACAACCCGTCACAAATGGACGTATAACAAAACCCTGTTTTACAGATGGCAGGGCGAATGTACGTGCGGACTGGCGGACAACACCATACAACCCGTCACAAATGGACGTATAACAAAACCCTGTTTTACAGATGGCAGGGCGAATGTACGTGCGGACTGGCGGACAACACCATACAACCCGTCACAAATGGACGTATAACAAAACCCTGTTTTACAGATGGCAGGGCGAATGTACGTGCGGACTGGCGGACAACACCATACAACCCGTCACAAATGGACGTATAACAAAACCCTGTTTTACAGATGGCAGGGCGAATGTACGTGCGGACTGGCGGACAACACCATACAACCCGTCACAAATGGACGTATAACAAAACCCTGTTTTACAGATGGCAGGGCGAATGTACGTGCGGACTGGCGGACAACACCATACAACCCGTCACAAATGGACGTATAACAAAACCCTGTTTTACAGATGGCAGGGCGAATGTACGTGCGGACTGGCGGACAACACCATACAACCCGTCACAAATGGACGTATAACAAAACCCTGTTTTACAGATGGCAGGGCGAATGTACGTGCGGACTGGCGGACAACACCATACAACCCGTCACAAATGGACGTATAACAAAACCCTGTTTTACAGATGGCAGGGCGAATGTACGTGCGGACTGGGCGGACGTATAACACTGTTTTACAGATGGCAGGGCGAATGTACGTGCGGACTGGCGGACAACACCATCACCCGTCAAATGGACGTATAACAAAACCCTGTTTTACAGATGGCAGGGCGAATGTACGTGCGGACTGGCGGACAACACCATACAACACCATACAAAACCCGTCACAAATGGACGTACGTATAACAAAACCCTGTTTTACAGATGGCAGGGCGAATGTACGTGCGGACTGGCGGACAACACCATACAACCCGTCACAAATGGACGTATAACAAAACCCTGTTTTACAGATGGCAGGGCGAATGTACGTGCGGACTGGCGGACAACACCATACAACCCGTCACAAATGGACGTATAACAAAACCCTGTTTTACAGATGGCAGGGCGAATGTACGTGCGGACTGGCGGACAACACCATACAACCCGTCACAAATGGACGTATAACAAAAATATATACAAAATAATTGTTTATTGTTGTTAATTTTCAATACTTGAATACAAATTCTTGCTCCTTTATGAGCTTGACAGTTCATCAAAATCACTCGGCTAAAGTTATTCATGTAAATAAAGGCTGGATTATGTGCTTTCAAGATGACTATTTTACTCGTGTATGTGTTTTAGGCGAAAATAAAAATTAAGTTTGTTTGTCCTCACCCGACCGACCCACAAAAATCGGCCCGTGTCAAAATCTTTTTTGACCTCTTTTCAAGCATTTTTTTTTTTTTTTAAACCAAGTTGTGTCAAGCAAACGTTTTAAAACCCAGATATATTTAACCCAACTTTATTAACGTTTGTCGATTCGT
The DNA here is from genome assembly GCF_016097555.1 of Gigantopelta aegis. Taxonomy (NCBI): domain Eukaryota; kingdom Metazoa; phylum Mollusca; class Gastropoda; order Neomphalida; family Peltospiridae; genus Gigantopelta; species Gigantopelta aegis. The sequence continues at coordinate 18,796,586 of NC_054703.1, read as the reverse complement.
TGAAAATTTGAAATTCTGTAGGCCTTGCTTATAGTATTAACAATAACGAGAACACGTTTTTCCCGTGATAGCACGAGATCTCGCAGTGCATGTTGATGGCACGTGCACATGATAATGGCGTTTCGCTTGGACATGAATGAAAGTGTGAAACGAAAGCATTTGTGCAACTTTACACTGTGTTGTTCCGTTGTTCTACACTGTGGGACGTTATCAAACAGTATATGCAGTAATGTTATTTCCGATTTCGGCGATGATTGTAATTGGAATGAGGTACTCGAGTCATTAATTACGCATTGTGACCGTTCAAAAAGCGGAAACGACTTGTTTCGATTGATGGAATCCGACAAACGTTCAGTGTCTTTGACTTCAACATTGAATGGAACAGATATGTTTTATCCTAATATGCAGGAGAAAATAAGTGTCGTGCATCACTTTGACAAATGTTTAAAGTACGCCAAATTTGAAATTGAACGATGTGTTACGGAACCGTCAAACGACGAGAGTGCTTTGTTAACCGGCGGCGGTGTGAACGCATTTCGCAGGATGATGGATGCTAGAACCGAAACGAAACCACCGCCACTAAAGGACGTCAGAAGTGGTAGATTCACAGGTATGTATTTATGATTATTCAATACTCCTGAATAAAAATTAAGATTATAACTGCTAATAAATCTTAAAATAAAACATTATACAGTTTTGTGAATTACGTGTAGAGGGTGGATAAGGGAGAGTCTTCAAATAAGTTACTGTTCTAAAACTTTTACTTTAGTTGGTTCATTGATTTATTGTAAGTAAGTCGCTGTTTAAAATGTCTATTTGTAGCATTGAAATGTGGAAATGGTTGGCATAACGTACATTGAACAACTTGTTCATGGGTCAGTGGGATGGGGGTGTTTTTGTCAGAGCATTGCCTCCCAGACCAGGCGGGTTAGCCCGGTGCGCGGAAGCTATGCTCAATTTTGTGTAGAAATTATTGGACTGTACATAAATTATTAATATATAATGAATGTTTTAGGATACCCCAACGCCGAGAAAATATCAGATATTGCATGCCAAGCAATGGTAAATAAGTGACGAAATGAATGCTATATAAATGACGATTTCATTTATTAAAGTGACAGCCTCTGGAATATTTTTTATTATTTAAGCATTTAGAACAGTTAATTCAATCACGTTTCGTGCATAAGTAGCAGCGCACTCCACATAGAATACGCTAGCTTTTCGTAGTCAATAACAGTGTCTTTCGAAACTGGGACGAGAAGAGCGGCTCACTTGAACTTCTGCTTTCATTGGTTGATCGCAAGCGTGAAATTCCCCAACAAGAGATACGTGCTTGTTCGATCAAGTCTTCCATATGTATGACGTCAAATACCGATAAAAATAGAACGGTTTAGCTAGACTGCGATACAAAATGGCGTTTTTGTTTTCTTCAAACTGTATAGTAAACATTTGATGATAGACGTTAATGGCAACAACTCGCCAGTAAATTAAAAGTGCAGTTATACTTGAATTTGAACTTAGAACTTGATTTTATTGGATTTATTCCAGAGAATGTCACTTTAAGAATTGAACATGATAATTTTTGAGGTTCATGCTAGTATGAAACACAAAACCGATTTAAACACTGTCACGGGGATTCTATAATTCCCGTAACTGAATAAAACACGATTATCAAAATATCTCTCCTAACTGTATATCTATTAGATCTCTCTGTAACAGGCTGTTAAACCCTAGTATGGCTCGTCTCTAGGTATGATCAGAGATACGATCTTGTATAAAGTATATATTATTATAGCACGTTTAGCTCACTAGAAACACAACAAAACACAATACACTTTGGAATCTGTATTATCCTACGCTGACAAATGTACAGCCGTAGTAGTAAATTAATAACAGCAATAATAACAACCCAGAACTGATCACTTAATTAGTTAATCTCTAGGTGTCTAGTTACACAATATGCGAATCACTTCACCGTTACACCACACCCACACGTGTGATAATTGAGAAACGCTTACAGGAGAAGTTAATTAATAAAGGAATTACAACACCATTCCTAACTGGTTAATTTTTAATTAACCCTTACTACTCGTTCAGTAACGTGTGATAATTTAGGAACGCTTCTTGGGGAACTTAATTAATAAAGGAATTACAGCTCTATTCCTAACGGGTTAATTTTTAATTAACCCTAACTACTCATTCAGTAACCTTGTGACACAGAATTAATACTGGTACCTATCACAATAAAGACAATAACCTACAGTTTACCCAGGTCGTCTAGGATGACTGGCTAAGCTTTATATTACCAAATACTCGTATAATGTTAGAACAAAAAGTCTACGATTTATTGGTATAATACAGTATTAAAATATTTAAAGTCACATCAATCACATCAAGGTTATACACAGAGCAGAAATGATATTTACCAAAGTCCAAACGGACTAACGTTCCCAGGAAGCTTCCTTTCCCGTTCTCCTCGATATCTCTAAAACACTAGCTATTTATTATAAATCAGGATTTTGCCTGGGGGTACAAGGCGGTACCTCACGTATCATCTCATATTCTACCTCTACTAGAGTCGGTATATTTCTCTCTGATCGTCAGTCTGGCTGTCGCCAACCGCGAGCAATCTCCTGGCCATAAACAGCACTACCGGAGATATTACGTAACTACTAGCCACATGGCCTCCGCACCTGGCTGGGTGTGTATTAGGCGTACCGATCGAAGACCGTCGCGCAGAAGTATTACGTAACAAGTTGCCCATCTGGGCTTAAGTGCAATTAAACTGCACACGGCCCTCTAACACAAGTAAAATCGCCACAGGCGAAAACAAATTTAAGAGCATGTACCGTCACACACACTGTATGAATGGCATAGTGCAATAGCACGAAGCCATTCCTTCTAAAGTGTGTAAATAGGTTTTGGGTTTCATAGTATCATGAACCTCAAAAATTATAACGATCAATTCTTATAATTCCAAACATGGAAAATGTTATAACCAATTTCCCATGGCTGGTACATCAGGTTTGGTATGTACTGTCCTGTCTTTAAGTAAGTGCACATAACAGATCGCTTGCTGCTTAATAGCCTAAGTGGTGTCCCATTACTGGTATACCACATCTGATCTCCAAAACCGTCGTACAGTCAACATTGTATCTGCATATAGTAGTTGAAACAATGTTTTATGCAAAATAATTTATGATATGTAGTGTCCTGACTGTGGGAAAGTATATAAAAAAGATAATTGCTGCTTTTCCGGTAGTAGCCCATAGAGTTGCAGCTACAGGTTTCCCAGACTAAATATATATCAGCCAGACTAGAAATTAGTAAAATATGCAAGATAAATAAAATAATGCAATATCTGTTTGAAATTTGTGTTCTACGTTTCGACATAGGATTCCATATTTCAGCTTTTATTATGAAAAGTAGGTCATTATTAGAATCAACCACAAATTTAAATAACAGTGTAAGAAGCATATGCATATATGTATAGTCTGACGTTAATTTCATCTGTTACAAGTTATTGATTTTTTTCTTCAGGTTCTTGAAGTTTGAAGGCTACAATGATTGGAGGAAAAAGAAGTCAAAGAAGCCACAGCTACATGCAAAAGATCTTGATATTCATAGCCAAACCGTATTTCGTTTGACAAGCAAGCCCTATGTACAAGTTTGGAATAATGAACTTAAAAATGATTTAAATTCCTTGGCAGCTTCCCTCAGCTCTTATGCCTCCTACTTGAAGTCGAGCAACATCAAGCAGCAAACTAGGCAACAACAGCTTTATCCAGTTCGACAGGTAACTGATAATGTATGGATTGAGTACAAACCTGCTTCAGCAACAACAGTAGCACCAGAGTATGGAATTCTAGAAACAGCATTAGGCGAGTTAAAAGACTTTGAAATCCTATTCTTTGATCCAGATGTACACCAAATTTCAAGTAAAACTGGATCACAAAAGTATCAAGAAAAGTACAGATTTTTTGACAATCTTCATCTTTCGCAAGACGTGGCTTTGCTGTCCTATGATCCAGGTGGTTCGCAAACATCTAGTAAAGTTATTTGGAAAATTCCAGCAGGAGTCGGCTCTTCAGAGTTAATGACTACTGCAAGTCGTGTTGTAAAAGACCTCGGTTCCAGACTGTCAGAATTCCATACAAGGCAAATGAAGCGAGATTTCACAAGAAAGTTCTGCAATGTAGCAGGAAGCAAGATTCCATCTCATGTGTTAAGGGCAATATATGCAGAATTGACTCTTGATGCATCATCAGATCAAAATCCTGTCATAGACGCCAGAGTTCGGCAAGCAGTACTGGCTGGTGATCCAGATTTGGTGGTTGATATGCGCCATTTAAATAAAGGCCGTCCAGATGATGCATTTGATGCATTTTTCCAGGAACTAGAAAAGCAAATCGAGTCAATAACTGCAGCTGATGAAAGACGTCATAATGTTGAACATATTTCCAGATTTATTTCTGTGCGGGACTTGATTGAGCAAGTAAAATCTCGCCTTCCCCCAACACAGCAGTACCAAGTGAATCTACAGTCCTCTTTGCTTTTGTGCCAAAAAATTCTCATACTAAAGTAGCAAAACTTTACAAAAGTCGAGTGCCTTTGAGATTTACTGTGCAAACACGACAGCTTCGGGCTTCACACCAAGATGATCACTATTGTGCAGCACAGTTCAAATATATGCGTGAGTTTGCTGTGAAACATCGAGACAGAGTTACCTTTGTGTGTCTAGATGACAAATCAAAACTAGATTTTGGAGAGCCGGGTGCTGCCTTATCATCAGGAGTGCGCGGAAAGAAATCTGTTGTTCCTACTACATCAACTCTTTCATGTTTGGATCATGATGTAGGCCAAAAGGGCTCTATCACACCATCAGTGTGTCTAAATGTAGAGATACCTGAAACACCAGACGGTTCTTTCTACAGAGGCCAAGTAACTGTTATTTTCAAAGATAGCATTTTTGAGCCAAGCTCACCCTTTAGGCATGCTGTTGAACTTCAGAATATCCTAGCACAGGAAGGTACCTTCAAACCAGTCTTGATGTTGTTCACAGATGGTGGTCCTGATCACAGAGTCACATATCATGCAGTGAAACTTTCACTCATCATTCTCTTTCAGCGTCTTGGCTTGGACATGATAGTTGCTGGTCGAACAGCCCCAGGGCACAGTTGGGCAAATCCTGCAGAAAGAATCATGAGTTTACTTAATCTTGCATTTCAGAATGCAGCTCTAACGAGGAATGAATGTACTAGTGCTGTGGAACAGGCACTGAGGAGTTGCAATTCAATGGAAGACATCCGGAAAAAGAGTCGGACTGTACCAGGACTTGAAGATGCTTGGGTTGCATCACTCCAAGAGATGGAAAAAATGCTTCAGGAGAGAGTTGAGCGGATCCAGTTGAAAGGTCAAAACTTTAAATGTCTCAGTGCAGCTACAAAAGATGCAATCAATGAATTTGAGGATGATATCCAGAACATTGATCCAGAACTTGTTAAGGGACAATATCAGCAAGTGAATGTGAACAAAAAGCAGAAATATCAGGACTTTTTGAAGACTCACTGTCTAGAGCGCACATACACTTTTCAGGTCAGAAAATGTAATGATGCGGCATGTTGTGTTCCGCCAGTTATTCAGTTTCCTTGGCTGCCTGACCCAGAAATTGCCTTGGATGGTCAGCACTTCAAGCCCTTTGATGAAGTACTTGGCTTTCCTACGACTGAAAAAGACCGTCCATCTTCTCAAAGGCAAACCCTGACTGCTATTGCGGAAGATCAACAGGTATGTGAGATAGACTATGTATAGTGACATCTGCTTAAATTGCACTTGACCAGCCTCGGGGGCGCAGTGGTTAAGCTATCGGCTCACAGGCTGGTAGGTACAGGGTTCGTATCCCAGTACCGGCTCCCACCCAGAGCAAATTTAAAGACTCAATTGTAGGTGTAAGGCCACTACACCCTCCTTTGTCTTAATAACACGTTAACATCTGCTAACAATTAACCACTGTCCTGAACAGACTGCCCACATAGCTGAGGTGTGTGGCCATGACAGTGTGCTTGGACCTTAATTAGATATAAGCACGAAAATAAAGTTGAAATGCGATTGCACTGTATACAAAATATATTAACAGTATAATACCAATATGATTATTGGTATTAATCTCTTGACTAAACATATGTAAATATTAACAATATATTAAAGCAATTTATTGCCACTCTTTAATTGTAACACTCAAGAAATGCTTCAGATGTAATACAGTATTTATATTAGATTTAGACATCTTCAAAATAGTATTGTATTTAATACAAACAAGAAATCACATACTTGCAATGTTTATTTAATACTTTATTTATTCAGGGCTGCAAGAATTCAGTACTTGTTGGTCAGAATGTCCGGCAGACGGTTCACTGCCATGAATGTGGGAAACCACGCTGTGTCTACTCAAAATCCTCTTTCACAAGTCATGATACCAGGTCCTTCAAGCGACTGATCGAGTCTCATGACTACACTTGTGGGTCCATCTTGACCCCTGATGGTGAGTTTTCAAGATTTTATTGATGACATCTTAATTTGAAATCATTGTTTCTCTCCAATGTGTGTATCCATATAGGACTTTTCACTAGTCCTGTTATCAGGTCCTTCAGGCATACCAAGACTACACATGTGCGTACCAAGACTACACATGTGGGTCTATCTTAACTGCTGATGGTTAGTTCAATGTCAATTTTTTTATTGAAAAGATCTTAATTTGAAATCATTGTTTATCTCAGATGGGTGTATACATTTATTGTTATGCAATAAATACAAGTACTAGTATAAGCCCAGCAGGAAAACTGGGTTGAAGAAATCTCAATAGTGATGGTACTAATTAATTTTCATTCTTTGTAACACCAGTAATAATATTTAATGGACAAAAAGTATAATACAATGCACATATTCATTTTCCTTCTATTTGCATTTTAGGTCACATACTTCAAGGCAAGGCATTTGTCAGACTTCAGATGTGCTGTACCACTCCAATCGAGTTTGCATATTTTGCATCATCGTCCATCGTCCGCAAGGATATATGTTGTCATTGTGGGAGTTTCGGGGAAGAACGAGACAAGGATCTCATGCAGAACTATCGCGTTGTATTACCTGTTTGCATTAATTGCAAGCACCTTGGATCTCCAAAGAGGAATCCTATTCGGAAATGAATATGTTAACTAGTGTGTTAATCTTAACTATAAAACAGTACACTTTAAGCCGATTGCTTTGTTATATTATCTGTAGAACAAAAGGCTACATTTTACTTTAAACCAATAGTGGTGCAAATACCGGTAAGTTACATTCAAATGATTTATTTTCTTGAATATGTATGGAATCCCCACCCCACCCCACACAACTCAAAAAAAAAAGAAAGATTTTTCCTACCGACCTACCCACATTTGAAATTGCAGGTCGGAAATGGACAAACAAAAATATTTTTAAGGATGGCCTTATAAATACATAAATGCTATATATTCTGGATCCAAATAATTCACAAACAATAACATTGAAATTTAAATTTACTTATCCATGATAAATATAATTATATCCTAGATAAGTAAAACTGAAACAAATATCAATATTATGACGTCATTATTTTATTGCAAGGTATTAAACAAAGCACTACCTACTGTAATCACACGACTAATAAAAAAAACCTTATTTGCTGGCAGTCTAATACTTGTGTCACAGTCTTCCTTTCAATTGGGACGGGACGTAGCGTAGTGGTAAAGCGCTCGCTTGATGCGCGGTCAGTCGGGGATAGATCCCCGTCGCTGAACCCATTTCTCTGTCTAGTCAGTACACCACGACTAGCATACCAAAGCCCATGGTATGTGCTATCCTATGTGGAATGCTGCATATAAAAGATCCCTTGCTACAAATGGAAAAACTCTTGCGGGTTTCCTCTCTAAAACTTTATGTCAGAATTACCAAATGTTTGACATCCAATAAATCAATGTGCTATAGTGGTGTCGTTAAACAACAACAACAAAAATCCTTATAGTGATATAGCATTGTTCTACCACCACCATCGAGGGGTTACGCCTGAATGTAAAATGAAGAAAATAACTGCTCGTACTACAGACCTCAAGATCTATCACTCTCACTTCTATGAGACTAGTTCAACGAGAGTAATGTTTAGCTCCTCTTAGCATGTGTATTTATGTGGTATCAATATGTTAATATCTTCAATGCCCCCCACCACCCAACCCCCACCCCCATGATATAAGTTTCGCAATTAATAACTCCCCTCAATTTGTTTCATGTAGAAATCTAGTACTATGAAGTTCTCTAAGAATGCTCGAAAATTTTCGCTCATATAACATTTGTTATCAGAGTTCCAGAGAAATGTACTATACTATAATTATCAATTATTGCCCGTCATTGTCACCTCGGCCGTTGGCCTGGGTCAATATCAATTTATTCGGTCCATAAAACATGATATTGCCCGAAATGTGGTCAATAATTGTTTTATTACATAATGTCATCCATAAGACTCGTACATTCCTGCTTTGTTTAACAGAATCGATATACGCCAACGCTTATAATTTCCCGCAATGCGTTAAAACTGATGGGATTTTAATGACGTCACGTAATCCTATGACGTTGTATGACACGCAAAAAATAAAATTCGAGACATTATAACCAGCAAGAGTGCCAAAATCATATTAATAGCAAAATAAAACACAAAATGTGATAAATCTGAACATACATTTATACTGAACAGTTACCGATTACCTTCAAATGCTTTTTTATTTGTAACATAAATACACAATTTGACGATTACTGATCTTGTTTTTGTCGTATTTGCGGAATTAAAACTCGGTATGACTAAAGATGTTATCTTTTTGCTAAAGGACAAAAGCGTTTTGTCACAACTTTGTGCTTGTTTGCATTAGATTTAGCAGTTGACGTTGCATTACGTTACCTACTCATTTATTGGATAGAATTTTGTCTCATCTTTATTTTCATTGGTCAGGGCAATATCACTTTTGAAAATGGGCAGAATTTTGAAAATAGCAATTAGTGGAGACAAAAAAAAGTTAGTAGAATTAAAAAAAAAAAAAAAAAAAGTTACAGCCCCAAAAAAGAGAGAAGAATTGACTGCTCGGCCGAATATTTATATAATTTGGAGCATTTTAAACCGACAGTCCAAAAATAAATAAGAGAAAGAAGAGAGGATCGGACTATTTAATAATATTTTTAAAAAAAGAAGTAATTTCGACATCAAATTTTGAAAGGTCTAAAAGTTTAAAGTCCCATCAATATATCCTGAGAAAGGCTGACGCCTACGGCGAGCTGATAAGGGGTCCAGTGGTCAAGTTCGGGACTTCGTGCTTCCTGTCCATAATAGTTGGTATGACCTGGTGGTAGCCGGCGCCGAAGATAGCCTTGAGGATCCTGTGGATGGTCTGGCTATTCATCAATCGTAGCAGGATCGGTTGTCGTTAGCAGTCTCGGCGCCGGTGGATCATAACGAGTCTCGAGTGACCTTCCTTGGTCCGGAGATGGTGTAGTTCGTACAGTGGTCAACAGGCCTGGTTTAGGAACTTCCCAATCAGCTTGCCGGGGTCGGTGGTGTCCCCTACACGCAATGCCGGAACGCTGGCTTGATCTTGACTTGAAAGCATGCGTCTTCCGGCTGGGCTGGGGGGGGGGGGGGGGGGGGTACGTTGTCGCCTCAGCGTGGCTGGCTGGCTGGCTGGCAGGTTTAGTGGCCTTGCGCTTCGCCGCCGCAACAACAACAGGGTCCCTTGCCTGCTCAACGGGAGCGGTCGGTAAAGTTGACCGCTGCACCTGAGCAGGCGTTAAGTCGACGCAGGGGGCGATGGCGGCGAATGAGCCATGGCGGTGTTCAGTAGGACTGCCGTAGCGTCTAAGCTGGTCTCCGCTGGTGGCGTCGTCCTCCTCTTCGGCGAAGTTGTAGTGGGGGACGGCGATGCAGACGGGACCGCCGCTGGCGGTTGAGCCGCCCCTGACGCACGTTCCTTCCTCCTCTTCTTGTCTTCTTCCTGGAGTCCGCGTCGCCATAAACCAGTCACGGTCGCCCTTGACCCGGTGTACGCGACGCGGAACTCCACAAGCATTCCGAAGCTTGCCATTAGCCACACACCCCCCCCCCCCACCCCCACCCCCAGGTGGGGGGGGGGGGCAAGTTAAGAACGCACGACGAAACGTCCAGGGCCCATATTATCGAAGCCATTTTAGCCACGATATGTCGTAAATCTGTCGTAAGTGACTGCGGCAAAAGTCGTAGCGTATTTTCTCCAATATATCGTAAATACATCGTAGATCCTACAACAAGTTCCTACCTGTCGTAGACTAGAACCAATATGGCGCCTTACTTCTTATTTCATGATAATGACGAAGATACAGCTCCCCAGTTTTGTAAACTCGAAGTATTTTGCCGTCAAAACTTTAAAACAGTATTGCAACCGTGACCTTTGATTGTTACGCTGCCTATTTTAGAAAATTTACCAATCGATATAATGGGGCCTGATCGGGGTTGTTGAAGAAGCCACAGGTGTGAAATGTGATATGCACCTAAATAATGTATCGGAAAGCCCAAATAAAAGAAATATTATTGAAGTTAAAGCCGCACGCCCTAGTACCATCCAGCGAAAATAAATTATAATTTGGTTAATCTACAAACCTGTAACACACTTAGATCACGTTTTTATCAAATGGAGTGAAAAAGCAGGTTTTATATCGATAAATACCATGGGATTCCCCATGTCCCAATTGCTTGAAATAATTTTGAAAGTTAGTATTCTGATGTCACCGGACATCAATGCCTACGTCACGACAAATTTCACAGAGTGCGCACAGACTTGGGGTGCGTTCCTTTCACCTCTCCTGGACATGTTCCAACTGTTCTGTCCTGGTTGTATCCCCTCTCCAGATATCGTAAGGCTTTTAAGGGTTTGTAACGTTTTGTATTGAGACAATTACTTGTCTGAACTTTATTTTTGCTGAAAATGTTCACGAACTGTGAAGAAAAATCTCACAAATGAACAAAAAGCAAACGACAACAAATCGGATGTTGATTGCGCGAACCGTGCACGAGAAAACAAACCGAACCAAAATGATAACGGTCACGTGGTATACGAACGTCTGTGACGTTTACACAGGAAGATTCCCTCTAAAAATAGATTGGACCTCGCTTGCTTAACGGTTTTTTCTCGAGTGTGCGCGGCTTTTTAAGAAATACAAAAAAATGCATTTCGTGGTTTTACAAACATTAGGATTACCAGGATTACCAAAAACCACTTCAGGTGAATGGAAATGTGTATTCTAAATAATAAAATGTAAGTAAAGTGCAATTTTATTTGTGAAAAAATGGGTTTAATAGCGAAAAAAACCGCCGTAATGGTTAACAACTAGCCGTAACTAGGACGTGTCCCTTTAACCCAATTGACAATTTTTCGCTATTTAGAGCAATAAAAAATTAGACATGAAACTTTTCCAAAATTAATATTTGAAATGTCTTAGTGGTACATAAAAAATGTAAAGATTTAAAAAAAATCTTTAAATAAAATATTATTTTATTAAATAATATTTATACTGCATTATTAAGATAGTAAAATATGTTGTGTGAACGTTTCAGGGGGTGGGTGGATGTATGTACAAACGTTATATTACAAAAATATTTTGTTTGTTTTTTAATGTGGGTTTTTTTTTTTTACCTTCTCATAAACACTGTCACGGCAACAGAGTTTAACGTAGGTAGTTACAGCTCACATCGGATATTTCAGATGGTTTCCCCCTGCAGTTTTCTTTTTAGATATTGATTCTAAATGTTAAAATACTATGAAATTCAAAATATTATTGTTTACATTTCTGGCAGTTGTTTTTAATTGCTATTTGAAGTATTTTAGTTCATTGGTTTGTTTCCGTCATTAATATACCAGGAAATGCCACTAATTTGTAGTCATCTTCCCCCCCCCCCCCCCCCCCCCCCCCTAAAAAAAAATGAGTCAACACTCAGTGTAACATCAAGTCTGTTGGTACTTGGAACAAGCAACAGTTCCATTTCGTAAGACATAAAATGTAAAAGAAAGGTTAATGAGTGAGAACAAATTTATTATATATCGTACGAACAATATTTTATTCATCCGTTGAACTCATCTCGCTTATTTCTGAATCCGAACATGAACTGTAGTGGTCATCTTCAAGTCTGTTGGTACTTGGAACAAGCAACAGTTCCATTCAACGTCGACACTCAGCTCCACCAGAAATAACATGAACTGTAGTGGTCATCTTCAAGTCTGTTGGTACTTGGAACAAGCAACAGTTCCATTCGACGTCAACACTCAGCTCCACCAGAAATAACATGAACTGTAGTGGTCATCTTCAAGTCTGTTGGTACTTGGAACAAGCAACAGTTCCATTCGACGTCAACACTCAGCTCCACCAGAAATAACATGAACTGTAGTGGTCATCTTCAAGTCTGTTGGTACTTGGAACAAGCAACAGTTCCATTCGACGTCGACACTCAGCTCCACCAGAAATAACATGAACTGTAGTGGTCATCTTCAAGTCTGTTGGTACTTGGAACAAGCAACAGTTCCATTCAACGTCAACACTCAGCTCCACCAGAAATAACATGAACTGTAGTGGTCATCTTCAAGTCTGTTGGTACTTGGAACAAGCAACAGTTCCATTCGACGTCGACACTCAGCTCCACCAGAAATAACATGAACTGTAGTGGTCATCTTCAAGTCTGTTGGTACTTGGAACAAGCAACAGTTCCATTCGACGTCAACACTCAGCTCCACCAGAAATAACATGAACTGTAGTGGTCATCTTCAAGTCTGTTGGTACTTGGAACAAGCAACAGTTCCATTCAACGTCAACACTCAGCTCCACCAGAAATAACATGAACTGTAGTGGTCATCTTCAAGTCTGTTGGTACTTGGAACAAGCAACAGTTCCATTCAACGTCAACACTCAGCTCCACCAGAAATAACATGAACTGTAGTGGTCATCTTCAAGTCTGTTGGTACTTGGAACAAGCAACAGTTCCATTCAACGTCAACACTCAGCTCCACCAGAAATAACATGAACTGTAGTGGTCATCTTCAAGTCTGTTGGTACTTGGAACAAGCAACAGTTCCATTCAACGTCAACACTCAGCTCCACCAGAAATAACATGAACTGTAGTGGTCATCTTCAAGTCTGTTGGTACTTGGAACAAGCAACAGTTCCATTCGACGTCGACACTCAGCTCCACCAGAAATAACATGAACTGTAGTGGTCATCTTCAAGTCTGTTGGTACTTGGAACAAGCAACAGTTCCATTCAACGTCGACACTCAGCTCCACCAGAAATAACATGAACTGTAGTGGTCATCTTCAAGTCTGTTGGTACTTGGAACAAGCAACAGTTCCATTCAACGTCAACACTCAGCTCCACCAGAAATAACATGAACTGTAGTGGTCATCTTCAAGTCTGTTGGTACTTGGAACAAGCAACAGTTCCATTCGACGTCGACACTCAGCTCCACCAGAAATAACATGAACTGTAGTGGTCATCTTCAAGTCTGTTGGTACTTGGAACAAGCAACAGTTCCATTCAACGTCAACACTCAGCTCCACCAGAAATAACAGTGGTCATCTTCAAGTCTGTTGGTACTTGGAACAAGCAACAGTTCCATTAGTGGAAATAACATGAACTGTAGTGGTCATCTTCAAGTCTGTTGGTACTTGGAACAAGCAACAGTTCCATTCAACGTCAACACTCAGCTCCACCAGAAATAACATGAACTGTAGTGGTCATCTTCAAGTCTGTTGGTACTTGGAACAAGCAACAGTTCCATTCGACGTCGACACTCAGCTCCACCAGAAATAACATGAACTGTAGTGGTCATCTTCAAGTCTGTTGGTACTTGGAACAAGCAACAGTTCCATTCAACGTCAACACTCAGCTCCACCAGAAATAACATTTTGGGCATTGTATCCAACAACGCTTGCAAAGCGAAGTTTTCGCGCTCTTTCAACATTCCCAATCAAGTTCACGCCTTTAAGCTGCTTTGTAGCTGATTCACTGTATGCTTCATCTTTAGGATGCTTTCTCTTTTGGCCTTTGGTTGATTTAGCTGTTGTGGCAGATGATGCTTGAAGCAGCTGTTCTTGGAATGATGAACTTCAATTTTCATTGTCAGCCCAGTTTGGAGCAGAACTTGTCCGCCGTTTGTTGACGGTGATTTCTTCTCCAGTTTTGGGAATCTTGTAAGCTTTTTGGAAGTCCAGGTAGTCATAGTGAATGGCTTCAAATGGCTGCTCAGAAACACGAAGTAGAGAACAATCATGTTTTTGTATCCAATACTTCATTTCATGACTGATGGACCAAAGTTTTGGAGACAAAAGCTCTCTGTCAGCCTGTGTTGGATAAAGCTTGACATAAGCTTCTGAGAATGATTTGTATTCAGAATCAAACTCCTCAATTGAATTGCACCACTTTGGATGAAGATTCAGCCCCATTGTGTACGAAATGACATTACTGTATGCAGAAAGTGATGCAATAAGTCGCCGAATAATTTCATACCGATATTCTTCTGATTTTACAGATAGTTGTTTAGAAGTTGAACTTGACAAGTTCTGATAGTGTTTTGGAAGCAGAGCTGTAAGCTGGTCTGTAGACATGGCCAATTTGTGACATGCATTCCCTGCAAAAGAAGCTTTTCCACCACGTTTCACATCTCTGTTCACACCAACAGCAGCAAGCCATTTGTTGGTCAATTCAGTGTCAAGCTTCTCCAAAAATTCAACATGGGCTATTACAACTCCAAGATTAAAATGAAGTTGTGGTGGTGGAAATATATCAAGAAGTGGACGATCTCCATGCTGTCTGATAAAATTCACAGGAGCTGTATGAACGCTGTTGTAGTTTTTTGGATCAGCATGGCCACATTTTTGTTCCTCTTTGATTCGTGCTTCATTATCAGCAATGATTGTGAGTGCTGTACGAGCAACTTCTGGTTTGGAATGTTTTTTTCCAGGGTGAGAACAGACACCAGACAAGGGGTTGAAGAGATCCGTGTTCTCCAATTCCAGCCATTTTATTAGCTTGTTTCATGTCTACTGGCACAACAATCTCAGCATTTACAAAGTAGGACTTCAGATCATCCAAATCAATTTGCGAATCGCAAAGGAATTTTGTTGATTCAAAAGATCAGTCCCAGAATGAACACCCGACGAACACTTGTATCAAATACACCACCATTTGCTTTGGCATATGCAGCTCGTTCTGTTTCAGTAGCATTTTTCTTCAGAACAGGATCATCAGCATAGATAACCTGGGCACACAATTTTAGAGAACCACGACCCCCATCAACATTAAACTTTATTAAGGCAACGTCTTTCTTTTGCTTGCCTCTAATTGCAGTAATTTTTTCCAAAAAACCTGCAACATGTTTACATATTATGGCAGCACCATCATCTGGTGAAAGATTACAGTCCACTGATTCAAAGTTGCTGGCAAAAATTTGATTGAGTTTTGATTTATGTTTTCTATAGTTCGCTCCTGATGGAACACTAAGACCACGAAGACCAAGTGATTCCAAACCACGGGCTAAACCTCTTCCTGTGGACCTCATTGCAGAACTCATTGCAAATGCATCATCAAGATTAATACTTGCTGAAGACTTTGTTTTTATTACAGTGCGTTTTCTTCGATGCGGAGATATTAGTTTGTTGATGTTTGAAGGTGCATCTTTCTTCTTGATAATGCATGAAGGACTATTAATTAAACTGGGATCTGTTTGTTCAGATCTCATTTTTCGAATATGTAATGCTCTTTCCAGCTGTTCTTTAATCTGGGACTTCCGTTTTTCAGAGAAGTTGTGTTTGGAGTCTGGATTGACCAGATTTCTTAGACAAGATGGACAGACTGATGTTGGAAAAGCAAGAACATGTATGTTGTACATAGGAAAGAGTCTTTTGATTGCAGAAAGTGCATCTGGATTGTCTGGCAAATGCAAAACTTTGGAGTTTCTTCCTGTAACAGAACGCCATTTCTGGCGGCTGATTTGCTTGAAATCAGGACAGGTTACGCATTTACGCATTCGACATTTGTCAGTTTCTGATGTTTCATTGTCATAGAAAGCTTCGGGGAATGGTTTCATGCTAGTTGGACCTGGATTGGACTCAACGCATCTACAAACAGTCAAATTATTTCCTCCACGCCCACTGCTTAAATGTGACTTACGTTTCATTTTAAGTTCGTTTTCATAGTCTTTTGCTGCTAAAACCGTAAGTGTATCTGAAAAAACATCCATATCGCAAGGTTCTAATGAATTGTTTGTAGCTTGTTTGAAAAAGGGAAAAATTCTTAAGTAATTTATAGCAATTGCTGCATCAGTAAAAATAGCACACTGATTACACTGTAAAATTGTGAGTGAGAAATTTTAGCTGTAAATAAAAAGTAAAATAAAAAAACTCCTGCCGGAAGAGAAATGTTCAAATTGTAAATTTCACATTCTTTTCATATATAAAATCAATTTCTAAAACAAAAATTGCAGGGGGAAACCATGCAAAATATCCAATGTGAGCTATAGTTCTTCCCACAGGGAACGCCTTTTTCATACTATGAAATTTACTACAAATTTTTAATTTCTAAGCGATTGTTTTCTAAACTGCACACAAAATAGGGGAAAAAAAAGAATTTCCGAAACACTTTTACTTTCAGTTTTGGTTTTACTTAACAAGAAGTTAAGTAAAACCAAAACTGAAATTATTTACAAAAAAACTTTTTTGTAGGAGGATGGGACAAAGTATATATATAGATGTAAACACACAATGATGATTATATCTGCGCCATTGGCGTAGCTAGGATTTTTTTTTTTTTTTTTTTTTTTTTGGGGGGGGGGGGCAATATACGTCTTGTGTATGCAGGTAACCCATATTAGGAAGGGGGCAAATCCATACCATGTATGTATGTATGTATGCATGTATGATTTTATAAAATTTAATAGTTTAAAAAGGTTTGATTGGGGGGGGGGGGCATGACCCCGTGCGCCCCCCCCCCCTTACACCACTGATCAGCGCTTTCCCAAATAGCAAAACAAACCAAATCAAATAAAATCAGTTTATTCATAAGTACATAAACAGCACCTTAAAATTATATTACACCCATAGCATGTCTTGTTTGGAAATGGGTGGGGGGAGGTCTCCAAACTTTAAATATTTTTTAAAAATTGTGGGGTGTATGGTTTAGCGTTACAGGGGGAGGGAGGGCGTCTAGTTTTGACACAAATATTTGAACGGCCCCTTAGGCTGTATCCATTTTCGTTCTTGGATTTGCGATTTTTTGTTATTAAAGTATAAAATTAAAGTTTGTTTTGTTTAATGACACCACTAGAGCACATTGTTTTATTAATCATTATGCCAGGGGCGTAGGCTGGGGGGGTTCGGACGAACACCCCCCCCCCCCCCCCCCCCGCCCCCAGCTGAAGCAAATGGTCCGCTTACAGTACTAAAACATACAGGTTTATAAATATGGAGTTTCGGGTGGTGCAAAAACAAAATAGAAAAAGGTCCATTTGGTTCATATTCGACCCCCCCCCCCCCCACCCAGGTCCAGATCACGCTACGCCCCTGTATGCACCACCCATAGACAGGATAACACATACCACGACCAATCGTGGTGCACTGGCTGGGACAAGAAATAGCTCAATGGACCCACCAACGGGGATCGACCCCAGGCCGATCGCGCATTAAGCGAGCGCTTTACCACTGGTCTAAAATATTCAGGATCAAATAATTTTAAAAACTGATTTATGTGTATATATAGTACTTTGTATTCTGGGACCAATGTAGCCTAATCACTGTAAACCAGCCAAAAAGAAGAGAAAAAGAATATTAAAATTCCCACTTAAATGGAACATTAGTTTCCCTTACGGGGCCTCTTTGTCGGTGGTTCGGACGCTTGCATAGTATCCATTCCGGAAAGTCAGCTGTACCGAGATGACGTTTAGAGGGAATTTCCTTGATGACATCACCGAGAAATACCCCATCTTTTCTATCTCCACTTAATGAGAGTTCCCATTTTTGTTTACGATAAATATCGTAAATCATGACACACTAAGAGAACTTTACGATACCTTCGAAAATCTGTCGTATCTTAAATCTACGACATTTGTATTTTGCTCGTAAGTAGCTACGATATGTCGTAGCTAAGATGGCTTCGAAAATACGGGCCCAGCTTCATAGCGATCTAACAGCCTAATGTATCTGTCTGGGTTAGTTGTTAGTGACAAATAAGAGGGTGTAGTGGTCATCTCTCTGGGTTGGTTGTTAGTGACAAATAAGAGGGTGTAGTGGTCATCTCTCTGGGTCGGTTGTTAGTGACAAATAAGAGGGTGTAGTGGTCATCTCTCTGGGTTGGTTGTTAGTGACAAATAAGAGGGTGTAGTGGTCATCTCTCTGGGTCGGTTGTTAGTGACAAATAAGATTGTGTAGTGGTCATCTCTCTGGGTTGGTTGTTAGTGACAAATAAGAGGGTGTAGTGGTCATCTCTCTGGGTCGGTTGTTAGTGACAAATAAGAGGGTGTAGTGGTCATCTCTCTGGGTCGGTTGTTAGTGACAACTAAGAGGGTGTAGTGGTCATCTCTCTGGGTTGGAGCCGGTACCGAGCTGCTAAACCAGTACCTACCAGCCTTATGTCCGATAGCTTAACCACGACACCACCAAGGCCGGCATAGTCGGTACCTGGATTTAGGCATATTTTCGTAGTCACACCGGAGTTAAATGTAAAAGAAAGAAAGAAGTGTTTTATTTAACGACGCACTCAACATATTTTATTTACGGTTATATGGCGTCAGACATATGGTCAAGGACCACACAGATTTTTTTAGAGGAAACCCGCTGTCGCCACATAGGCTACTCTTTTATGACAGGCAGCAAGGGATCTTTTATTTGTGCTTCCCACAGGCAGGATAGCACAAACCATGGCCTTTGTTGAACCAGTTATGGATCACTGGTCGGTGCAAGTGGTTTACACCTACCCACTGAGCCTTGCGGAGCAGTCACTCAGGGTTTGGAGTCAGTATCTGGATTAAAAATCCCATGCCTCGACTGGGATCCGAACCCAGTACCTACCAGCCTGTAGACCGATGGCCTGCCACGACGCCACCGAGGCCGGTAGGGTTGAATGTACCATGCCTTTAATATATGATGTCTTCAAAAGTAGGCCCGACGCCAGGAATTGGTAATTTTGCGTATAGTCTTAGAGAGGAAACCCACTACATTTTTCCATTAGTACCAAGGGATCTTTTATATGCACTATCCCACAGACAAGACAGCACATACCACAGGCTTTGATATACCAGTCGTGGTGCACTGGCTGGAACGAGAAATGGTCCCACCGAAGGGGATCGATCTTAGACCGACTGCGCATGAAGCTAGCGCTTTACCACCGACCAGATCTTTGGATATATACATGCCTAAGGGTAACATGAGCGTAAATTCGGAAACATTGTATTTGGAATTCATAGTACACAACTCTTTTTTGGAATTAATTCTAACTGGGTCTGTTCGTCTGGGGATAGGCGGCATGATATATTATGGAATTAAAGCACTGACATGTATGTAAATGTTCCAAAAAATCCTTTTCTTAAAAAGTTATATTTACGAACAACTGTCTAACTTCCAAGCCTAAGTGTGTCCATATAAATTTATTATGCATCTGTATTGTCATTCGAATACTGTGTACTATTATACTGCATAAATTAATGTAATGTGCATATTTGTCTCTTGTTTTGTTACACTTCTTAAAGGGACATTCCTGAGTTTGCTGCATTGTAAGATGTTTCCGACTAATAAAATATTTCTACGATTAAACTTACATATTAAATATAGGTTCTTGTTTAGAATATCAATGTCTGTATATTGAATGTGTTTTTGGTCGTCGTAATATTTGTAAGAAGCCCAAACTGGATTTTGTTTTCAAATAATTTCGTACGTACGAAAAAACTATATTTTAGGAAATAAGAGGAAATTTAACCTAGTATAAACATTAAAACGATCAGAAACACGTTTAATATAAAGCCACTAATATTTTATGCAGAAAAATATATTTGAAATGTAATTATGTTCGTTAAAAAGTCTCTGTTAGTCCATAACGTCTTAAACAGTGCAGCAAACTCAGGAATGTCCCTTTAAACAAATTTGGGACAACAAATAAAAATATAGTATTTACTTCTTAAAAATAATTACACTTTTACTGTTACGGAAAATTCATGTAGAAATTAAATGATGTATTATATTATTAAGGCTTACAAATTGTGTGTTTTCGGGAACCAAAGAAAAAAAGGGCCGAACCCATTCGATTTTTAAAAATTAATATATAGGTGAAAAGAGGCCTAACATAACATACTGTTAAAGGCGCAGCCACTTGTTTCAGCCCGTGAAAATGTACACCAAGTTTAGTTAATATACAATTATGCAACACATCTGGATAAGTTTATAAGAAAGTGATGTTTAAACAGGGGAATACCGTCAAAAAAGAACAAGATTTTGTCTCGATAACCATTATTTCTAAGACGAACTTGCGTTTGTAGAATTATATTTTTAAAAAATGCATTTCAGGGTATTATAAAAACCTGGATGACCAGAACCATTTCAGGTGTATAAAAATAAATATTCTAAATAATTAAAATGTAAGTACTAATAATTTAAATTATATAAAAAAAACACGAAATTAAACGTAAAAAAAAAGTCAGATTGTTTAAAAACTAGGGTTTGTCACTTTAAAACAAACTTAATACAAATATATCAGTTGGGCAATCTACAGAACAATATATATATATATATTACAGATTAAAACACCGTCATGCAGATTCTGTTTTAAAAGGGAATGCTTCAGACGGAACACACTGCATATCAGGGGCCTATTTAACAAAACATCGTAAATTACGTCTGCTACTAGCAGTTATACCGGCCCTGCGTTTACGCGTGTTTGGTATCAATTTCACGCAGAAAATTACATCAGTACGGAAGCTGGAGTATTTTAAAGACAAAAGAAAATGAAATATGTGCTCTTCTAACTATATTAAATTTTGTTGAATTATAATAGTAATAAGAATCGTAGATTTACGTTTACATGCAAAACGTAACTTACGATGTTTAGTGAAATAGGCTCCAGGGGCCTAATTCACAAAAGTCTCTTAAGCTGTGCTAGACAACAAAGCATCCTTTTTGCAAGTCTTTCACCATTGCACTGCGAGATCGCAAAGTTGCGAGAGTTTAGTGAATTAGGCTCCAGGCATCAACGAATATATCTTTTATTTATAGGGTGGGTGCCCTGTAACTTATGAATTCGTATGAACAAACTCAGTGCCGTGTCTGCTTACTGTTTCATGCACGTAAGCGGGATCGACCGCGTAGATTGTAGGCCCCATGCATGTGGTTTAATTAAAGAGCATCCTTTTTATGGATGCCTCGATAGCTCAGACCGCATCGTGGTTAGTCTGCAATTTGCGGCCGATTCGGTGAACAGGTTCGAGTCTCAGCAACGGCAATGGACAATTTGTGAGGCCAGAAAGGATTTAATTATCCCCTGCGCCAGTGCGTTAATATCTATGTATGTAACAGTCAACCTCAACATACATACAATATATAGATATTCATACATCACTACATACTAGCCAGTGCCAGGTCTGCCCACCGTTTCATGTACGTAAGCGGGATCGACCGAGTAGCTTGTAGGCCCCACGCATATAGCTGAGTTAAAGAGCATCTTTTTTATGGATGCCTCAATAGCTCAAAAGGTATCGTGGCAAGTCTGCAAAGTTGCGGGAGATTCGGTGAACTAGATTCGAGTCTCAGCAACGGCATGGGACAATTTGTGAAGCCAGAAAGGATTTAGTTATCCCCTGCGACAGTGCGTTAATATCTATGTATGTAACAGTCAACCTCGACATACATACAATATATTATAGATATTCATACATCAATGCATACTAGCCAGTGCCAAGTCTGCCCACTGTTTCATGCACGTAAGTGGGATCGACCGCGTAAATTGTAGGCCCCATGCATATGGTTGAGTTAAAGAAACTTCCTTTTTATGGAAGCTTCGATAGCTCAGAGCGTATCGTGGTTAGTCTTGCAATTTGCGGGCGAATCGGTGCCACAGGTTCGAGTCCCAGCAACGGCATGGGACAATTTTTGAGGCCAGAAAGGATTTAATTATCCCCTGCGCCAGTGCGTTAATATCTATGTATGTAATAGTCAACCTCGACATACATACAGTATATAGATATTCATACATCAATACATACATACATACATACATACATACATATTGTTTTCTGCTTCAACACACTATTCATCAGTTGGGACATTTTGGGCCGACATAATTTTTAGAATTGTGACATTTTGGGCAGTTTGGACATTTTGGGCTTCAACAAATGAGAGGGGAAATCTGCTGTCGCCATGCTAAGGGTTACCTTTTCAGTTTTGCAACTGGGGATCTTTTATGTATGAATGAATGAAAGGATGTTTAATGACACCCCAGCACAAAACAAGATACTGATTGGCTAGCGATATTTTATCGTGGGAATCGATCCTGTTCCGACCGCGCATGAGGTGAGCGTTTTACCACTGGGCTACTTCATACCCCTTGTTGATTTTCAATACGCATCCATACGAGAGATAAATGTTTTCGCGGAGCGACCTATATGGGATATGCAGTGTACAGGTAGGCATGTTTACAGTGGATGGGGGATGGGGGAAGCGTGTTAAAAATACATTTTAAACGAATGGTACTGCCGAATACATTTTTTTGTTTACTTAATTTGCTGTTGTTTGGTTCAGGAATTAATTTGCATAGTATTGCAATTTCATTTTCCAAATTTCTTCTTTTTTCCTTTAAGAAAGCCGCATTTTAGCAGTGATATTTGTCAGTATTGTAACGCAGGTCAGTACCGTAACATGTAAGTCAATAGCGAAACAGTAATCACACAAAATGAAATAGTTTTTTAGGAGGAAAAGTTACTATTTATAATATTAACACAGTTTTGTAAGAGTATTGACATATTTGCAGTTGAAGAGTTCTTTCATTTTGATCGCATTTGGTCTCACAAAATAATATTTGTTTAACGGTCTTATTCGCGCATCTTTGAGTTTTTTGCATATAAATAGATAATGAAACTCGTCTCCGATATCATCTATATTACATAACGTACATATCCATTGTTTAAAGATAGTTATCAAGGGAGTTTTATCCCTAAAACTAACAGTCATGTAAACCTCTTTTTTTCACAGAATATATTCTGACATACAAATTCTATTGAACTGTCTGTTAAAGTGAATGGTGGTGTGACACCTTTATGGACTGCTTTGCTAAGTGCTGGACAACAATGAACTTGTACCACGCGCCCGAGAACGTGCCGCTCTGAGCCGAGCCGAGACGAACCGAATCATTCCAGAGCGAGTCGAATCGGACTGTACGTGTCGTAGGAATATCACAAAAAGCTGCTTACTCTACTTTTCTAGCACTTCGCTTCCCCAGACGTCCGTGTAATTGATTTAGATTCGATATCCCACTTTAAATAGGCTACTTATCATTTTGATCCGGTATAAGGAACGGAGGACTGGGGTGCGATTCCAGGCGTCGTACATCACGGCTCTGGACGCATTATGACGACCAATATTGTCTCAGAGGAAGCCCACACGTATCCGATCCGATCCTCTGCTGATAAGGACACGTTTATGAAAGATTCGCGTGTAACAGAAAATTGGAAATGAGAAGACTTCTCCATGTATTTCCCATCCATCAAGCCGCAACGAGAGAGGCCGGCCTTTTATGAGACAGAACATAATAGTCGCTTTTACCCTCATAGGAATTATGATTAATACGCCATAATGCCTTCAGGAAGGGTGGCAAAGGCGAGCAGGCGCTTATGTTTTAATGAACACACACAAAAAAAGGTTTTATATCCTCATATGAACATAATTTAAACATACTATATCCAGTAGATATTGTCATTACTATTTAATTGGGTCCACGTTTGGCAGTGTGGGTGATACTTTTACAGTGGTAGAGGCTCCAGATTACCTCCCAATATCAACTTCCTTTTGTACTATATGGAACTGATTATATTTTACAGCCAAGTAACAATTGAATGAAAACTAAAATCAACGTTTTTCCTACAACTTGCATATTTATATTGCAACTACATAGAAATAAAAACAAAATGTATTAAATATTGAAAAAAAAGTAGATAATTTTTGTTGTTTTAGGAAGACAACAACCCATTAGTAAAGTATACGGGAGGTAACATTCTAGAATGAACCCGTGGGGATTCCGTCGTTTTGCCCCGCTATGACGATACTGATTCGTATTACGGTTACCTGATTACACATTAAGATAAACAAAACAATTTAGCAATGTGTTTTGTCCATGTTTAACATTTAATCGTATCTAAAATAACGGCGTGATGACAACATTTAATAAATTCAGACCATACCATTTATATCTGGAGCAAGCTACAAACTATCATAGAGAAAGTTATATCAATTCAAGTACCATCTGGAAACGCATTGACATTTGCAGTCTGTACGCCAGCAATACAGCAATATAGTACAATGAATGAATGAATGAATGAATGAATGAATGTTTAACGACACCCCAGCACGAAAAATGCATCGGCTATTGGGTGTCAAACTATGGTAATGCAAACAAATAAGGTGATGATCAACATCAATATAAAAATTCAAGATTTAAATAAAAACAGTGTAAAGAACTGTGCAAAAATACAAATATCACAGATTGATACTGACTTTTACTCAAAATTTCAATTTGTGCTGTATTGGCCATACTCAAAGAGAATGTTACACCCCTGCACCACGGTGAGGTTACAGCACGCGCAGGGGGCAATATAGTACATGAAACAGAGAGGTGTATATATAATGTAATGAAGGGACTTCGCCCTCAAACGGAAGGTAGTATTTTCCACGAAAATTGAAGATAATCAGTGTTCGTCTACTCACCAGTAATACATCAAAACAATATAGGACATTCACATTCACATTCACATGCCCATAAAGGCCTTACAAAAATATTACGGCTGACAACAATAATAATAATAATAATAATAATAATAATAATAATAATAAGACAAAGAAGAAGAAGATACACCAATGATGATGTATTGTCCTATACCCCACTTTGATTTTGTTAAAAAAAAAATCTTGATATTTTTGGTGGAACTATTGTTGATCAAAGCTCTTTTAGTGATCTAACCTACTCACAGATAGTTGTTTCAGGGGTTAAGTAGCACATTTTGCTATTTTATGACAGCATAAGCTTAAGTCATTAAGCGCTGGCAAAATTCAACACTGCAAAATTTAACACTGCATGGGAAGTTTCGGTGGACATTTTATGTTGAAGTGCTGTTAATTAAGCTTTATAGTACATCAACAGAAACATGTAATACCAGGCTCATATTATGAAATTTTGCGAATAACAACGATGAGATGTGCACAATAATTTGAAATAGTTAAGCCTTTCGTTGCTACCTCATATTGGGTCCAGCTGTAGCCCAGATTTGGTGTTTTTCCTGTCAGTATACGTTGCTTTACGTTGTGCAACATAAATATACTGTTAAAGGGACATTCCTGAGTTTGCTGCAATTTTTAAGTTGTTATCGACTGAAAGATACTTTTTAACGATTGTAATTACATATCAAACATATTTTTATGCATAGAATATCAGAGGCTGTATATTAAACGTGCTTCTGATTATTCTAATATTTGTATTAGGTTAAATTTCATTTTATTTCCTAAAATATTATTTTTCGTCCGTACGAAATTATTTGAAGACCAGATCCAGTTTGGCTTCTTACAAATATTAAGACGACCAGAAACACATTGAAATTACAGACACTGATATTCTAAACAAGAAAATATATTTAACATGTAAGTTTAATCGAAGAAATATTTTATTACTCAGAAACATCTTACTCAGGAATGTCTCTTTAATACGACCCACATTTCAAATTAATGGATTATACCACAGCTGCAGCTACTCTTAGAACATAAGTCCACTCAAATGCGAATCTTTGCTTTGTATTTTAATACAAGTATTTAGTGTGGTCATACATATCAAACTCTAGATGGCGAACTATTTTAATACAAGTATTTAGTGTGGTCATACATATCAAACTCTAGATGGCGAACTATTTTAATACAAGTATTTAGTGTGGTCATACATATCAAACTCTAGATGGCGAACTTCTTATTTTAATACAAGTATTTAGTGTGGTCATACATATCAAACTCTAGATGGCGAACTATTTTAATACAAGTATTTAGTGTGGTAATACATATCAAACTCTAGATGGCGAACTTCTTATTGTAATACAAGTATTTAGTGTGGTCATACATATCAAACTCTAGATGGCGAACTTCTTATTTTAATACAAGTAAATTGTGGTAATACATTTCACTCTAGACGGCGAACTTCTTATTTTAATACAAGTACATTGTGGTAATACATATCAAACTCTAGATGGCAAACTTCTTATTTTAATACAAGTACATTGTGGTAATACATATCAAACTCTAGATGGCAAACTTCTTATTTTAATACAGTAAATTGTGGTAATACATTTCACTCTAGATGGCGAACTTCTTATTTTAATACAAGTAAATTGTGGTCATACATTTCAAACTCTAGATGGCGAACTTCTTATTTTAATACAAGTAAATCGTGGTCATACATTTCAAACTCTAGATGGCGAACTTCTTATTTTAATACAAGTAAATTGTGGTCATACATTTCAAACTCTAGATGGCGAACTTCTTATTTTAATACAAGTAAAGTGTGGTCATACATTTCAAACTCTAGATGGCGAACTTCTTATTTTAATACAAGTACATTGTGGTCATACATTTCAAACTCTAGATGGCGAACTTCTTATTTTAATACAAGTAAAGTGTGGTCATACATTTCAAACCTAGATGGCGAACTTCTTATTTTAATACAAGTAAATAAGTAAATTGTGGTAATACATTTCACTCTAGACGGCAAACTTCTTATTTTAATACAAGTAAATCGTGGTCATACATTTCAAACTCTAGATGGCGAACTTCTTATTTTAATACAAGTAAATTGTGGTCATACATTTCAAACTCTAGATGGCGAACTTCTTATTTTAATACAAGTAAAGTGTGGTCATACATTTCAAACTCTAGATGGCGAACTTCTTATTTTAATACAAGTAAAGTGTGGTCATACATTTCAAACTCTAGATGGCGAACTTCTTATTTTAATACAAGTACATTGTGGTCATACATTTCAAACTCTAGATGGCGAACTTCTTATTTTAATACAAGTACATTGTGGTCATACATTTCAAACTCTAGATGGCGAACTTCTTATTTTAATACAAGTAAAGTGTGGTCATACATTTCAAACCTAGATGGCGAACTTCTTATTTTAATACAAGTAAATAAGTAAATTGTGGTAATACATTTCACTCTAGACGGCAAACTTCTTATTTTAATACAAGTAAATCGTGGTCATACATTTCAAACTCTAGATGGCGAACTTCTTATTTTAATACAAGTAAAGTGTGGTCATACATTTCAAACTCTAGATGGCGAACTTCTTATTTTAATACAAGTAAAGTGTGGTCATACATTTCAAACTCTAGATGGCGAACTTCTTATTTTAATACAAGTAAAGTGTGGTCATACATTTCAAACTCTAGATGGCGAACTTCTTATTTTAATACAAGTACATTGTGGTCATACATTTCAAACTCTAGATGGCGAACTTCTTATTTTAATACAAGTAAAGTGTGGTCATATATTTCAAACCTAGATGGCGAACTTCTTATTTTAATACAAGTAAATAAGTAAATTGTGGTAATACATTTCACTCTAGACGGCAAACTTCTTATTTTAATACAAGTAAATTGTGGTCATACATTTCAAACTCTAGATGGCGAACTTTTTATTTTAATACAAGTAAATTGTGGTCATACATTTCAAACTCTAGATGGTGAACTTCTTATTTTAATACAAGTAAAGTGTGGTCATACATTTCAAACCCTAGATGGCGAACTTCGTAACTGTGTTAGTAGAACGACATCATAGGGGTTATTCTCTTCTTCTGAGGTAGAAACTTAAACATTGGTTTCCGGTTTAATTCCTACTTTGGTTAATGTTTTGTCTGCTAGGCTATGTAAAATGTAGATCAGCAAGGAGGCATCATGCTAGGAAGTGTCAGTTACCTTTAGACAAATCACATGGCAGTACAACATGGTAGCAGTCAATTTATCAATCTATATTTACTCTTTCTCTCTCTTTTCTTCTTTTTTTTTTGGTTTCTTTTGTTTTGTTTGTTTGTTTGTTTGCTTTGGTTTGTCAGACGAGTGATTGGTCGTATGGTAAATACGTCTTGGTGGACACACTGTTTCTGTCCGTTACAACCAATACCAATATTGATATATCAAATAGTGTGACACGTGCTCTTCTGTTTTTTGGCACATAAAAGCTCCTGAATGGAGACAGTGAAGCCTGTTTGGCGACGGTTGGTTTCTTCTCTGAAACAACTGTATAAGTAACCATATGTCAGACACCAGAGAATTGTAACAGCTGTGCAAGTAGCAGATGTATAAGGCGTAGCGGGCCGCTACTCCTTTGGTGTGTAATGAAGCTTAACAGTATACAGGTATTCACATCTCGAATAGGTAAAACATGTTCTTCATACCTAATTACTGTAACCAAATGTTGGGCATTAGAGAGCTGTAACAGATGTAGCAGTAACCATATGTTGGACATTAGAGAACTGTAACAGCTGTGGCAGTAACAGTATGTTGGACATCACAGAGTTGTAACAGTAATCATATGTTGGACATCAGAGAGCTGTGACAGCTGTGGCAGTAACCATATGTGACATCAGAGCTGTGGCAGTAACCATATGTTGGACATCAGAGAGCTGTGACAGCTGTGGCAGTAACAATATGTTGGAGATCAGAGAGCTGTGACAGTAACCATATGTCGGACATCAGAGAGCTGTAACAGTAATCATATGTCGGACATCAGAGAGATGTGACAGCTGTGGCAGTAACCATATGTTGGAGATCAGAGAGCTGTGGCAGTAACCATATGTCGGACATCAGAGAGATGTGACAGCTGTGGCAGTAACCATATGTTGGAGATCAGACAGCTGTGACAGTAGCCATATATCGGACATCAGAGAGCTGTGACAGTTGTGGCAGTAACCATATGTCGGACATCAGAGAGCTGTAACAGATGTGGCAGTAACCATATGTCGGACATCAGAGAGTTGTAACAGATGTAGCAGTAACCATATTTGGATTTCTTCTTTTTTGTTTTGTTTTTTGGCTGGCGAGTGGCTGACTAGTTAGTTAGTTGGATGGATGGTTGGTTGATTGTTGGATGATTGGCTGATTGATTAAATGGTTGTAAATGTTGGTTATTCATATTATATATGAAAGGTTACTCGTAAGAAAAACACAGTGCTCACGGCGCTGAATTAGCAATGACCAGATTTCGGATTACGAGACAATTAGGCAGATGTGCTTAATAAATAAAATGAATGGTTATTTTCGTGCTTTTAAAAAAACACATGCATTTTTCCAAAGTTCTATTTTATGTGCTTAATGAATCATACCGGAAATCACAACCTAAACATTTAAAATCCGTCCCTCATCATGAATATTTACATAGACAGACACACAGAGAGAGATATATTTAGGAACAGTATACTTTAATGAACATTAAAAAACTGTACACTTTACTGCAAGTCACTTTTTTTCTGGAGGACACACAAAGTACTCTCGACTTAATAATTATTTGGATTCACCCACTGCGATGCTGATCGCCCAGAGGTAGGTTGTGACGAGGTGGCGGATCAATACAGCTACAAATGGATTAGAGAGGGAACGAAATATCTGAGTACAAGCGTATTTAAAGATATTTAGAAGGTGTTGCTGTAGTGAGTACAGGACCGCGCAATTTAAAAATATTTAAAAGGGGTGGCTGTAGTTAGTACAAGACCGTGTGTTGAAGCCCAAAATGTCCAATTGGGACATCTTGGGTCACGGGATGTCATATACTTTATTACATTTGCTTAAATCGTTGACCTCTAGAGCACATTAATTAATTAATTAATCATCTGCTATTGGATGTCAAACAGTTAATAATTCTGACACGTAGTCTTGAGAGGAAACCTGTCACATTTTTTATTAGCAACAAATGGTATTTTATATGCACTTTCTCAAAAAGGGCAGATACAATATTCTTTGATATACCAATCATGGGGACCTGGTTACACTATTTAAAGGCATGTGGATATTTTGAAACTATGTGTGCCCAAACGAATGGGATTTTTGCTCGGTTGTAATCCGTTCGTTTGAAATGTACTACAACGAAGGGTCGATCCTCTTGGTGAAGCTATTGATTTTTACTATTTCACCCAGTGATTCATGAATGACATATCATAG
Source organism: Gigantopelta aegis (assembly GCF_016097555.1). Lineage (NCBI taxonomy): Eukaryota > Metazoa > Mollusca > Gastropoda > Neomphalida > Peltospiridae > Gigantopelta > Gigantopelta aegis. The sequence goes on along the minus strand of NC_054703.1, from coordinate 18,766,075 downwards.
GAAATAGTATACACTATGCTGTGTAAATATGTAGATACTTAGTATGTACATGTATGTGTGTGCGAGTATATATATATATATATATATATATATATATATATATATATATATATATATATATATATATATATATATATATATATATACACATACAGATACAGATACAGATACATATACATATACATATACACATATACACATATATATATATATAAGTAGGAATGATGTAGGCAGGTAGGTGGCTGGGTTGGTACGTAGGTATGTACGTACATATGGATTGATCGATGGATGGTTTATAGTTTGTTTTGTTTAACGACACAACTAGAACACGTTGATTTATCAATCACAGACGAATTTTAGAAAGGAAACCCGCTACATTGTTTCCATTAGTAGCAAGGGATCATTTGTGTGTGCATATTTAGTTGTGTTCTAGTTTTATATACCTTTCTGGCTTCACAAATTGTCTCATGCCGTTGCTGCGACTCGAACCTGTGACACCGAATCGCCCACCACTTGCAGACGTGCACGATACGTTATCAGCTATCCAGACATTCATAAAAAGGATGCTGTTTAACTCAACTATTTGCATGGGGCCTACGATCTACGCTGTCGATCCCGCTTACGTGCATGGGCAGACCTGGCACTGGCTATTATGTATTAATGTATTCATATCTATATATTGTATATATGTCAAGGTTGACTATTACTTACATAGATGTTAACGCACTGGCGCAAAATCTCCCAACTGCTGACTAGCGTGTTGAAGCAGAAAAACATACGAATAACAGTACATATACATACATGCATATATATATATATATATATATATATATATATATATATATATATATATATATTGTCATGCCAATATCTGTATGCTGTGACTTAGACTTCTCTCAGGTAATTTTAATATTGGACAAAACAGAATATTTATTGTTTTACATTTGGTAGTAATTATTTGCAAATATGCTGGTATTGTGTAATGTCTGGAACTATATGCCATTTATTATAGTTATTGTTTAAAGTGCTGTGCCAGACCATACACTAAAATTTCAAATTCCACAATTAGGAACCTTCTTAATTCATTGCAATAATATTTTACACCGATATGTAAATCAATAATTACGAAAATGTCCCATAAATGTATACAAAAAATCACTCCCGTAGAACATTGCTAGAAACAATAGTGTTTCCCGTAAATAGCCGTGACGTCATGAGGGGAACTCGCTTCACAGAAACCTACCACAAGATGACCCCCAGCGCAAGCGAAAGTGGGACCGACAGCGACTGCCAGGCTCAATTATCATGCGATTCTTCTTTCGATGATGAATAGTGTAGTGATGACGACTGGACTAATATTTGTGCAACACAACAAATAATGCCGTATCAGTTTGAAGCTGGAACGTCATCCCAAGAACCACCGGCCTGACAGATGACGATCGTGATCGTGAATGTTCGTGGACGTGGAAGACGGCTTACCACTGAATTGTAAGTTTTATTCTTGTTTTGTTCTTTAGCATTTTGTGCGAATTATTTTGCTACACTATATGTTATAGTACTTGTGATGCAGTAGACAAGACGATAAATAACACTTGCATTCTACTAGTCAAGTGGACCCGATATCGGTAATTTTAAGAAATAAACAAAAATTACTTATGGTCCATCCCATCCTCTTATAAAGATGTTTTTCTGTGAATAATTTAAGTTTGGTTTGACGTAAGAAAGACAGTAAAAGTGCTTTGGAAATAACAAAAAAAGCACACAAAAAAACCAAACTATTTCTGTGTGCAATTTCAAAAACAATCGGCTCAGAAATAAATAACTTGTAGTAAATTCCATAGTATTAAAAAGGTGTTTTCTGTGGGGAGGTTGGCGACAGCGGGTTTCCTCTCTCAATATCTGTTTGGTCCTTAACCATATGTCTGACGCCATATAACCGTAAATAAAAACATGTGTTGAGTGCGTCGTTAAATAAAGCATTTCTTTCTTTCTTTCTGTGGGAAGGTATAGTAAAATTAATTTAATGTATTTAGTCTGTCTCACAGGGAATGCCTTTTTTATATTATGGAATTTACAAGTTATTTATTTCTGAGCCGATTGGTTTCTAAGTTGCAAACAAAAATGTTTTTTTTTTTAAATTTTTTTTTTTTTTTTGTTATTTCCAAAACACTTACTTTTCTTCTTACGTCAAACCAAACTGAAATTATTTACACAAAATATTTTTTGTAGGATGGGACGGACTAGGCTATAGATACTTACTTGTCTGAACTTTACTGTTAATGAAAATGTTCTCGAACTGTAAAGAAAAACCTCATAAATGAACGAGATGCAGACAACAACAAATCGGGTGTTGATTGCACGAACCGTGCATTTACAGTTGGAGTGATTGATTTACAGTTATAGTCTGGAGCTGATGAGTTACCTTTCTATTATTTACATTTGGAATTGGCACAGAAGAGCAAACGGCACCTGGAAATTGACAGTTATGTAATATTTAGTGCAAGGTGTTACTATTAACTGTCTGGCTTGCACTCCAACATACTACCTGCCTGTCCATGATTTACAAGAAACATGTGCTAGGTAAGCACAAAGCTATTTAAAATAATAAATCCATTATGGTTGTTTGAATCTGGAGTTTAACATATTCATAACATGGTGTGAGAGTGTTGAAGAACGCTACGTCACGAAGAAAATTAACAGTTTTGTTAATTATTGAACGGAAATCCGAAAATGCCGAATATCAATCCACCAGAGAATTTTTACTTCAGCAATCCGGGTCAGTGGCTGGAGTGGAAACAACGTTTTCAGCGATACCGGACAGCAACAAAACGTTTCCAAGAGGAGGGAAATGTGCAAGTGAGTTCTCTTATTTATGCCATGGGCATGGAAGCAGAACATGTATTTCGATCGTTCACTTTTGACAGAGAAGTTGACGCAGATAATTATAAAGTAGTTTTGCACACATTTGAGGAACATTTCGTACCGAAACGAAATGTCATTTACGAGAGAGGAAGATTTCATCAATTATGTCAGAGACAAGGCGAATCTGTAGAAGTATTCATTTGTAGTGTGTATGAACTTGCAGAAAAATGTGATTTCGGTGAGTAGAAAAATGAACATATTAGAGATAGACTAGTCGTTGGTATCAGCGACAAATAACTGATTGAGAGATTACAGCTAAAAGCAGATCTAGAATTAGATGCAGCTATACAATTAGTGAGACAGTCAGAACTCGTAAAACGTCAGATTAAGGATCGAGGTCAAGCTTCCCCAAGTAGAGGGAATCTGGAAGAAGTTACTTCCAAACGACAAACGGGCACGTTCAGCACAGGGAAGTTCAGTAAGTCTTCACCACATACTTCTACTTATCAGCCTTAGCACAAACCACCTTTGTGTAACAATTGTAATCATAAGCATTATCGTAATGCAAAATGCCCAGCAATGGGAAAGCGGTGTCGTGGTTGCAACAAATACAACCATTTTGAAACATGCATCATCAACGGGGTGTTCAAGAAGTTGTCTCTACCAGTTACGGTGATTGAGAGGGCGATGCATTTTTTCTTGGATCCATCACGTTCTGATGAAGCTGATCCGTGGTAAATAACTTTGAAGCTGAATAATATTGCTGTTAAATTCAAAATTAACACGGAAACAAATATTATTGTCATATCTGAAAGTACATACCTCGCTTTTCCAACTCGACCGAAACTGGTGCCAGTTAAGTCGACATTGAACTGTCACGGAGGTAAACTCAACTACAAAGGTATATTCGGGGCAGAAATATTATTTTCGTGTGTTTGTTGTGGCTGGAAACCAAATTAATAACGTGTTAGGTCGTTTGGTTTCACAAGGCATGTGACTTGTAAAACGCATTGAGGAAATCAAAGAAATCGGTAGTGACATATTTACAAATCCAGGTCTGCTCAAATGTGAACCAATCAAAATTGTGCTGAAAGCCGATGCTACAGTGTTGCAACTTCAAGAAGAGTTCCGTTTCCGCTTTTGTCGAAAGTCAAAAATGAACAAAACCGAATGAAAAATGAAGGTATTATTGAAGAAGTCAATGAGCCAACTGATTGGTGTGCACCAATGGTACCAGAATTGAAAAAAAACACCCTGAAAAGTACGCATCTGTGTTGATCTAAAGAAATTGAACGAAGCTGTCAACCGCGAACGATTTATATTACCTACGTTTGAAGATGTTGCTCCTAACCTTTCTGAGGCCAAGGTGTTTTCTACACTCGATGCTGCAAACGGATTCTACCAGTTGCCACTTGACCAGGATAGCTCAAAACTGACTGCTTGTATTACGCCAATGGGCCGATTTTGCTTCCGCCGTCTCCCTTTCGGGATTAAGTCAGCGCCAGAGATTTTTCCAAAGAAAATGACCAATATTCTTGACAATCAGGATGGAGCAGAAGCTTGTATGGATGTTTGTATGATTTAATTTTCGGTTCGAATGTTGAAGTACATGACCGGCGATTAAACCAAGTTCTTGCAAAAGTTCGGAAATCTGGTCTTCAGCTAAACAAAGACAAATGTTGCTTTCGTCAATCCGAGATCCAGTATTATGGACATATTATCAGTGGCGATAGAGTTCGTGTAAATCCAGAGAAGGTTCAAGCCATTTTGATCTTGCAGCTCCACCTAACTTGGCTGAATTGAGGTGTATTTTGGGAATGAGCAATTATTTGGGAAACCAATGACAGATTTGTTAAAATCATCCAGTGCATGGTATTGGGGTCCACAACAGGAGGATTCATTCTCGAAGGTGAAGGACATGTTGATGTCAACACTAGCTTTAGCTTTCTTCGATCCGGCTAAGCAGACAATCGTGAGTGCCGATGCCAGCAGCTATGGTATCAGTGCAGCTCTTTTCCAAGATCATGAGGGACAGCTAAAACCAGTAGCATTATGTTCTCGTACTTTAACTTCGGGAGAAGCAAAGTATGCACAGACAGAGAAAGACATGTTCACACTACTGACCACAAACCTTTGGTACCACTCATTAACACTCAAGATCTTGATAAAGTACCAGTGCGATGTCAGCGTCTTCTAATGCGTCTGAGAAGATTCAATGCGAAAGCCGAATATGTTCCAGGAAAACATCTGATTTTTCCTGATACGTTATTGTGCAGTCCTTTGAAGACTGATGAAGTTTTGACAACAGACGAAGATGTAGAACTGTTCGTCAACCAGATTGAATCAACCAGACCAGTTTTAGATGCTAAAATCCAAAACATAAAAGAAGAATCTCTGATAGACAAAGATCTACAAGCAGCCATGACTTATACAGAATGGTTGGCCAGCTCATCGACAAGCTGTTACAGAACCAGTGAAAGATTACTTCGATGCTCGTAGTGAATTATCTGTGTCAAATGACTTACTTTTGTATCGCGACAGAATTGTGATACCAATTTCATTTTGTTCTGAAATCATAGAAACCTTTCACGAGGGACATCAAGGAGTGTCAAAATGTCTTGATCACGCAAAAATTACTGTTTGGTGGCCAGGAATTTCAAGACTGATCAAAGAAAAGTTTCAGCGTGTGACTTTTGTCAGATACATAGGTCGTCGCACCATAAAGAGCCGTTGACACCGACTGCATTACCTCTTCGTCCGTGACAGAAGATTTCTACAGATCTCTTTCAAATTAAGCAGCAATACTATTTAGTTGTGATGGACTACCATTCTCGTTACTTGGAAACTGCTTACCTACCGGACATTTCAAGTGCTACAGTGATTGCGAAAATGAAGAATATGTTCACTCGATGGGGTGTTCCAGAGGAAATAGTATCGGACAATGGTACACACTTCATATCACTTCGATCGAAGACATCGGGTACAGTCTCTGTCTGATCTCGAACCAGAGGATACTGTGAGAATTAAACTGCAAGGAGATACGAACTGGTCTACTACAACTGCTTCAGTAAAGAAAGCAGAACCCTACAGTAGATCTTACATCGTTGAGACACCTCAGGGCGTCTTCCGCAGAAACCGTCATCATCTGCAACTCGTTACTCCAAATAGTGATCAGAGAAGACCATCTACGCGTTGGCCTACTTCAGGTGAACCAGCTCAACACAAATCACTCCAAAAACAGACAGAGTCTGATGTTCCAGTTATCAAGTCGTCTATTCCTACTGAGTTGATTGTACCGTCAACAAAATCCAGTAAGAATCTAGATCAACCCTGGACTCCAGTGAAAACATTTTCTGGGAGACAAAATCTGCCGACCAGAGAAGTTTAAAGATGTTGAGTGTTAAACAATAAGTTTTATTGTTCTATTACATCAGTTGCATTTTGCTTAATATGTTGATTTTGAGGAACCATTCAGGAAGAATCTTCTTTTAGGACACTACAAAGATATTCGAGAAGGAATAACTTTTGATATTACTTTAGTATTAATGGTTTACTGAAATGGTGATGAGAAACATTTTGAAAGACAATGACATTTAGGCCAGAATAGTTTAATTTCAGTTTACCTAGTTCGCGTTTTAGAATTCTCAACGTTCAATGTTGCATTGATTTAATGATCCTGGAGTCAAGCATTTTAATTAATCATAGCTTATCTCAAAAAGGCGAGATGTTACGATGTTGGTATTAATAGCCATATACGATGTTGGTTTAAATAGCCATTCATAACATATGTGTATTACGTCAGAATTTGGTGTGTGAGTTTGGTCCACCAAGAAACATGTGCTAGGAAAGCACAAACCTCCTTAAAATAATAAATCCATTATGGATGTGTGAATCTGGAGTTGATCATATTCATAACAATTAGTAAATTACGATCGCTAAATGTGTTAATTAAATGTTTGAAGTCTGTGTTTCGGCCTTGCGGTCATCGACTTTATTTAATTCCCAAATTCCTGAGAATATAAAAGCTATGACATCATGGTGACATTAATAGCGAGCGCTTATAACAAGGTGAAATAACCTAAACAGACTGAGTCCCATATGTAAGGAAAATAAAATTTTGTAGAAATCGCGTTAAAACCCCCAATGAGTAACAGATCTGCGACGAATGCAAAAAAAAAGGCGAACTAATCTTACTTTCGTAAATACTTTATGATCGGGATCGTGTTGATATAGTTTTAGAAAATACATTCGATACATTACCGTGCAAAACAAGAATGCAATGAATTTTTAAATAGGATTTTGACGAGAAAAAACATGGCGGATTCGCATATGCATTGTGGGTGATGCGATTTAAAAAAAAAATTATAATAAAATCAGTTCATTGATAAATACATGAACAGCATAAATGTGTTTTGCCATGTATTGTGTTCTATTAATATATGAACAAACAAAATAATATAACAAACAAACGAAAATTTACGGAATGTTTTGACATGATTCGTAAACACATTTTAGTTGATGATAATTTAAAACATATACTAATGTAAATAGTACACAGCCTGAATCATGTCATTTTTTTTTTTTTTTTTAAATTGTATTTTGCACAAGGAATCTGACATTATTTTTTATCCCATCGATTGACTTCCTTTTCTGTAGGTTTAAGTATTTAATATTTGATAAATGTGATATATACACCTCGGATGCACGATGTATTATTAAAATGAGAATCAATGAATGAATGAATGCATGGATTTTAACGACACCCCAGCACGAAAAATACATCGGCTATTGGGTGTCAAATAAAATGAGAATCAGCGCGCACAATCTTCATATTGAATGTGGAAGATTCTGTAAACCTAAAAAAAACCTAATTGAACAATGACTTGTTTTGTTTGTAATTCTCAAGCTGTGGAAGATGAAAAACATTTTATTTTGGACTGCCCTATTTATTATGTTAAAAGGCAACAACTATTTTATAAGATAAACTCCTTTTTCGACTTCTCTACTCTAAATAGCTATTTACAATTTATAGCCTATTTATTATGTCATACAACAATGGTGACATTGAAATTCTTAACCATGTATTAACATTTATTGACGGCTGTATTTCTAAACGTAAAGTTTTTGTTCCAGCTATCAGTGGGGCAGTAATTTAATTTAATTAGTTTCAAGTACTTTAACCATTTATTTTTATAATATACTTTATTCCTACAAATTTTGTTTCTCCGTCTGGCATGTACATTAATATTTTTATTATTATTAATTGTTGATGTTGTATGTTTGTTTGTTGTTATCTGTTTGCTGACACCAGCTTGTTTAGCAATATGCAATAAATTGAACTGAATTGATGTTAACATTGTTGATATTATATTCTGGTCCATCCCGTGTCCTAACGTCGGTACTTAAATGGTGTTTTTAAATTAAAGGGACATTCCTGAGTTTGCTGCATTGTAAGATGTTTCCGACTAATAAAATATTTCTACGATTAAACTTAGATATTAAATATGTTTTGTTTTTTTTAGAATATTAGTGTCTGTATATTCAATGTGTTTTTGGTCGGCTTAATATTTGTAAGAAGCCCAAATTGCATTTTGTCTTCAAATAATTTCGTACGTACGAAAAAATATATTTTAGGAAATAAAATGAAATTTAACCTAGTACAAATATTAGCACGATCAGAAACACGTTTAATATATAGCTACTAATATTTTATGCAGAAAAATATATTTAATATGTAATTACATTCGTTAAAAGGTCTCTGTTAGTCAATAACATCTTTCAAATTGCAGCAAACTCAGGAATGTCCCTTTAACAACAACTAGTGCAACTAAAATGGGTTAACATTCGAACCATAATACATTTTGCTATCTAGTTTGCTTAAACATTTGCGTTCATCACAAGTGATTATTTGAAGCAACACTACATTACTTTGAACTAACGCTGTAGTGGAAAAAAGAGAAGTTTTATAGTTGACGACAATACAATGTTACCAATCAAAATAAGTCTGACAAATTACACGAATTTCCTAATTCATCGCTGATATCAAATCTGAACACTATTTCTAGTCAATGTAGTGTTCAATTATTTCTATTGATGGTCAAAGTTCATAAATTGTGTTTATAACCCTTTTGCTTAACGCAACTTTGACTTGTCCTTGTAACACATCAACTAAAATGACGGCAGGTGTCAAATTAAGAAAGTAACTATAAATGAATGCCGGCGATTCTGCAGAAATAATAAAAAACTATATGCCAGAAAACTAGCGAAGTATATCTGTAAGTAATATTAATCATTGCTGTATTGTTACTTTGTCAATTACTAAAACGTTTATCGAAAACAACACTAACAATAGGCCTACAATGAACGATGTTTAGTCCGTCCTATCCTCCAACAAAAATATCTTTGTTTGTATATAATTTCAGTTTAGTTTCACGTAAGAAGAAAAGTAAGTGGGTTTTTGTTTTGGTTTTTGTATTGTTTTTTTTGGTTTTTTTGTGTGTTTTTTTTGGGGGGGAGAAGAGTAGGCTTATTGTTTTGTTATTTCCAATACACTTGGAGTTTTCTTCTTACGTCAAACCAAACTGAAATTATTTAAAAAAAAACAAAAAAAAACAACAACACATTTTTATACATTGGCTATAGGTGTGGCCATTACAAAATAATATTATATACATATATATAGCGCTGTTCAACGATTACTTAACGCTTTAAAATCCGAACCACATCAACAATTACAATAAATTACTTTCCTACTTTTAATTACCAATATATATTCCTCACGTTTGCGAAGACAGAAATCGTGGGGAAAAAAATTACAATGACACAGATTCCACATACCAGATTGTAACCATGTCATCTATATCGATTTCCCTGAGATCTCCTAGGACAAAAAACATTTTCTCGCCATCTGCCATTTTACTTTATTATGGAATACTCTTCATGAAGGGTGGAAGCCTCTCACGTATGTGACGTAATGAATGTGACGTCATCACGATTGCATTATATAATAATCAACGCATCTCATGACGTGTTATAAACGTCACATCCTTCCATAGGTGTGGATAATGTTAAAATGGCTGAATGCTGCATCTGGATTTATAGAAATTGTATTGTAGAAGTATTCAATTTAGTGTAAATGGAATAATGAAGCCTGGTGTAAATAGTTTTAATCGTCTAGTTCATCTGGGAATTGGCCACAGGTACACCTTAATGTTGGGTGTAGGATGCAACAATGTTGTGGTATATAGCAGACCAGGAATGGAATGGTGGTGCTATGATTTCTGTGGCAATTCCTTATCATCGGGTCGTATCCGGGTTTTGGGAGGATACGTGTTTATCTCAGTAGGAGAGAAGGTGGTTAAATGTAGTGGTGACTACAGGAATTGTTTCAGCAGTTAGACTGGATCAACTTAATTGGCTGGAACATGCATACCTTTCTTCTAGTTGGGGATGAGTAATGGTTACTGGAATGATGAATAGACATTTGGCGTGACAACCTTATGGTTGGAGATCCTGGAATACTTCTGCTAGTTTTAGAACCATGGAGGACTGTATGTGCAGTGTGTATTGTGAACATAAATAAGAGGAAACTGTTTATTCTGTGGACGGAGCAAAATCGAGTTGTGTCGTTACATTTGGAACTTTATTTCTCCGATGCCACCGATGGATTGTGTTTTCGATAAACTGTGCCTTTGGTGAACTGTGATTCTTTTCTTGGATAAGCAGTGTTTCTGTGGGAAACATTAATGAATAACTGTTCGTGTTAATGTGAAATTCAGCTGTATGTGGCATCCATGAATTGGTGTATGTTTGACCCGGTGTGGTCAACAACTTTCTTAACTATGTGCTATGACTTGGACTTTTCTCAATTCATTTTAATATTGGACAAAACTGTGCTATTTAAAGATATTTAGGTGTCTGTAAATGGAATCAATTATATTCCTGGATGCTTTACTCTTGCATTTAGACAAAACATGTAGTCTACTTTTATTATCTCAAAATATAAACACAAGGTATTTCTGAATAAAAGTGTTTTTATATTTTCTCTGTGTGTTTGATCTGACATCCCAAATATGGGATCACATTCCCCAATTGGGAGGGTTTTTTCATTAGACTTACTGTATAGAAATTGTTAATTCTTTTGCAGAACTTTCAATGTTCGTGAGGTTTTAAGTATGTTGGAAGATGTGGGAGACTTTGAGGACGGTTCAGTCTACATTGAACCACCCCTAGTTACTGAGAACACAGACGAGGACAATGCTGACTTTGAGGACGGTTCAGTCTACATTGAACCACCCCTAGTTACTGAGAACACAGACGAGGACAATGCTGACTTTGAGGACGGTTCAGTCTACATTGAACCACCCCTAGTTACTGAGAACACAGACGAGGACAATGCTGACTTTGAGGACGGTTCAGTCTACATTGAACCACCCCTAGTTACTGAGAACACAGACGAGGACAATGCTGACGGACATAAAGGAGGGACATTTTCAAATCTGAACCGAAACCAACTGCATCCTGGGTCTAGTGTTTCTGTTCTGGTGCAGGGCATCCAATCAAATCTGAACCGAAACCAACTGCATCCTGGGTCTAGTGCTTCTGTTCTGGTGCAGGGCATCCAATCAAATCTGAACCGAAAACAACTGCATCCTGGGTCTAGTGCTTCTGTTCTGGTGCAGGGCATCCAATCAAATGTCTTGGATGTGTCATCTGAAGTATTATTAGTAAGTTAACGTGAATATTTTTAAATTTGGTGATGTGAGTGGTTTGAATGGAGTAGCATGCTTATATATTTTTTATGTGTCTGGTATTTCTAACACCTCTTTGTCTTATATCCAAGAAGTCTAAATTGTGTTTATTTCCATGTTCAGGTTGACAATGGAAGCGATGACACATCATCGGATACTCAGTCCCACGATTCAAACGAACCACCACCAACTGCTGTAGCTGTACTAGAGATGGTTGTTGAAAACAGTCAACTGTATGCTCGCTCGCTCCAAAAGTAACACGTCAGTTTCCACTATTTGTGATGAAGTACGGGCGTGCATTGGTGCATTGGCTGTTACAGGCTACTGTCCAGCATCTGACCGAAAGCTGTACTGAACTCATGACGAGGACATGCACAATGAAGCCTTAGAATGAATGAATGAATGAATGAATGAATGAATGAATGAATGAATGAATGTTTAACAACACCCCAGCACGAAAAATGCATCGGCTATTGTGTGTCAAACTACGGTTAATGCAAAACTAAAGTGATGATCAACATCAATATAAAAAATCAACAGGTCAATAAAAACACAGTGTAAAGGACTGTGTAAAAATAAAAATATCACAGATAGATATAATTAAAATTTAGAATAAAATTCAGTATCGCGTAAAAACTGCAAAAAAGTTCTGGATGGAATCGAAATGATTCCATCACATTTTTTTGTCCAAATATATCTTTTCGAGTTGCTGACAACTGTTTACACTCCACCAAAATGTGTCGCACAGACAGAAGACACTGGCAGTGCTCACACTGAGGTGGAGGATCTTTCTTCAAGATAAATGAATGGGTTAAAGGGACATTCCTGAGTTCGCTTGCATTGCAAGATGTTTCCGACTAATAAAATATTTCTACGATTAAACTTACATATTAAATATATTTTCTTGTTTGGAATATCAGTGTCTGTATATTCAATGTGTTTCTGGTTGTCTTAATATTTGTAAGAAGCCCAAACTGGATTTTGTCTTCAAATAATTTCGTACGCACGAAAAAATTATGTTTTTGGAAATAAAATGAAAATTAACCTAGTACAAATATTAGAACGATCAGAAACACGTTTAATATACAGCCACTAATATTTTATGCAGAAAAATATATTTAATATGTAATTACAATCGTTAAACAGTCTCTACTAGTCGATAACATCTTAAAAACTGCAGCAAACTCGGGAATGTCCCTTTAAGTAAGTGTGACCGATGCGGGCACGACACAAGACTATTTCATCCTTCCTGCACTGTCTATAGGAGGACTGCCACTCTCCCAAGACTGGCTTGTTCGCAACCTCACCATCCCAATCACGTTGCCAAGTCCAAAAGATAAATTGGTTGATACAATATTTAAAATCAGTATAAGGTACACCAACCCTGGCATGAGGCGAATCCAAAGCAGACTTGGCAGCTGAATCTGCCTTTCCATTACCCCTGATGCCAACATGGCTGGGTACCCAACAAAATACAATGTCTTTATTGGCAATAGATAAAAAGACACACTTTCGTATCACCATCCCAATTAAGGGATGATTCAGCTTCATATTACGTAAAGCTTAGAGACACGAAAGTGAGTCAGTAAAAATAATAAATTTGGATCCATTAGAATCCTTTATTTTTTCTAAGGCTTTAATGACTGCCCAAACTTCAGCACTAAAGATCGATGCCGAGTCAGGCAGTCGCATGGAAAGTATTGTGTCTGATGGAAAAACTGTAGCACAAGCCACATAATTCCCATCCCGTGATCCATCTGTATACACAGGAATGTAATCACGGTACTTGTCCTGAATTTCCATGAAAAACTGTTTAACACAACAGCATCTGTGCGATCTTTCTTCAGATGCGCCAGATCAAACACAGTTTTAGGTGGTGTAATACACCATGGTGGTAAAACAAAATATCAAGTAGTTTCCAAAGTGTCAGTTAAATCAATGTTGGAAAGCAACAAAAAACGCTTAATGCGAAGACCAAATGTACGAATAGCATTTAGCCTTGCATCAAACAACTTCATATATTTGTTGTCAAACACCGCAGCATGAGCTGGATGTGTTGGTAAAGATTTAATCTTGGCAGCATACTGCAGAGAAAGCTTGGCACATCTAGCACCTAAACAAGGTTCGTGTGCATCAACGTGCAAGTTCTCTACAGGTGATGTTTTAAACGCACCAAGACAAAGTCTAAGTCCCTGATTGTGTATAGGATCTAGCATCTGCAAGTAAGACTTGCGTGCCGACCCATACACAATGAATCCATAATCAAGTTTAGGCCTCACAAGAGATCTATACAGACGGAGCATAACCTTTCGGTCTGCTCCCCATTCCGTATTACCAATAACCTTTAAAATATTGAGAGCTTTCAAGCCCTTCTTTTTAACATATTTAAGATGGGGCACAAAAGATAGTTTCCTGTCAAATATAACCCCCAGAAATTTAGTCTCCTCCACAACTGGAATTGGATTTTTGTCCAGAAACAACTGTGGATCTAAGTGGAGACCTTTTTTCTGGCAGATATGCATACAAACCGTTTTTGCATTTGAGAATCGAAAGTCATTGTCAGTTGCCCATTGATGAAGTATATTCAAACAAAGCTGCAACTTACATTCAATGATACTCATATTGGACGATCTATAGCAAATCTGAAAATCATCGACATATAACGAGCAATCCACACCAGGTGTTAAACACTGGGTGATGCTGTTAATTTTCACAGAAAATAAAGTTACAGACAGGATACTACCTTGAGGTACACCAATCTCCTGGGGATGAATGTCGGACAAAGTCGACCCCACCCGGACTTTAAAAAGATCTATCTCTTAAAAATTGAGATATAAAAACTGGAAGTCGACCTCTAAGGCCCATGCCATGGAGGTCGTTTAAAATCCCATACTTCCACGTGGTATCGTAATCCTTCTCCAAATCAAAAAACACTGAAACCAAGTGCTGATTATGGATGAAAGCTTCCCTACAAAACATTTCAAATCTAACAAGATGATCAACCATGCTACGTTTAGATCTGAACCCACATTGCACGTTAGTAAGCAATTTGTGAGATTCAAGATACCAGACAAGTCGACGATTGATCATGTGTTCCATGGTTTTACAAATGCAACTTGTCAAAGCGATAGGGTGATAACTAGTAGAATTGGTTGGATCCTTACGAGGCTTGGGAATAGGAATGATAATAGCTTTCCTCCAATCAGAAGGAAAGTCTCCAGAAATCCAGATGTTATTAAAAATATTCAAAAGAACCATCAAAGATGATTCAGGTAAATGTTTTAATAACTGATAATGAATTTCATCTGGTCCTACTGAAGTATCATGGGCTCTACGAAGAGCATCCTGCAATTCCTCCATAGAGAAACGCCTGTTGTACACTTCAGCATTTTGAGATGAAAAATTAATGGACTGGTTTTCAGCTTTAGTTCTGACAGATGTAAAGGCATCTGTACTGAAAGCAGAAGATACGTTATGAGAAAAGTTGTCTGCCAATACATTGGCAATGTCACGATGAAATGTGACATCCGTGTCATTGACAGACAAATGATGAACTGTATTACTGGATTCTTTACCTTTGATTTTACGCATCCTATTCCACACAGATTTTACTGATGTTTGTGAATTCAACTTGGAGACAAAAGTTCTCCAAGATGTTTTCTTACTCTGTCTAATCTCTCTGCGAGCCATAGCCCTAGCAATACGAAATGCATCCAGGTTGTCTGTTGTAGGTTCACGTTTGAACCGCTCAAGCAACCTGTTTCACTCTTTGAATGGATCTTTGCAGGTATCATTAAACCATGGTTTATTAAAACGCTTTGGCACTGCCAAAGTCTTAGGAATAGTTTCATCTGCAATGTCCTTCAAGACGGAAGTGAACAAAGACATGGGATCATCAACATCCGTAATGGCAAATTGTTGCAGATGAGTGCTGCACAGATGCTGAAACTGACCCCAATTTGCTTTCGTCAACTTCCACCTTTGAACCCTTTCAAGTGATGGTGGTCCATCATTCTTCAAAATAATGGGAAAGTTATCACTACCACAAGGGTCTGAACCAACTTTCCAGGAGAAATCAAGAAAAAGTGAAGGACTACAAAGGGTTAAATCTATAGAAGTGAAAGAACCACTTGCAGAATGAAAATATGTATGACTTTTATCATTGAATAAAAGTAAGTCATTTTTGAGAATGAAGTCTTCCAATTGTTTTCCTCTAATATTTACATCCTCGCATCCCCACAAAGTGTGGTGACCATTAAAATCTCCCATAACAATGAAGGGAGTAGGCAGCTGATTAATGAGATCTTGAAGATCTCTTGAATTAAAATTAAAATGGTTTTGAGGAGGTAAATAAACTGAACACAGACTTATAGTTTTATGAGCCGTGACCTTTACAGCCACAGCTTGTAAATATGTAGTTAATGCTACTATACTCTGAGGAATGATTTCATTAACAAGAATGGAAACACCCCCAGATGCTCTATTTTCAGTTTCTTGAAATTTATGATAGAGGTTAAATCCTCTCATAGTAATATGATCAGTGTCCTTCAAGAAAGTTTCCTGAAGACACACTGCAAGAGGATTATGTTTTTGAAGACTTAATTCATCAAAATTGGGCCAAAGCCCACGGCAGTTCCACTGAATGACTGAATTAGCCATTAGGTGGAAGTACGGGAGTTACCTTTGGCTTATGAGATCTGTGTGGTTGTGGAAGATCATCTGGCACTATATCCATTTGATCATCCACATCAGCCAAAGGTTCAAATGGATTGTTGGTCGGAACCAACTGCTTTTCATATTTCTTCAGTCGTTTCGTGGCGGAGGCTTACTGGGACCTGGCTCCCCAGAAGATAAGCCTCTTGGTAGATTTCCAGAATCCAAAGACACCTGGGCAGATTTTGAAACTTTGTTAGTAGCAGCTATTGCACCTTTTCAAGATCAGAAATCTTCTTAAATTTATCCTCACTGTTTGGCCAAGTCAAGTCAGTTTGAATAGCTACACTGGTTGTAGAAACCTTCACAGCTGTGGCATAAGATTTACCCGATGCCTCGTGTGTGGAAGCATCTACAAATATTCTAGCATCAGTAAAGGACAGGTGTTTTTCTACTTTCACCTGCTGTACCTGTTTTTCCACTTTCCATTTTGGGCACTCTCGCGAGTACGCAAAGTGTTTCCCTTTACAATTGGTACATATCACATCATTTTGACACTCCTTGCTGTCATGGTCAAACTGACCACAACGAGCACATGTCAATGTGTTGCGACATGTATTCTGTCCGTGTCCAAACTTTTGACATTTAAAACACCGTAAAGGGTTAGGAATGTATGGCACAACATGTATATTCAAATACCCTGCCTTAATAGAGTCTGAAAGGATAGGTGTGTTAAATACTAGGATCAAAGTATTTGTCGGAACAAGTTCATTATTCCGGCGAACATTTATCTGCTTGACTGACAATACACCTTGTGATGAGAGATTTTCGCAAATCTCATCCTCACTAACTCCTTCCAAGTCTCTAGACCGAACTACTCCTTTTGATGAATTAAGAGTAGCATGAGGACTAACATTGATGGAAATGTTACAAAGCATTTTTGATTTAAGAAAATTTCTAGAATGACTCTCTGTTGAACATTCAATCAACAATGAGCCATTCCTCAATTTCTTAACACTTTTGGGCTCTTCAGCCAAGCCTTCAAGCCCTTTTTGTATCGCAAAAGGCGACAGTTTCATCAAGGCCCCATCAACGAAAGAACCGATGACAAGAAACCTTGGCCAAAATTTCAAAGAAATAACCTTCGATTTCTTAACATGCAATGTCATAGACTCTTCATCTGACGACGAAGAGTCCGAAACTTCGGTGTGGACCCTTATCAGGGTCCCATCAAAAGTTAGTGTTGTTGTTTGAGCCATAATATAGTTCATCAATCATGCTCCCCACCCACCACCGAGTCCAACAAGGGGACATGAAGCTGCGAATAACCAGCAGACAATCATGCCAGGGATACATGCTTGATATACTCAGGCAATAAGAAAGAATAAATCACCTGATTGACCCTAGCCACCGCCTCAAGAGTAACAAAACATATGACCATTCAAACAATGTTTGTAACAAATCAAAGGGTTGTATGCCCTCGAGCTTGACGTGACCAGCCGATTGATCAGGTCGGGCCTTCCTGACCACCCGTCTATATTAACTCCGGGCCAAAGTGATGTATTGTCAGAAGTCATACCCGCAGGTATGCCCCAACCCAATCACCAGGATCCCATCATCCATTTTCACGGGTTGCACCTCACGGCCAACAAGGTGCCTCATACGAGGAGTTGTGCATTTATTGGCCATTCTATCAAAGAATGTTCACCCCTGCACCACGGTGAGGTTAATGCACATGCAGGGGAATGGAGCCTTAGCTGCATCCATGAATGGGAAACCGTTTCTGTGAGATGATGAAGTCATCATTGTCAGAGACAATGGAAATCTTCAAGCAGATGACGAGATGAGTAAAGTCCATGCGCTATTGAGCATGCTTAATGAGAACTTTATCCATTACTTTGAGTTTCTCAAGACTCAGAATTTCAGTATAGATGAGTCTATGGTACCTATGGACGGCACAGTGCAAAACAGCTAATGGCTCGCTCAACAGAGAGGTGTAAGTATTATTAATTAGCCAAGATTAAATATCAGTTGCAATATATCCTTGCGGTATGGGCTTTGACGCACATAAGCAAGGATCTCGCGTAGTGTAAAAATAGCGATGTTTTTCTTTTTATTATTTACAGAGACATAACCTAATTTATTACCTACGAGGTACAGCATAACGAGGGTCATGTTCTGACTTTATCCGAGTGATAAGCTTATAATTAGTGGGTACTTACGGTTTAGCAGCTTATCTCGATTCTGTAGCTTCTGTCCGGATTAGGGTTCAGTCGCATGAGTGCGGGCTTGGCCTTCCAGAATCGTCTGCTGCGTTTCTTCTCCCACGTGACGTTCCTCGTCCAATGGGTGGATCCCTTTTTCCCGCCAAGCTCTACATGGTGAGGCACCAGTAGACTTCCCATCTCCAGGGGTGTCAGGCGGCGGACCATTTCCAACGACGACATCCGGTCGTCGACTGGTCGCGAGTCACCACACTCTCCCCCGTTTTATAGAAGAGAAGATCACCTCCTGAATTTTCAGGGAACATCACACACTTCACCAGCAAGTTACTGGCTCGGATTCATCCGGGCCAGGATTCGATGACCATCCATGAATAAACAGGTTCTTTGGAAACATCCAGGGTTTCCTGTTGTTATAGGTTAAGACTACCCCCCAAAAGAAACAGTCATATTATATTTGTATAAAGATACTGGTGTATCTGGCGGTGGCATCCAGAAAAGCCATTAAAGTTATATCCACGAGTATTATCCATTGAGCATAGTTAAAGTCACATCCATGAATATTAAAATTATGCATTAAGCACAGTTCAAGTCACATCCATGAATATTAAAATTATGCATTCAGCACAGTTCAAGTCACATCCATGAATATTAAAGTTATGCATTAAACACAGTTCAAGTCACCTCCAGGAATATTATTAATGAAACACCAAGAACTACTCCTTGAACAACACTTAAAGCCGCACACCCTAGTTCCATCCAGCGAAAATAAATTATATTTTGGTTAATCTACAAACCTGTAACACACTTAGATCACGTTTTTATCAAATGGAGTGAAAAAGCAAGTTTTATATCGATAAATAACATGGGAATCCCCATGTCCCAATTGCTTGAAATAATTTTGAAAGTTAGTATTCTTATGTCACCGGTAGATGTCGCTCGAAGCACAACAATGCCTACGTCACGACAAATTTCACAGACTTGGGGTGCGTTTGTTTCACCTCTCCTGGACATGTTCCAACTGTTCTGTCCTGGTTGTATCCCCTCTCCAGATATCGTAAGACTTAGCAAAATTATTGGTTTTAAAGGTTTGTAACGTTTTGTATTGAGACACTTACTTGTCTGAACTTTATTGTTACTGAAAATGTTCACGAACTGTGAAGAAAAATCTCACAAATGAACAACAACAAATCGGATGTTGATTGCGCGAACCGTGCACGAGAAAACAAACCGAACCAAAATGATAACGGCCACGTGATATACCAACGTCTGTGACATTGAAATGGAAATATCCCCTCTAAAAATAGATTGGACCTCGCTTGCTTAACGGTTTTTTCTCGACAGAACGTCTTGTGAAAAAATGCAAAAAATGCATTTCGTGGTTTTACAAACATCAGGATTACCAAAAAGCACTTCAGGTGAATGGAAATGTGTATTCTAAATAATAAAATGTAAATAAAGTGCAATTTTATTTGTGAAAAATGGGGTTTAATAGCGAAAAACAACGCCGTAATGGTTAACAAATAGCCGTAACTAGGGTGTGTTCCTTTAAAGTTAAACACTTAAAAGTTAACAGTTAAATAAATTCCAACTCAGCCTTTTGTGCAAATGTCAATCAAGGCAACTATATTACATTATTTTACACAAACCTAACAAAAAACTGGTCCATCATATTTTGCCCTATATGATGTTGGCCTCCTAATTACATCCTTAATAAAAAAGAGTCATAATTCAAATAATTATCCCTCAACTTAGCAATAGTTAATTGAGAATTAACTATTATTCCCCCACAAAATAATTTGGGACCCTCTCCCTAAGGAACACAAGATAAAACAGGATTTTTCATGGTAGATACCTGCTCGCAGCGCCATTGTTGTAACTTTATCCGAGTGTTAAGATTATGATTAGTGGGTACTTACGGTTTAGCAGCTTATCTCGATTCTGTAGCTTCTGTCCGGATTAGGGTTCAGTCGCATGAGTGCGGGCTTGGCCTTCCAGAATCGTCTGCTGCGTTTCTTCTCCCACGTGACGTTCCTCGTCCAATGGGTGGATACCTTTTTCCCGCCAAGCTCTACATGGTGAGGCACCAGTAGTCTTCCCATCGCCAGGGGTGTCAGGCGGCGGACCATTTCCAACGACGACATCCGGTCGTCGACTGGTCGCGAGTCACCACACTTCACAACTGTTAGAAATCTATACTACGGTCGACGAGTCACTTTTTGCACCCTTGTTTTGGCTTCGTGCATAATAAATGTAGCATATCTTACCGTAATTTCACTTGAAAGTCATATTTAGTAAAAGATACAATGTTTTAATCACAAGATTTTCTTCAAACACATTCAGGTGCGTTAATAATATTCAAAAAATAAATAAATGCAATAGCAATTTTGCACTGAAAATTTTCCAGCATTCTTAAAACGGAAACGTCATGTACCCAATTTATAGTTATTGTAAGGAGATACAAAGTGACGTCATTGGAATACTGACGTCATTCAAATTGAAAACTAATTATTTCAATTACTGTGTATTTGTTTGCTTTTTAGTATACACATGCTTTACAATTTACAGCTGTTGATACATGTGTACTCTTTACTTATGGGCGTATAGATATCACGTAACTTTAGAACAGGTTGTGATTTGGTTTTCAAGACATCCATGAACAAACATTACTCCGCCGTTAAGGAAACGTTAGTTTGTAAACAATGACTGGAATGTTCATTTAGCAAGACAGTTCTACGGTAATAAACAGATTACATTCGTGTCCATGACAGACGATGTTTACGACATCGCTCTCGCTCGGGAAATATGATAATTTAGGCACTCGTGTCGTAAACATCGTCTGTCATGGACACTCATATAATATCCTCTATGTATATATATCATTAAAATATAAACATGAAATTCAATATATAGTGATATTTTTACTTTTAGTTTTAGCTTACATGTGCATACTGTAATATTCTAACCTGTTTGATGCGGTATGTATTTTGACGTGGAACATCCTGGGGCGGATCCAGCTTTTCTGATGGGGGGGGGGGGGGGGGGTCCAAGACAAAAGGGGCACCATAACATTATGAAAAGGCACTATTGAAAAATTACACATGGTTCACATGGACCATAATATAATAGTGCTACAACAGGGATGCTGACAGACGTATTCTACAGTGTTCTATACATTGACAGAATAAATAAATTTGTAAAAAACCTAAATAAAAGGGGCACTTCTCAAATTTAAGGGGGGGGGGGGGGTCCGGACACTTTGGTACCACCCCCCCCCCCCCCCCCCACCCCCCCGATCCGCCCCAGACATCCAGATAACTTGTGAATGACCAATATTCAAGAAAAACAACTTCAAACAACTGGAAACGATGTGTGGTGGTCCATAAATTCCATATTAATAATACACGTCAAAAATAACACAATTAAACGACATTTAACCAGATTGTTGCATGTAAACCATATAGCCTAGTGCAAACATAGTCACTATTTGTACATTGATAGGATGGGAGTAAATTTGACAGCCATTCGAGAGTTTTTTGTTTGTTTATTATTAGTTGTATTCAAAACAATGTCCACTTTACATTTCATGTGAAATAGATATTATTTTAAAATGTAATATGCACTTCAACGTCGTTTAATCCTGACCCAATATAATCGTATGCAGTGCATATAAAATAAGGACAGGGGACTCATTCGGACGTCCATAAACATAGATTGACGTAGAGGTAATCTAATTGCCTTGTATTTATTTCAATAGTAGCAGACGACAATATTTCGTGCAGGAGGTGAGTAAAATTCATTGAGAAAATTTGGAGATAGAGGAATGTTTATGTATGCTAAAGAAGTGCCTTACGGAAAATAGTACTTTTAATTACATGGCAATTTTAATTGTTTATACTTAACGCAAACTGGCAAATTAAAAACATTGTATTATTCGTATCAATGAAAAATACGTCCGTCAACAGACATTTCTGCATTTGACGTCATAGCTTTTCTTTGATGACACACAATTGCTATTTAAAAATAGCGCACCAAAATACATACCGCGTCATAATACATACCGAAATGATATTAAGTATTTTTCTAACTAATTTGTAGGTTTCATTGTTTAAATATAAAATAGTTATAAGTTAAAGGGACATTCCTGAGTTTGCTGCACTTTTTAAGACGTTATCAACTAACAGAGACTTTTTAACGAATATAATTACATTTCAAATATATTTTTCTGCATAAAATATTAGTGGCTTTATATTAAACGTGTTTCTGATCGTTTTAATATTTATACTAGGTTAAACTTCCTCTTATTTCCTAAAATATAGTTTTTTCGTACGTACGAAATTATTTGAAGACAAAATCCAGTTTGGGCTTCTTACAAATATTACGACGACCAACAAAATACAATGTCTTTATTGGCAATAGATAAAAAGACACACTTTCGTATCAACATCCCAATTAAGGGATGGTCCAGCTTCATATTTTGTAAAGCTTGAAGACACGAAAGTGAGTCGGTAAAAATAATAAATCTGGATGCACTAGAATCCTTTATTTCTTCTAAGGCTTTAATGACTGCCAAACTTCAGCACTAAAGGAAACGGACAAAATGCATGTCGTGGCAGACTGACCTGTGCCCGTGTCGTGGCAGACTGACCTGTGCCCGTGTCGTGGCAGACTGACCTGTGCCCGTTGTGGTCAATTTTATCATGACAGCAAGGCATGTCAGAATGACATGATATGCACCAGTTGTAAGAAAAAACACTTTGCGTACTCGCAAGAATGCCCAAGGTGGAAGATTGAAAAGCAAGTTCAGCAGATAAAAGTGGAAAAGCATCTGTCTTTTACTGATGCCAGACAAGTTGTAGAGAAACTAATTCTTATGGCAGTAGGTAAATCCTATGCATCTTCCGTAAAAGTCCCTTCAAACAATCTTTCAGTTCAGACATATCTGACATGGCCAAATTCTGAAGATAAATTTAAGAAGGTTTCTGACATTGAAAAGTCTCAACTTCAAGCAACAAAAGCTTCTCAACAACAAATGACTCAAACAACCCAGGTGTCTTTGAGTTCAAAGAACCCGCCAAGGGGTATAAATGCTGGGAATCCAGGTCCTAGCAAAACTCAGCCAGTAAAAGACACCAAATATCTTAATAAGGACCACTCTTCTGGGTGGATGCTATGGATATGGATGATTATACTCAAAACAGTATACCTTCACCAAAATCCAAACCACATCCGAAGGAAAAGTTAAAGAGAACTCCTGTACTTCCCTCTGATGACTAATTTTGACAAACAATGGAACTGCCGTGGGCTTAGGCCCAATTTTGAGGAACTAAGTGTTTTAATTCAAAAACATAATCCTCTTGCAGTGTGTCTTCAGGAAACTTTCCATGAGGAGCTTTAACCTCTATCACAAGTTTCAAGAAACTGAAAATAGAGCATCTGTAGGTGTTTCCATTCTTGTTAATGAAAACATTCCTCAGAGTTTAGCAACATTAACTGCTAATTTACAAGCTGTGGCTGTAAAGGTTAGAGCTCATAAAACTATTACTCTGTATTCAGTTTACTTGTCACCTCATAATCATTTTAATTTTAATCCTATAGACTTTCAAGGTCCTACTTCCTTCATTGTTATGGGGGATTTTAATGGTCACCACACTTTTGGGGATGTGAGGATGTTAATATTAGGGGAAAACAAGAAGAAGACTTAATTCTAAAAAAATTACTTACTTTTATTTAATGATAAAAATTATAATTATTTTCATTCTGCCAGTGTTTCTTTCACTTATATAGACTTAACCCTTTGTAGTCCTTCACTTTTTCTTCATTTCTGCTGGAAAGTTGGTTCCGACCCTTGTGGTAGTGACCACTTTCCCGTTATTTTGGAGAATGATGGACCTCTATCGCTTGAAAGGGTACAAAGGTGGAAGTTGGCGAGGACAAATATTGGGGTCAGTTTCAAGATCTGTGCAGCACTCGACTCCAACAATTTGCCATTACTGATGCTGATGATCCCACGTCTTTGTTCACTTCCATTTGGAAGGACATTGCAGATGAAACTATTCCTAAGACTTCGGCAGTGCCAAAGCGTTTCAATAAACCATGGTTCACTGATACATGCAAGGGTGCACTTAAAGAGCGAAACAGGTTCCTTGAGAGGTTCAAACGTGAACCTGCTGCGGATAACCAGGATGCCTATCGTATTGCTATGGCTAAGGCTCGCAGACAGATCAGACAGTGTAAGAAATCATCTTGGAGAAATTTTGTCTCCAAGTTGAATTCACAAACATCAGTAAAATCTGTCTGGAATAGGATCCGTAAAATCATTGACAGACAACATTTCTCATAACTCATCTTCTGCTTTCAGTACAGATGTTTTTATATCTGTCAGAAATATTGCTGCAAAGCAGTCCCTGAAGTATACAATAGGCATTTATCTACGGAGGAATTGCTGGATGCTCTTCGTAGAGCTCATGATACTTCAGTAGGACAGGATGAAATGCATTATCAGTTATTGAAACATTTACCTGAATCATCTTTGATAGTTCTTTTGAATATTGTTAATAACATCTGGATTTCTGGAGACTTTCCTTCTGATTGGAGGCAATTATTATTCCTATTTCCAAGCCTGGTAAGGATCCAATTAATCCTACTAGTTATTGTCCTATCGCTTTGACAAGTTACATTTGTAAAACCATGGAACGAATGATCAATCGTAGACTTGTCTGGTATCTTGAATCTCACAAATTGCTTACTAACGTGCAATGTAGATTCAGATCCAGATATAGCAGGTTGATCATCTTGTTTGATTTGAAACGTTTTGTAGGGAAGCTTTCATCCATAATCAGCACTTGGTTTCATAGTTTTTTGATTTGTACAAAGCTCACGATACCACGTGGAAGTATGGGATTTTAAAAGACCTCCATGGGATGGGCCTAAGAGGTCGACTTCCAATTTTTATTTCTCAATTTGTAAAAGATAGATCTTGTCCGATATTCACCCACAAGAGATGGGTGTACCTCGAGGTAGTATCCTGTCTGTAACTTTATTTTCTGTGAAAATTAACAGCATCACCCAGTGTTTAACACCTGGTGTTGATTGCTTGTTATATGTCGATGATTTTCATATTTGCTATAGGTCGTCCAATATGAGTATCATTGAACATAAGTTGCAGCTTTGTTTGAATAAACTTCATCAATGGGCAACTAACAATGGCTTTAGATTCTCCAAGGCATGTCTGCCAGAAAAGAGGTCTTCACTTAGATCCACAGTTGTTTTTGGAAAAAAGTCTAATTCCAGTTGTGGAGGAGACTAAATTTCAGGGGGTTATTTTTGACATGAAGCTATGTTTTGTGCCCCATCTTAAATATGTTAAAAAGAAGGGCGTAAAAGCTCTCAATATTTTAAATTATTGGTAATATGGAATGGCGAGTAGACCGAAAGGTTATGCTCCGCCTGTATAGATCTGTTGTGAGATCAGAACTTGACTATGGATGCATTGTGTATTTTTTTATTTCGGCACGCAAGTCTTACTTGCAGATGCTAGATCCTATACACAACCAGGGACTTAGGCTTTGTCTTGGTGCATTTAGAACATCTCCTGTAGAGCTTGTACGTTGATACGCACGAACCTTGTTTGTTTGCTAGACGTGCAAAGCTTTCTCTGCAGTATGCTACCAAGATTAAATCTTTACCGAAACATCCTACACATGATGCGGTGTTTGACAACAAATATATGAAGTGTTTAATGCAAGGCCGAATGCTATTCGTACATTTGGTCTTCACATTAAGCGTTTTTTGTCTCTTTCCAACATTGATTTAACTGACACTTTGGAAACTCCTTCATATTTTGTTTTACCACCTTGGTGTATTACACCACCTAAAATTGTGTTTGATCTGGCGCATCTGAAGAAAGATCTTACATATGCTGTTGTGTACAAGCAATTTTTTTATGGAAATTCAAGACAGGTACCGTGATTACATTTCTGTTTATATAGACGGATCACGGGATGGGAATTCTGTGGATTGTGCTATAGTTTTTCCTTCAGACACAATACTTTCCATGAGACTACCTGACTCGGCATCGGTCTTTAGTGCTGAAGTTTGGGCAGTCATTAAAGCCTTAGATGAAATCATGGATTCGATTGCATCTAAATTTATTATTTTTACCGACTCACTTCCGTGTCTCCAGGCTTTATGCAATATGAAGCTGGACCATCCCTTAATTGGGATGGTGATACGAAAGTGTGTCTTTTTATCTATTCCCAATAAAGATATTATATTTTGTTGGGTGCCCAGCCATGTTGTCATCAGGGGTAATGAAAAGGCAGATTCAGCTGCCAAGTCTGCTTTGGATTTGCCTCATGCCATGGTTGGTGTGTCTTATACTGATTTTAAATATAGTATCAACCAATTTATCTTTTCGACTTGGCAACATGATTGGGACGGCGCGGTTGCGAACAAGCTGCATGCCATCAAGCCAGTCTTCAGAAAGTGGCAGTCTTCCTATAGACAGTGCAGGAAGGATGAAATCGTATTTTTGGTCATGCTGACATTGGTCATACATACTTGACCCATTCATTTATCTTGAAGAAAGATCCTCCACCTCAGTGTGTGCACTGGCAGTGTACTCTGACGGTGCGCCACATTTTGGTTGAGTGTAAGCATTTGAAGGAAACTAGAACAAATATTTTTGGTCAGAGAAATGTGATGGAATCATTTCGATTCCATCCAGAATTTGTTTTACAATTGTTATGTGATACTGACTTTTATTCTACATTTGAATATTACCTGTCTGTGATATTTGTATTTTTACACAGTTCTTTACACTGTGTTTTTATTTGACTATAGAATTTTTATATTGATGTGGTTCATCTTTTAATGTTTTGCATTTACCATAGTTTGGCAACCAATAGCCGATGTATTTTTCGTGCTGGGGTGTCGTTAAGCATTCATTCATTCAGTCCCACAGACGGATGGGATCCCTTATGCCAATAATCCTAGCTCAATAGTTCACTTCACAATTTCAAGGTATACAGTGAAAATGTGCATGTGTATTTGTTTGTTCCTAAAAAAAAAGCCCATCATTGCACTTACCGCAACTCAGGCGGACTCCAGCACCAAATTTAATCGCTCACTGCTACAGAAACTAAGTTCAAATAAATCATCGCATGTCACCGCAGTCCATAAATCATGATGGCTTTACGTAATCAGTATCTTAGATGATATCTTAGGATGGCAGTGAATCAATGATCATATTCCAAGAGGTTGACTTGGGCCGTAAAGAACCGGTAATCACTATCATAAAATACACACTCTGCGCGTGACACAAATAACTCGGATCAAGAGTTATCGGAAAGCAGACTGTTGCGTAAAAGTGACGAGAAAAGAAGATGAAGAAAAAAGAATGTTTGACAATGTTCAAGGGAGTTCGATTTAGCTTTTTATTCAACTTTCAAATTTCCGTTCTGCAATTCTATCTTAATATGGTAACTCTTAAGTAAATGTGTAGATTTGAAAACGGACTGACACTGTCACAGTGTTTCACTATGAACGATGAAAATTATGTACAGGGTTTTCAAAAAACAAAACAAACGAACAAATAAAAACAAACAACAAAACAAAAAACATAAAATTAAATTTAAAAATTTAAAAACATGTCCATGGTCAAAATTGAATAGGGTGTAAGACATTATTTTAATCAGATATGAACGATGAAAATTATGTACAAAAAACATAAAATTAAATTTTAAAATTTAAAAACATGTCCATGGTTAAAATTGAATAGGGCGTAAGACATTATTTTAATCAGATATGAACGATGAAAATTATGCACAGGGTTTTCAAAAAACAAAACAAACAAATAAAAACAAACAGACATTATTTTAATCAGATATGAGTCATATTGGGAAATATTAGAAGCATCTAAATGTCTACCATAAAATGTTAAAGGGACATTCCCGAGTTTGCTGCATTGCAAGATGTTTTCGACTAATAAAATATTTCTACGATTAAACTTACATAATAAATATATTTTCTTGTTTAGAATATCAGTGCCTACATATTCAATGTGTTTCTGGTCGTCTTAATATTTCTAAGAAGCCCAAACTGGATTTTGTCTTCAAATAATTTCGTACGTACGAAAAAACTATATTTTAGGAAATAAGATGAAATTTAACCTAGTACAAATATTAGAACGATCAGAAACACGTTTAATATACAGCCACTAATATTTTATGCACCAAAATATATTTCATATGTAATTACAATCGTTAAAAAGTTTCTGTTAGTCGATAACATCTTAAAACGTGCAGCAAACTCGGGAATGTCCCTTTAACTGTTGAATTTTTATATTGATGTTGATCATCACTTTAGTTTTTCCCATTTACCATAGTTTGACACTCAATAGCCGATCTATTTTTCGTACTGGGGTGTCGTTAAACATTCATTCATTCATTCATTCATTCAGAGACAATGCAAGTCAAGTTGCATACCTTGGTTGTTCTAGAATTGTGTCTTCACCCGTGTATTAAAAATGTGATTTAATATGTATACTTTAAAGGGACATTCCTGAGTTTGCTGCATTGTAAGATGTTTCCGACTAATAAAATATTTCTACGAGTAAACTTACATATTAAATATATTTTCTTGTTTAGAATATCAGTGTTTGTATATTCAATGTGTTTCTGGTCGTCTTGATATTTGTAAGAAGCCCAAATTGGAGTTTGTCTTCAAATAATTTCGTACGTACGAAAAAAATTATATTTTAGGAAATAAATGAAATTTAATCTAGTACAAATATTAGAACGATCAGAAACACGTTTAATATACAGCCACTAATATTTTATGCAGAAAAATATATTTGATATGTAATTACATTCGTTAAAAAGTCTCTGTTAGTCGATAACATCTTACAATTGCAGCAAACTCAGGAATGTCCCGTTAATTATAGTATATAGAAAACAATTTGGATATCTACGGAAATCCAGAGATGACAGACGTGACATTATTTGTATTGTGTTCCCTTACAATATCATTATGTTCCCTCACACGAAATATCGTGTTCCCTCAGAATAGTAGTGTACATAGAGAATGTGTGAACACTTTAATCCTCCCGGTGTTACCGTCCCAACGTATGCAGATCTAATGCCTCAGTCACAAATGCACCGGTCGTCGTGGGGGGGGGGGGGGGGGGGGGGGGGGGGGGGGGGGGGGGGGGGGGGGGGGGTTCTCCCAAAAACCTTTGTCATGGTCACATTAGATAAGGGTGTGTTTACGGGGACCCTACGATGCCCAAAAATCGGCCAAAAACTCAACGATGTCCGTATGATGTGACCGATGCCCGTAGGATATTCGTAGGATATCGTCAAAAACACATCGTACGGGCATCTTACCCACTTGCGATGCATTTGTGACTGAGGTATTATTCAAATAGATTGGATGAAGTAACCCTCCCATGGCGGGATGCATGTTGTACTTCAGGGTGGCTATATCTTGTGAGTGGTGGTGATTACAATAATGGTGTTTATTATTATTATTATTATTATTATTATTATTATTATTGTTTATTAATTCTTCTTCTTAAAATTATTACTATTGCCATCATCATCATCATCTTGAAAATTAATTTATTTTTATTTATTTATTTAGTGTGTGTGTGTGTGTGTGTCCAATGTAACACAGATGGAGTTTTATATTAACATGGAACTTTTTCCTACAATTATTTTACGTGTGCACTACATATAATAACTCAGCTGTCTGTCAGAAACGGTTGTATCTATAATGCTACAATAGTAATTATAGTAGTGTTGGTTTTTCCTTATTAATTTTCAGTAGTAGAAGTATACAGAATTATTATTTCAGTTTTTGGACATATATAAATGTATTTGGGGATAGGGCTTAATTCATGGACATTTTTATGTTGTTCCCTTTGACTCTAAAGGTTTGTTTTTATTGTTTTCCTGATTTTTTCTTTTTATGGAAGTGTGTGTTTAAAGTCTGTACGTTTATGATATGGGCATGTGCATGTAAGCGTCTGTATTGCAGGGTAATTGTTAATTACATTTTATGTAGTGTTCTGTGTAGTATATTGTGAAAATCCAAATATTACTGGTTACGTAGAGTACTATATTTTATAGCCTTATTTAACAATAGCTAGAGGATTTTCTTGTTGTTCAGTGTACAGAAAAGAAAAGATAATTTTTTTTAATCAAAACGTTTCTCTATCTACTTTCTTTAAGACACATTTTACGCTAGATTTGAATGTTTTTTTTAATTCTAATAACAGCCAGTCTCGTGGAGTTGCAATACTCTTAAATAACAATCTCGATTACAAAGTACATAACATGTTTCGAGACACAACAGGGAATTTACTAATATTGGACTTAACTATTTGCAATAAACACTTAACATTAGTGAATTTATATGGTTCCAATTCTGATAATCCTGATTTTTACAAGTTAATTTCCCAACATATTAAGTTATTTAATAATGAACACTATGTACTGGGTGGAGACTGGAATATTGTTCTAAACCCAGATATCGATACATATAATTATGTAAATATTCATAATCCGAAAGCCCGCGATAAAGTACTGAAGATGATAGGTAACTTAGACTTAATAGATATCTGGAGAGACCATAACCCTGAATTGCAAAATTTTACATGGAGGAGAAACACCCCATTAAAACAAGCCCGATTAGATTTTTTCTTGATATCAGACTCTCTGTACTCTGATGTAACATATTCAAAAATACACTGTGGGTATAGAACCGACCATTCCATGATTAGTCTTACTTTCGAATTCAGTGAAAAGGAACACCGTAATAGCTATTGAAAATTTAATAACTCATTATTACAAAATAAAACGTATATAGCGACAATTAAAAAGATTATCTCCGATGTTAAATCACTATATGCAGGATTAGTGTATAACATGGATGTTATAGAAAATATTTCATTAGAGGAAATTGATTTTCAAATTAACGATCAACTATTTTTAGAAGTTTTACTTATGAAAATTAGAGGAAAGACCATTTCGTATTCATCATATTTAAAAAAAGAATATAATAAACGAGAAGAGCAGTTAGTCAAATAAATAGAGAATTTAGAAAATAGTAATTGTCAAGATTCTGATACTATAAATTCTAAAAAGAAAGAGTTAGAATTATTGCGTCAAAAGAAAACGGAAGGTGTTTACATCAGATCAAGAGCTAAATGGATAACTGATGGCGAAAGAATCACTAGCTACTTTTGTAATTTAGAAAATAGAAATTTTATTAGTAAATCCATGTCCCAAATTCAAAAACAACATGGTTCAATAGTCACAAATAAAAAATATATTATGGAAGAAACAAAAAACTTTTATCAGAACCTATATTCATCCAAAGAAGATACGATAGTTGATACGGATTTAAATGATTTACTCTCAGATCAAGATTTAAATAAACTTAGTAAAGATCAAGCTGATTCCTTGCAAGGTCTGCTAACTTATGACGAACTATCCAACGCTCTTAACCCCTGCGTGTGCATTAACCTCACCGTGGTGCAGGGGTGAACATTCTTTTATAGAATGGCCAATAAATGCACAACTCCTCGTATGAGGCGCCTTGTTTGCCGTGAGGTGCGACCTGTGAAGTGGATGATGGGATCCTGGTGGTTGAGTTATGGTTAATGTCTGCAACCGAGTATATTGCCATTGACAATACACCACTTTGGCCCGGATTTCATGTAGACGGGAGGTCAGGAATGGCCCGACCTGATCAATCGGCTGGTCACGCCATGCTCTAGAGCAAACAACATCTGTTTTGTTTATACAGTCAAGAACAAACATTGTTTGCTTTACCGTTTGTATGCGTTGCTCTTGAAGCGGTGGCTGGGGTCATTTGGGTGATTTATTGTTTGTTTATTGCCCAAGTATATCAACCATGTATCCCTGGCATGGCTGTCTGCTGGTTATCCGCAGCACCATGTCCCCTTTGCTGGACTCGGTGGTGGGTGAGGGGCATGGTTGATGAACATTTGAATTATTAAATATGGATAACATCCAAAATTTAATTCTAACTTCTGATGGGACCCTGAAAAGGGTCCACACCGAAGTTTCGGCCTTCTTGTCTTCGGACGAGGAGTCCATGGCATCAAGAACAAATGGGAAGAAATCCAAAGTGATTTCTTCACAAAATTGGCCAAGGTTTCTTGTCATCAGTTCTACTGATGATGGGGCCTTGAACAAATTATCCCCGTTTGCCATTCAAAAGGCAATGGTTGGCTTGGCTGGTCAGCCTAAATCAGTAAAAAAAAAAAAAAGAATGGACTATTGGTTGAATGTTCAACCGAAAAGCACTCAACTTGTCTTCTCAAGTCTACAGTTTTTTTGTACCGCATACCTCCCTTAACTCGTCTAAGGGAGTGATCAGATGCAGGGATCTGGAAGGAGTTAGTGAGGATGAGATATGCCAAAATCTATGTCCGCAGGGTGTTACTGCTGTGAGGAGGATACAGGTTCGTCGGAACAATGATTTGTTACCGACGAATACTTGTATCCTCACATTTAACATCCCTACCCTTCCCCAATCTGTCAAGGCTGGTTACCTTAGTATTCCCGTTGAACCCTTTATTCCAAACCCCTTGCGTTGCTTCAAATGTCAGAACACATGTCGTGGGAAACTTACATGTGGCCGATGTGGTCTTTTTGACCATGATAGCAAGACGTGTACAAACGATATACTTTGTCTTAACTGCAAGGGCAACCACTGTGCATACTCGCGAGAGTGTCCACGGTGGAAACTGGTAAAACGGGTTCAGCAGGTAAAGGTACAAAATAAGTTATCCTTCATGGATGCCAGGAGGTTGGTGGAGACAGCAACACCAACAGTGGTTGACAAGTCATATGCAGCTGCAGTTGCTGCCAAAGTCGCCACTAAAAGTGTTGCAGTTAACACAGAATAACCTGGCATTGTGATGATGCCAAATACAAAACAAAACTGTCTGACATTGAGAAGGCTCAAAAACAGGTGCACAAAGCATCACAAAAAAACAAAGTTACACCCCAGCACAAAGAAATGGAAACCCAAGTGTCATTGGATGTTACAATCCACCAAATAGGTCGAGCACTAGTCTCCCTAAGACAGGTAATGACACAAAGAAAACAAAAGAAGTACTTTCAGGTCGGCTGAAAAAGATCGAACTACGTTCGGTCCCGATCAGCAATATCTACGAAACTTTGGCTGATATTGGTGATGATGATATGGAGGTTTCATCTCCAGATCATTGCCGATCACAAAGACCACCAGCAAAGCCAAAGATAAAGCCCATACTTCCTCCCGATGGAAAATAAAGTCATCCAATGGAACTGCCGTGGGCTTAGGCCCAATTTTGATGAATTAAGTCTTTTAATTCAAAAATATAATCCTCTTGCAGTGTGCCTTCAGGAAACGTTTCTGAAGGACACTGATAATATTACGATGAGAGGATTTAACCTTTATCATAAATTTCAAGAAACTGAAAATAGAGCATGTAGGGGGTGTTTCCATTCTTGTTAATGAAAACATTCCTCAGAGTTCAGTAACACTGACTACCAATTTACAAGCTGTGGCTGTAAAGGTCACCGCTCATAAAATTATAACTCTGTGTTCAGTTTACTTGCCACCTCGTAATCATTTAATTTTTAATCCTAGGGACTTTCAATGTCTTACTGATCAGCTCCCTACCCCTTTCATTGTTATGGGAGATTTTAATGGTCACCATACGTTGTGGGGATGCGAGGATATCAATATTAGAGGTAAACAATTAGAAGACTTAATTCTCAAAAATGACTTACTTTTATTTAATGATAAACGTTTTACATATTTTTATTCTGCAAGTGGTTCTTTCACTTTTATAGATTTAACCCTTTGTAGTCCTTCACTTTTTCTTGATTTCTCCTGGAAAGTTGGTTCAGACCTTTATGGTAGTGACCGCTTTCCCATTATTTTGGAAAATGATGAACCACCATCACTTGAAAGGGTTCAAAGGTGGAAGTTGGCGAAGGCAAATTGGGTTCACTTTCAGCATCTGTACAGCACTCGTCTGCAACAATTTGCCATTACGGATGCTGATGATCCCATGTCTTTGTTCACTTCCATCTTGAAGGACATTGCAGATGAAACTATTCCTAAGACTTCGGCAGTGCCAAAGCGTTTTAATAAACCATGGTTTAATGATACGTGCAAAGATGCATTCAAAGAGCGAAACAGGTTGCTTGAGCGGTTCAAACGTGAACCTACAGCAGACAACCTGGATGCATTTCGTATTGCTAGGGCTAAGGCTCGCAGAGAGATTAGACAGAGTAAGAAATCATCTTGGAGAACCTACAGCAGACAACCTGGATGCATTTCGTATTGCTAGGGCTAAGGCTCGCAGAGAGATTAGACAGAGTAAGAAAACATCTTGGAGAACCTACAGCAGACAACCTGGATGCATTTCGTATTGCTAGGGCTAAGGCTCGCAGAGAGATTAGACAGAGTAAGAAAACATCTTGGAGAACCTACAGCAGACAACCTGGATGCATTTCGTATTGCTAGGGCTAAGGCTCGCAGAGAGATTAGACAGAGTAAGAAATCATCTTGGAGAACCTACAGCAGACAATCTGGATGCATTTCGTATTGCTAGGGCTAAGGCTCGCAGAGAGATTAGACAGAGTAAGAAAACATCTTGGAGAACCTACAGCAGACAACCTGGATGCATTTCGTATTGCTAGGACTAAGGCTCGCAGAGAGATTAGACAGAGTAAGAAAACACCTTGGAGAACCTACAGCAGACAACCTGGATGCATTTCGTATTGCTAGGGCTAAGGCTCGCAGAGAGATTAGACAGAGTAAGAAAACATCTTGGAGAACCTACAGCAGACAACCTGGATGCATTTCGTATTGCTAGGGCTAAGGTTCGCAGAGAGATTAGACAGAGTAAGAAAACACCTTGGAGAACCTACAGCAGACAACCTGGATGCATTTCGTATTGCTAGGGCTAAGGCTCGCAGAGAGATTAGACAGAGTAAGAAATCATCTTGGAGAACTTGTGTCTATAAAGAATCTATAATACATCTCTTTTGGGAATATGATATTGTTCAAGAATTCTGGAATACATTTTTAAATTGGTTATTGGCATCTTGTAATCATATAAGTAACCTAAAACTCTCTCTTGAACTTGTTATATTCGGACATAAGAAGCACATTAGGACAGACACTGTTTTTGATCTCTTATTTTATATATCGATGTAGTAAAGTCCAAAAGATACAGCTAGACATTATACATTTTAAATGTGAAATTAAACAAAGATACATTGTAGGAAAACACATATACTTCAGTAACAACAGTATCAATAAATTATTTACTAAGTGGTCCATGTACCATTCTCTCTTTGAAAACATAACTTGATAATTCAAGTATTCGGTTATTTATTTACTTATGTATGTTACACCTTCCTCCCCCCCCCCCCCCCTCCCCCACAACCAACAGTTCATACGTTAAAACATGAAATGTTAGTAAAATAAGATCGCAGAACTTTGCAAGACTGCACAGGAAATTAATATTTTTTTTAATTAACAAGTATATACATATATGAAATATAAAGGATTTTTTTAACAGTAACTACGTTTACATACATGTGTATGTGAGTTAGTGAGCGAGTGAGCGTGTGTGTGTGTGTGTTTGTGTATGTGTCAAGTCTTTTCTGTTTTGTTTCTTTTTTCTTTTATTTTATTTTATTTTATTTTAATTATTATTATTATTGGTTTATTTATTTATTTATACTTATTATCTTGATTCCCGTATTTAATCCCTCTTCTATAACCTAGCCTGACAGAAACCATAACAGTTTTTATTTTTTATTTTTTATTATTACATTTATAAACCATAGTGATATCATTTGTCTTGTTTTGTTTACATGATTTGTATAGTTTACATATATTAATATGAAAGTTTACTTAAAATCTAATAATTATGTCATGTACTGGTGCTGTCCGCGACTCATGTTTTGTCCTCAGCATGAGTTGTCTGTCATGTAAATATATATATATATATTAACCCAAGCCCTAACCAAGAGACAAGGAGATATCCGTCAAATATTAAGCCAAACCCTAACCCAGAGAGAGAGGGATACACAGAGGGAGACAGACATCTAACATTAAGACAAGCCTTAACCCAGAGACAGGGAGACATCCGTCTAATATTAAGCCAAACCCTAGCCCAGAGAGAGGGAGACAGACATCTAATATTAACCAAAACCTTAGCCCAGAGAGAAGGAATGAATGAATGAATGAATGAATGTTTAACGACACCCCAGCACGAAAAATACATCGGCTATTGGGTGTCAAACTATGGTAATGCAAATAAATAAAGTGATGATCAACATCCAATATAAAAATTCAAGACTTAAACAAAAACAGTGTAAAGAACGGTGCAAAAACACAAATATCACAGAATTTTACGGATACTGAATTTTACTCAAAATTCCAATTTTGTGCTGTATTGGCCATTCTCAAAGAGAATGTTACACCCCTGCACCACGGTGAGGTTACAGCACACGCAGGGGCCCAGAGAGAGGGAGACAGACATCCAATATTAACTGAAGCCTTAAAGGGACATTCCCGAGTTTGCTGCATTGTAAGATGTTTTCGACTAATAAAATATTTCTACGATTAAACTTACATAATAAATATATTTTCTTGTTTATAATATCAGTGCCTACATATTCAATGTGTTTCTGGTCGTCTTAATATTTCTAAGAAGCCCAAACTGGATTTTGTCTTCAAATAATTTCGTACGTACGAAAAAACTATATTTTAGGAAATAAGATGAAATTTAACCTAGTACAAATATTAGAACGATCAGAAACACGTTTAATATACAGCCACTAATATTTTATTTTGTTAGTCGATAACATCTTAAAACGTGCAGCAAACTCAGGAATGTCCCTTTAAAGGGACATCCCGACTCTGCAGCAATTTTTAATATGTTATCGACTAACAGATACTTTTTAGCGATTGTAATTACATATCAAACATATTTTTCTGCATAAAATATTAGTGGCTGTATATTAAACGTGTTTCTGATCGTTCTAATATTTGTACTAAGTTAAATTTCATCTTATTTCCTAAAATATAGTTTTTTTCGTAAGTACGAAATTATTTGAAGACAAAATCCTGTTTGGGCTTCTTACAAATATTGAGATGACAAGAAACACATTGAATATACAGACACTGATATTCTAAACAAGAAAATATATTTAATATGTAAGTTTAATCGTAGAAATATTTAGTTAGTCGGAAATATCTTACAGTGCAGCAAACTCGGGAATATCCCTTTAACCCAGAGAGATGGAGAAAGACGGAATGGGAGAGAAAATGAGATAGAGTGAAAAAGAGAGAGGGAATTGCATATAGGAACAGGGAGAAAGAAAATAGTAAAGACAAAGAAAAAATGTGTTTAAAAAAAATAACAAAGCAACACACAGAGGGGCCCGTTCATCTTAAAGTGTGTGATACCACATTTGACTTCTCACTGTGATGAAATCAGCAGAAGTAATTAGTCTGAGGAATCGCACGGATAATTAACAGACTTTCTTCTTTGAAGGTATCATCCAGTGGCTGACATATATCGATTTTATTTACATTTCTGAACCATTTGATCTATTCAAATATTCCCCTGTGGTGTTCTATTCAACAGTTGTCTAGTTTGTAAGGTGAACTGCTAAAGCACTAACTAATGAAAAAGGAGCCGACTTGTTGCATTTGCGACATAAGAACTTGTGGTAGAGAGCTTCTAATAATAAGATGGGATGGGTCACACCCTTGATTCTTTTTATCTCAAGTATGACAGTCGTTTTAATAGACGTCACATTGGGCAGATTTTATTATCTTTCTCCCCGTCTTTTCTTCCTTTTGATTTATTTTGTTGGGTTTTTTTTAGGGGGGGGGGGGGGGTTTGGGTGGGTGTGTGTGTTTGTTTTATTTATGGTGTTGAAACCCAAAATGTCCTAACTGTCCCAGGGACCAAGATGTCATACATGCCATATGAAATAAAAAATATTAAATGCTACTTTGTTATATTTGCTTGAATCGTTCAAATGTTGTTGTTTTGTTTAGTTTTTGTTGGGGTGTTTTTGTTGTTGTTGTTATTTTTTGTTGTTTTTCTCTCTAGAGAACATTAATTAATTAATCATCGGCTATTGGATGTCAAACATTTGGTAATGCTGACACGTAGTCTTGAGAGGAAACCTGTCACATTTTTCCATTAGCAGCAAAGGGTATTTTATATGCATTTTCCAGCAGAAAGGACGACACATACAAAAGCCTTTGGTATACTAGTCGTGGAGCTCTAGTTAAACCATTTAAAGTGATGTGGACATTTTGAAACTGTGCGTGCCCAAACGAGAGGGATTTTCGATCGCTTCACGAAAAATACATCGGCTATTGGGTGTCAAACTATGGTAAACTTAAACAATAAATGATGAACCACATCAATATACAAATTCAAAAGTTAAATTAAAACACCGTGTAAAGAACTGTGTAAAAATACAAATATCACAGATGTGTCAAATTAAATTTTAGAATGAAACGTGGAGTGAGACCTACAATGAAGGGTTGATCTTCTCGGTGGAGCTATTGTGTTTCCTTATTTCAATCACTGATTCATGAATGGCATGACATAGGAAATAGTATGAAATATGATATGTAAATAAATTATGTAGATAATGTCTGTATGTGTCTATCTGTGTGTGTATGTGTGCGTATGTGTGTATCTATGTGTGTGTGCGTGTATCACCCACGTGATCCCCGAATAAAGACCTGTGGTATATAGAACATGTAGGCATGTAGGTAGATGGGTGGTTGGGTTGGTATGTAGGTACGGACGTACGTACATATGGATGGATCGATGAATGGTTTAAAGTTTGTCTTCGTCAATTACACCACTAGAACACATTGGGTTATCTATTAATCATCGGCCATTGGATGCCAAACATATAGTATTTTACAGTTTTAGAGAGGAAACCCGCAACATGTTTCCATTAGTAGCACGGAATATTTTGTATGCACCATACCACAGACTGGATATCATCTACCACGGTCGTCGATGTACCACTCGTGACGTACTGGCTGGAACGATACATAGCCCAATGGATGCACTGACGGAGATCGATCCTAGACAGACCGTGCATCAGGCGAGCTATTTGCCAACGGCCTACGTACTGCATTGGATGGATGGATGGATGTATATTTGTGTGTGTTCATGCGTGTCTGTATGTGCATCTGATTATGTAAATGTGTTTGTGTATACAAATTTGGCCCAGTTTTGGCAATAAATTAATGTTGACTTTCATTTATGTAACCGAATGTTTTAATTTGCATTTCACACAGACTAAAATTTTAAAACAGTTTACATATATTTTATTCTCTCTAACACTAATAGTACAAAGCTGTCTCTTATTTTGTTTCTATTGTTTTCCTGTGTCTTTGATATTGTCAGTTTGGGTTGTGTTCACAGTCAACTCAGTGTTCAGGCCAGGTAGTTGTTCAGTAGCAAGCTCATCTATTGTTTCTTTTGTTACCTGGTGTTCTCTGGAGTCAGAGACTTTTTAAATATTCAAGCACGACATAGGTGCTTTTCTGCATTGCAAGTTGTATATTTGATCAAATTCTGCACCGCACAATTATTAACAGCAAAGGTTATCAATGATGTAACTCAACCAGCATCATTATTCAAAAGACCTGACCCACAGTCGGGTCGTTATATATGTGTGTGCATGTATATTTTTTATATATATCGGGATCTTCACATCCCCCAGGTGATCCCTGAATAAATACCTTAAACCACAGCTGAAATCTTCTGTGGTATATATAGAACATTCGGTAACACTTAAATGCATACGTCGTACTTATCTTACAGTCAGCATATGTCCCACTACTCAATCCACATGATGATACCCCGGTTCTTCTTTTACATAAAATATACTTTAATCACTGGTATATTTGAGTGATATATCCTTTGGTCAGCTCTCTCTCTCTCTCTCTCTCTCTCTCTCTCTCTCTCTCTCTCTCTCTCTCTCTCTCTCTCTCTCTCTCTCTCTCTCTCTCTCTATGTATCGTCAATATCATATATTAGGAGTATAAATTGTATTGCGCGAGCCTCTGGCAAGCATAATACATTATTTGTATTCCTAATATATTATCGATACTGAAACACAAAAGAGTAATGATCTCTAACTCTTTACCATACTATCTCAAGCTTAATAAGTCTTTATAACCTGTATACGGAACTTTAATTCCAGTCAGTCATTACTCGATATTCTAATGGCGTCTGAATATAATGGCGGCGTGTCTTTTTAAAAGGAATATCCTTACATTAAAATAAACATAGTTAAATTTCCGTAATATCCATTACCACATAACGTCATCCCATTGGTCCAGACGTATGTTCATTTCTCGATAAATGTAAAACATATGTCGTCAGGAAGTGTTATATTTAATAATGTCATTTTATATGGGCAAATTGTCTTATTGACTGTTATTGTTTATCGACCAAAAATAATTCAAAAGAAAGTATGACATTTTAGTGTTATTATTAGCAAGTTTCATTCAAATTTAATACTAAGTAGTGTCTGTTAGTTTTAACGTTTATCTGGGTATGAACAAAATCATACGCACACATATGTGAGAACAGCTTCGCCGATTCATGGAGTTTGTGGATGAGTTTTTTGGTTCATACCCCGATGAATGTGAATTAAATAACAGTCAATCATTAGTAGTACGTGACGTTTTTGTTTTCAGGACGCTGGGCAGCTTTCAATGTAAAGTTGTTCTATTAAACGTTTTTGGGTTTATGATTATCAATGCATACGTCAACTGTGTAGTGTCGCCGTACCACGTATAGTTACATGTCAATAAACGTAGTGCTGCTGTGTCCTGATGAATTTACATCTAAAATTCTTCCAGAATGACTTTTTCACGAATGATGGATCATGGTGTCGAATAAACACAGTTGTTACTAAATAACGGATGGATCCCACTCACACAGTGTACCGTGGACCCTATACATATGAGAACCCATTTGGAAGTCAGTATATCTGAGGTAAAAACTGCAATACAAGACCGCACTATAGTGGTGAAAACATTGACATTTGTGTTCTGACATCCATATCCAACAACCCATCCAAATATAAGATGTACATGTAAACACAAATGCATGCATCGTATGTATCCACTGCGTTGGCGAATCATAGGCACATTTATTTTAGTTCTTGGCCCACATATTTGGTGAACAATTTGAAAGCAATGTTTTGGGACCGACTTCTCCCAGACTGAGATTTTGACGAATGGTGGATCATAAGTGGTAGAATAAACACGGTTTTTATTAAATAACGGATGGATACCACTCACACAGGGTGCCGTGGACCCTATACATATGAGAACCCATTCGGATAGATATCTTCAGTGTTGTCTTGGAAAGATTTTGAAATATTTAAAGAAAAAAAAAAAATTATTAGATTTTACTTCATGTTTATCGAAATATTAAACTTAAATTCAAATTTTTGCAAAAAAATTAAATCTGTATCTGTAAAATTTTGCATTTTAGTTCTGATAACTGGAGGCTTATTAAAGATATGATGACTGAATTCATGGTACCTTATTAGAAATGTGTCAGAGGGATGGTGAAGGTCACAAAATCAGGGCCATTTGCAACACATTTTATACACTAATTTAAGGGGAAATTAGACATGATAGGCCTCAGATTCGATTTTTACATGCTATATTTTCTGAATCTACTTCATTTACTGTATTAGACATGCAGTTACTTGGTAAAAGGCTAAGCAGCTCATATTAGGTATGCACCATAATATGTTT
Organism: Gigantopelta aegis; assembly: GCF_016097555.1. Taxonomy (NCBI): domain Eukaryota; kingdom Metazoa; phylum Mollusca; class Gastropoda; order Neomphalida; family Peltospiridae; genus Gigantopelta; species Gigantopelta aegis. The sequence goes on along the minus strand of NC_054703.1, from coordinate 18,723,717 downwards.
TTTGTTGTCGACAACTTTGAAAATGAAGATTTTGGCACAAAATGCTGATACCAAATGCTGATACCAAAAGGTACTTGCTTCATATTTTTCAGTTTCCAGTGATAACTGTTAACAAGTGTAATCATATGCCAGTGTCTTGGAGACCTCAGTGTAGTATTTCTTGAATGGAATGATGTTTGTAGTAATGACCACTCAATATGCATTACGGATTAATCTCCCATATATCTTACAAGCAAAATATTAAACTTTTTGACACATTTTCTGCAATAAACTTCACAAGCTGAGTGTACCAGCATCTGAATACTGAACACAATAAATATATTCAATCACCATAGAATATTAGATGATTAAAAACTGGTTCAGTTGTCGCTTCTGAACTGGCTCTGGCAGCTGTTCACACCCCAACCCCGTACCCAGTTTTCGCTCTTGAACTGGCCCTGGCAGCTATCATACATCCCTTTCGTATACCTAGTTAGAGGACTGGAACTGGCCCTGCCTGCTGTCCACACACCATCCGCATACCCAGATTTCACTCTTGAACTGGCCCTGGTAGTTCTCCACACCCCAACTCCATACCCAGTGAGCACACTGGAACTGGCCCTGCCTGCTGTCCACACCCCAAACCCATACACAATTATTGCTCCTAAACTTGCTCTGGGAGCTGTCCATACCCCAATGCTGTACCCAGTTGTCATTATTGAACTGGCCCTGGCAGCTATCCACACCCCAACCCTATACCCAGTGAGCACAATTGACCCGGCCTTGCTTGTTGTTCACACCCCAACCCCATACTAAGTTTTTGCACTTGAACTGGCCCTGCCTGCTGTCCACTCTCCAACCCCATACCCAGTGAGTAAGCATGAACTGGCCCTGTCTGCTGTTCAGGAAACACACCGCTATTTCAGGCAATGAGCGACGTGTAGGCGACCAATTTACTTCTTTGAAAAAGAGTACCTCTTTTCTTTATTTTATTATGTTGGTGTCTGAACACACTTGACAGTATGATTATGTAAATTTGGAAGGGTAACATTGCCTCCTGATCTTGGTATATCATACTCACAGATCCATATCTGCTTAGCTACAGGCAAGACCATTCTTTACAGTGCCTGCGTTTCATATTTTCAACAAGAGTTGCCTCCCCTCCATTACTCCCTGTCTCAAGGATTCTGGATAATTGAAGTTGAAGATGGCGAAGTATCATTTTTATTTCCTTAAATCCTGTCACAGAGACTGTTCTCTTCATGTCAGGTAGTACATAGCACCTACTGTTAATAATTTAGTCAGTGCTTGGCTTTATGTTTGTATTGTCACCAATATATAATCAATACCCCTACCCTGTACACAGTTGTCACTTTTGAAGTGGCCCTCCCACCTGTCAACACCACAACCCCATACCCAGTTTTTGCTCTTGAAAAGACCCTGTCTGCTGTCAACACCCCAATGCCATACCCAATCAGCTGGCTTGAACTGACCCTGCATTCTGTCCACATGCCAACCTCGTACCCAATTGTCGCTCTTAAACTGGCAATGGCAGCTGTCCATACCCCATCGCTGTATCCAGTTTATGCTCTTCGATTAGCCCTTCCTGCTGTCCACACCCAAACCCCTTACCCAGTTTCCGCTCTCGAACCGGGCCTAGCAGCTATCATACACCCCAACCCCAAACTCAGTTAAAGAACTGGCCCTGCCTGCTGTCCACACCCAATCACCGTTCACAGTTTATGCACTAGAACTGGCCCGGCCTGCTGTCCATGCCACAACCCGGTATCCTGTTTTCACTATTGAACTGGCCCTGACATCTGTCTCACACCCCAACCTCGTACTCAGTTACATGACAGGAACTGGCCGTGGCTGCTGTCCACACCACAACCCCGTACCCAGTTGGCATGCTTGAAGTCGCCCTGCCTGCTGTCCATGCCCCAACCCCGTATCCTGTTTTCGCTATTGAATCAGCTAAGAGGACTGGAACTGGCCCTGCCTACTTTCCACACCACAACCCCTTACCTAGTTGGCACGCTTGAACTGGCCCTGCCTGCTGTCCATGCCCGAACCCCTTACCCAGTTTTCGCTCTTGAACCGGGCCTGGCAGATATCATACACCCCAACCCCATACCCAGTTAAAGCACTGGAACTGTCCCTGCCTGCTGTCCACACCCAATCACCATTCACAGTTTTCGCACTAGAACTGGCCCTGCCTGCTGTCCATGCCACAACCCAGTATCCTGTTTTCGCTATTGAAGCGGCACTGACCACTGTCACACTCCCCAACCCCATAGCCAGTTACATGACTGGAACTGGCCCTGCCTGCTGTCCACACCCAATCACCATTCACAGTTTACGCACTAGAACTGGCCGTGCACCACAACCCGTACACAGTTGGCACGTTTCGACTGGCCCTGCCTGCTGTCCACGCCCCAACCCCGAACCCAGGTTTCGTACTTGAACCGGCCCTTGCAGCTGTCACACACCCCAACCCCATACCCAGTTAGAGAACTGCTGTCGGCACCCAATCACCATTCACACTTTACGCACTAGAACTGGCCCTGCCTGTTGTCCACGCCTCAACCCCATACCTAGTTTTCGCCCTTGAACCAGACCTGCCATCTGTCACACACCCCACCCCATATGCAGTTAGAGGACTGCAACTGGCCCTGGATGCTGTCCATACCACAACCCCATACCCACTTGGCACGCTTGAACTGGCCCTGTCTGCTGTCCATGCCCGAACCCCTTAAACAGTTTTTGCTCTTGAATCGGGACTGGCAGCCATCATACACCACAACCCCATACTCAGTTAAAGGACTGGAACTGGCCCTGCCTGCTTTCCACACCCAATCACCATTCACAGTTTTCGCACTAGAACTGCCCCTGCCTGCTGTCCATGCCACAACCCAGTATCCTGTTTTCGCTATTGAACCGGCACTTACATCTGTCACACTCCCCAACCCCATAGCCAGTTACATGACTGGAACTGGCCCTGCCTGCTGTCCACGCCCCAACCCCGTACCCAGTTAAAGGACTGGAACTGTCCCTGCCTGCTTTCCACACCCAATCACCATTCACAGTTTACGCACTAAAACTGGCACTGCCTGCTGTCCACGCCCCAACCCCGTACCCAGTGTTCACTCTTGGACCGGGTCTGGCACCTATCATACACCCTAAACCCATACCCAGTAATAGGACTGCTGTCCACACCCAATTACCATTCACAGTTTATGCACTAGAACTGGCCCTGCCTGCTGTCCATGCCCCAACCCCGTATTCTGTTTTGTCTATTGAACCGGCCCTGGCATCTGTCACACACCCCAACCCAATAAACAGCTAAGAGGACTGGAACTGGCCCTGCCTACTTTCCACACCACAACCCCTTACCTAGTTGGCACGCTTGAACTGGCCCTGCCTGCTGTCCATGCCCGAACCCCTTACCCAGTTTTCGCTCTTGAACCGGGCCTGGCAGATATCATACACCCCAACCCCATACCCAGTTAAAGCACTGGAACTGTCCCTGCCTGCTGTCCACACCCAATCACCATTCACAGTTTTCGCACTAGAACTGGCCCTGCCTGCTGTCCATGCCACAACCCAGTATCCTGTTTTCGCTATTGTCACACTCCCCAACCCCATACCCAGCGGAACTGGCCCTGCCACTGTCACACTCCCCGTACCCACCCTTGAATGGCCCTGCCTGCTTGCATGTACAGTTTTGCTCTTGAACTGGCCCTGCCTGCTGTCCACACCCCAACACCATTCACAGTTTACGCACTAGAACTGGCCCTGCCTGCACACACCCAATCACCGTACACAGTTGGCACGCTTCGACTGGCCCTGCCTGCTGTCCACGCCCCAACCCCGAACCCAGTTTTCGTACTTGAACCGGCCCTTGCAGCTGTCACACACCCCAACCCCATACCCAGTTAGAGAACTGGCTGCCTGCTGCACCCAATCACCATTCACACTTTACGCACTAGAACTGGCCCTGCCTGCTGTCCATGCCCCAACCCCGTATCCAGTTTTCGCTATTGAACCGGCCCTGGCATCTGTCACATACCCCAACCCCATACCCAGTTAGAGGACTGGAACTGGCCCTGCCTGTTGTCCACACCACAACCCCGTACCCACTTGGCACGCTTGAACTGGCCCTGCCTGCTGTCCACGCCCGAACCCCTTAACCAGTTTTCGCTCTAGAACCGGGAGTGGCACCTATCATACACCCCAACCCCATACGCAGTTAAAGGACTGGAACTGGCCCTGCCTGCTTTCCACACCCAATCACCATTCACAGTTTTCGCACTAGAACTGGCCCTGCCTGCTGTCCATGCCACAACCCAGTATCCTGTTTTCGCTATTGAACCGGCACTGACATCTGTCACACTCCCCAACCCCATAGCCAGTTACATGACTGGAACTGGCCCTGCCTGCTGTCCACGCCCCAACCCCGTACCCAGTTAAAGGACTGGAACTGTCCCTGCCTGCTTTCCACACCCAATCACCATTCACAGTTTACGCACTAAAACTGGCACTGCCTGCTGTCCACGCCCCAACCCCGTACCCAGTGTTCACTCTTGGACCGGGTCTGGCACCTATCATACACCCTAAACCCATACCCAGTAATAGGACTGCTGTCCACACCCAATTACCATTCACAGTTTATGCACCAGAACTGGCCCTGCCTGCATGCCCAAACCCCGTATTCTGTTTTCGTTATTGATCCGGCCTTGGCATCTGTCACACACCCCAACCCAATAAACAGCTAAGAGGACTGGAACTGGCCCTGCCTACTTTCCACACCACAACCCCTTACCTAGTTGGCACGCTTGAACTGGCCCTGCCTGCTGTCCATGCCCGAACCCCTTACCCAGTTTTCGCTCTTGAACCGGGCCTGGCAGATATCATACACCCCAACCCCATACCCAGTTAAAGCACTGGAACTGTCCCTGCCTGCTGTCCACACCCAATCACCATTCACAGTTTTCGCAATAGAACTGTCCCTGCCTGCTGTCCATGCCACAACCCAGTATCCTGTTTTCGCTATTGAAGCGGCACTGACCACTGTCACACTCCCCAACCCCATAGCCAGTTGCATGACTGGAACTGGCCCTGCCTGCTGTCCACACCCAATCACCATTCACAGTTTACGCACTAGAACAGGCCGTGCACCACAACCCGTACACAGTTGGCACGCTTCGACTGGCCCTGCCTGCTGTCCACGCCCCAACCCCGAACCCAGTTTTCGTACTTGAACCGGCCCTTGCAGCTGTCACACACCCCAACCCCATACCCAGTTAGAGAACTGCTGTCGGCACCCAATCACCATTCACACTTTACGCGCTAGAACTGGCCCTGCCTGCTGTCCATGCCAAACCACGTATTCTTTTTTGTTTATTCAACTGGCCCTGGAATGTGTCACATACCCCAACCCCATTCCCAGTTAGAGGACTGGAACTGGCCCTGCCTGTTGTCCACACCACAACCCCGTACCCACTTGGCACGCTTGAACTGGGCCTGCCTGCTGTCCACGGCCGAACCCCTTAACCAGTTTTCGCTCTACAACCGGGAGTGGCACCTATCATACACCCTAACCCCATACGCAGTTAAAGGACTGGAACTGGCCCTGCCTGCTTTCCACACCCAATCACCATTCACAGTTTTCGCACTAGAACTGGCCCTGCCTGCTGTCCATGCCACAACCCAGTATCCTGTTTTTGCTATTGAACCGGCACTGACATCTGTCACACTCCCCAACCCCATAGCCAGTTACATGACTGGAACTGGCCCTGCCTGCTGTCCACGCCCCAACCCCGTACCCAGTTAAAGGACTGGAACTGTCCCTGCCTGCTTTCCACACCCAATCACCATTCACAGTTTACGCACTAGTACTGGCCCTGCCTGCTGTCCACGCCCCAAGCCCGTACCCAGTTTTCACTCTTGAACCAGGTCTGGCACCTATCATACACCCCAAACCCATACCCAGTAATAGGACTGCTGTCCACACCCAATCACCATTCACAGTTTGTGCACTAGAACTGGCCCTGCCTGCTGTCCATGCTCAAACCCCTTATCCAGTTTTCGCTCTTGAACCGGGCCTGGCAGATATCATACACCCCAACCCCATACCCAGTTAAAGCACTGCTGTCCACTCCCAATCACCATTAACACTTTACGCACTAGAACTGGCCCTGCCTGCTGTTCATGCCATTCTGTTTTGTCTATTCAACCGGCCCTGGCATCTGTCATATACCCCAACCCCATACCCAGTTAGAGGACTGGAACTGGCCCTGCCTGCTGTTCATGCCCAGTCACCATTCACAGTTTACGCACTGGAACCGGCCCAACATGGTGTCCACGCCCCAACCCAATACTCTTGAACCGGGTCTGGCACCTATCACACCCCAAACCCAAACCCAGTAATAGGACTGCTGTCCACACGCAATCACCATTCACAGTTGATGCACTAGAACTGGCCCTGTCACACACCCCAACCCAATAACCAACTAAGAGGACTGAAACTGGGCCTGCCTACTGTCCAAACCACAACCCCTTGCCTACTTGGCACGCTAGAACTGGCCGTGCCTGCTGTCCATACCCGAACCCCTTACCCAGTTTTCGCTCTTGAACCGGGCCTGGCAGATATCATACACACCAACCCCATACCCAGTTAAAGGACTGGAACTGTCCCTTCCTGCTGTCCACACCCAATCACCATTCACAGTTTATGCACTAGAACTGGCTCTGCCTCCTGTCGATGCCACAACCCCGTACCCAGTTTTCGTACTTGAACCAGCCCTTGCAGCTGTCACACACCCCAACCCCATACCCAGTTAGAGGACTGAAACTGGCCCTGCCTGCTGTCATACACCCCAACTCCATACCCGGTTAAAGGACTGCTGTTGACACCCAATCACCATACACACTTTGTGCACTTGAAGTGGCCCTGCCTGCTATCCATGCCCCAACCGCGTATTCTGTTTTGTCTATTTAACCGGCCCTGGCATCTGTCACACTCCCCAACTCCATACCCAGTTAGAGGACTGGAACTGGCACTGCCTGCTGTCCATGCCCAGTCACCATTCACAGTTTACGCACTAGAACTGGCCCAGCGTGGTGTCCATGCCCGAACCCCGTATCCAGTTTTCGCTCTCTAACCGGGCTTGCCAGCTATCAAACACCCCAACCCCATACCCAGTTAAAGGACTGGAACTGGCCCTGGCTGCTTTCCACACCCAAACACTAATCACAGCTTACGCACTACAACTGGTCCTGCCTGGTGTCCATGCCCCAACCCCGTACCCAGTTTTCGCTCTTGAACCGGGCCTAGCAGCTATCATACACCCCAACCCCATACCCATGTAAAGGACTGCTGTCCACACCCAATCACCATTCACACTTTACGCACTAGAACTGGCCCTGCTTGCTGTTCATGCCCAACCACATATTCTGTTTTGTTTATTCAACCGGCCCTGGCATCTGTCATGTACCCCAACCCCATACCCAGTTAGAGGACTGGAACTGGCCCTGCCTGCTGTCCACGCCCAGTCACCATTGACAGTTTATGCACTGGAACTGGCCCATCATGGTGCCCACGCCCCAACCCCGTACTCAGTTTTGACTCTTGAACCGGGTCTGGCACCTATCATACACCCAAAACCCAAACCCAGTAATAGGACTGCTGTCCACACCCAATCACCATTCACACTTTACGCACTAGAACTGGCCCTGCTTGCTGTTCATGCCCAACCACATATTCTGTTTTGTTTATTCAACCGGCCCTGGCATCTGTCATATACCCCAACCCCATACCCAGTTAGAGGACTGGAACTGGCCCTGCCTGCTGTCCACGCCCAGTCACCATTGACAGTTTATGCACTGGAACTGGCCCAACATGGTGCCCACGCCCCAACCCCATACTCAGTTTTGACTCTTGAACCGGGTCTGGCACCTATCATACACCCAAAACCCAAACCCAGTAATAGGACTGCTGTCCACACCAATCACCATTCACAGTTCATGCACTAGAACTGGCCCTGCCTGCTGTCCATGCCCCAACCCCGTATTCTGTTTTCGTTATTGAACCTGCCTTGGCATCTGTCACACACCCCAACCCAATAACCAGCTAAGAGGACTGAAACTGGGCCTGCCTACTGTCCACACCACAACCCCTTGCCTAGTTGGCACGCTTGAACTGGCAGTGCCTGCTGTCCATGCCCGAACCCCTTACCCAGTTTTCGCTCTTGAACCGGGCCTGGCAGATATCATACACCCCAACTCCATACCCGGTTAAAGGACTGCTGTCGACACACAATCACCATACGCACTTTATGCACTTGAAGTGGCCCTGCCTGCTGTCCATGCCCCAACCGCGTATTCTGTTTTGTCTATTTAACCGGCCCTGGCATCTGTTACACTCCTCAACTCCATACCCAGTTAGAGGACTGGAACTGGCCCTGCCTGCTTTCCACACCCAATCACCATTCACTGTTGACGCACTAAAACTGGCACTGCCTGCTATCCATGCCCCAACCCCGTACCCAGTTTCCGCTCTTGAACCAGCCCTGGCAGCTGTCATACACCAAACCCCATACCCAGTTAAAGGACTGGGACTGTCCCTGCCTGCTTTCCACACCCAATCACCATTCACAGTTTACGCACTAAAACTAGCACTGCCTGCTGTCCACGCCCCATCCCCGTTCCCAGTTTTCACTCTTGAACCAGCCCTGGCAGCTGTCACACACCCCAACCCAATACCCAGTTAAAGGATTGGAACTGGCCCTGGCTGATTTCCACACCCAAACACTAATCACAGCTTACGCACTACAACTGGCCCTGCCTGATGTCCATGCCAAACCCCGTACCCAGTTTTCGCTCTTGAACCGGACCTAGCAGCTATCATACACCCCAACCCCATACCCAGGTAAAGGACTGCTGTCCACGCCCAGTCACCATTCACAGTTTACGCACTGGAACTGGCCCAACGTGGTGTCCACGCCCCAACACCGTACTCAGTTTTCATTCTTGAACCAGGTCTGGCACCTATCACACCCTAAACCCAAACCCAGTAATAAGACTGCTGTCCACACCCAATCACCATTCACAGTTGATGCACTAGAACTGGCCCTGCCTGCTGTCCATGCCCGAACTGCCTATTCTGTTTTGTCTATTGAACCGGCCCTGGCATCTGTCACACACCCCAACCCCATACGCAGTTAGAGGACTGGAACTGGCCCTGCCTGTTGTCCACGCACCAACCCCGTACCCAGTTAAAGGACTGGAACTGTCCCTGCCTGCTTTCCACACCCAATCACCATTCACAGCATGCAGGGCCAGTTTAAGAGCATAAACTGGATACAGTGATGGGGTATGGACAGCAGACAGGGCCAGTTTAAGTGCACTCAGTGGGTACGGGGTTAGGGTGTAGACAGCTGCCATTGCCAGTTCAAGAGCGACAATTGGGTATGAGGTTGGTGTGTCGACAGCATGCAGGGCCAGTTCAAGAGAATAAACTGGATACAGTGATGGGGTATAGGCAGTATGCAGGGACAGTTCAAGAGCATAAACTGGATACAGTGATGGGATATGGACAGCAGGTAGGGCCAGTTCAAACGCGAACACTGGGTACAGGGTTGGGTTGTGCACCAGCAGCAGCGCCAGTTCAAGACAGCTGATTGGGTATGGGGTTGGGGTGTATACAGCAGACATGGACTGTTCAGCAGCGAAAACTGGGTACGTGCTTGGGGCATGGACAGCAGGCAGGGCCAGTTCAAGTATGCCAACTGGGTACGGGGTTGTGGTGTGGACAGCAGGCAGGGCCAGTTCCAGTTATGTAACTGGGTATTGGGTTGGGGTGTGTGACAGATGCCAGTGTTGGTTCAAAAGCGAAAACAGAATACTGGGTTGGGGCATGGACAGCAGGCAGGGCCAGTTCTGGTGCGCAAACTGTGAATGTTGATTGGGTGTGGACATTAGTCCTATTACTAGGTGTGGGGTTGGGGGTCTATGATATTTGCCAGGCCCGGTTCAAGGGTGAAAACTGAGTACGGGGTTGGTGCGTAGACGACAGGCAGGGCCAGTTCTAGTGCGTAAGCTGTGAATAATGATTGGGTGTGGAAAGTAGGCAGGGCCAGTTCCAGTCCTTTAACTGGGTATGGGGTTGGGGTGTTAGATAGATGCCAGGCCCGGTTAGAGAGCGAAAATAGAGTACGGGGTTCGGGCGTGGACACCATGCTGGGCCAGTTATAGTGCGTAAACTGTAAATGGTGATTGGGTGTGGACAGCAGGCAGGGCCAGGTCCAGTCCTTTAACTGGGTACGGGGTTGGGGTGTATGATAGCTGCCAGGCCCGGTTCAAGAGCGAAAACTGGGTAAGGCGTTCAGACGTGGACAGCAGGCAGGGCCAGTTCAAGCGTGCCAGCATGCAGGGCCAGTTCAAGAGCATAAACTGGATACAGTGATGGGGTATAGGCAGTATGCAGGGACAGTTCAAGAGCATAAACTGGATACAGTGATGGGATATGGACAGCAGGCAGGGCCAGTTCAAACACGAACACTGGGTACAGGGTTGGGTTTTGCACCAGCGGCAGCGCCAGTTCAAGACAGCTGATTGGGTATGGGGTTGGGGTGTATACAGCAGACATGGACTGTTCAGCAGCGAAAACTGGGTACGGGGTTGGGGCGTGGACAGCAGGCAAGGCCAGTTCAAGCATGCCAACTGGGTACGGGGTTGTGGTGTGGACAGATGCCAGTGTTGGTTCAATAGCGAAAACAGAATACTGCGTTGGGGCATGGACAGCAGGCAGGGCCAGTTCTGGTGCGCAAACTGTGAATGGTGATTGGGTGTGGACATTAGTCCTATTACTGGGTGTGGGGTTGGGGTCTATGATAGTTGCCAGGCCCGGTTCAAGGGTGAAAACTGAGTACGGGGTTTGTGCGTGGACGACAGGCAGGGCCAGTTCTAGTGCATAAACTGTAAATGGTGATTGCGTCTGGACAGCAGGCAGGGCCAGTTCCAGTCCTTTAACTGGGTACGGGGTTGGGGTGTATGATAGCTGCCAGGCCCGGTTCAAGAGCGAAAACAGGGTAAGGGGTTCGGACGTGGACAGCAGGCAGGGCCAGTTCAAGCGTGCCAAGTGGGTACGGGGTTGTGGTGTAGACAGCAGGCAGGGCCAGTTCCAGTCCTCTAACTGGGTATGGGATTGGGGGGGGGGGGGGGGGTGACAACTGCCAGGGCCGGTTCAATAGCGAAAACAGGATATGGGGTTGTGGCATGGACAGCAGGCAGGGCCAGTTCGATTGCTCTCACTTGGTCTCAGGTTGGGGGCGTGGACAACAGGCAGGACCAGTTGTAGTGCGTAAGCTGTGAATAGTGATTGGGTGTGGAAAGCAGGCAGGGCCAGTTCCAGTCCTTTAACTGGGTATGGGGTTGGGGTGTTTGATAGCTGCCAGGCCCGGTAAGAGAGTGAAATCTGGGCACGGGGTTCGGGCATGGACAGCAGGCAGGGCCAGTTCTAGTGCATGAACTGTGAATGGTGATTGGGTGTGGACAGCAGGCAGGGCCAGTTCCAGTCCTTTAACTGAGTATGGGGTTGGGGTGTATGATAGCTGCCAGGTCCGGTTCAATGGCGGAAACTGGGTAAGGGGTTCGGGCGTGGACAGCAGGCAGGGCCAACTGAAGAGCATTAAACTGGATACATATGTTACTGTGGTCGTCTATGGG
>NC_054703.1:18678904-18711811 GCF_016097555.1 Gigantopelta aegis | reverse complement strand
TGAATTACACCACCTAACATTGTATTTGATCTTGCGCATCTGAACAATTTTTCATGGAAATTCAAGACAGGTACCGTGATTACATTCCTGTTTATACAGATGGATCACGGAATGGGAATTCTGTAGCTTGGGCTACAGTTTTTTTCCATCGGACACAATAATTTCCATGCGATTGCCTGACTCAGCATCGATCTTTAGTGCTGAAGTTTGGACAGTCATTAAAGCCTTAGAAAAAATCAAGGATTCGTTTGCATCCAAATTTATTATTTTCACCGACTCACTTTCGTGTCTCCGAGCTTCACGGAGTATGAAGCTGGACTATCCCTTAATTGGGATGATAATACGAAAGTATGTTGTTTTATCCATTGCAAATAAAGATATTGTATTTTGTTGGGTGCCCAGCTATTATGACATTAGGGGTAATGAAAAGACAGATCCAACTGCCTAATGCCAGGGTTCGTGTGCCTTATACTGAATTTAAACATATTATCAACCAATTTATCTTTTCAACTTGGCAAAATGAATGGACGGTGTGGTTGCGAACAAGCTTCATGCTATCAAGCCAGTCTTGGGAGAGTGGCAGTCCTCCTACAGACAGTACAGGAAGGATGAAATAGGCTTGTGTCGTGCTCGCATCGGTCATACATACTTGACCCATTCATTTATCTTGAAGAACGATCCTCCACCTCAGTGTGAGCACTGTTAGTGTCTCCTGACGGAACGTCACATTTTGGTAGAGTGTAAGCATCTTGCAGAATCTAGAAAAGATATATTTGTCCAATGTAATGCGATGGAATCCTTTCAATTTCATCCAGAATTTTTATTGCAATTTCTTCGAGATAATGACTTTAATTGTACATTTTAATTTTATCTATCTGTGATATATATATATATATATATATATATATATATATATATATATATATATATATATATATATATATATATATATATATATATATATATATATATATATATATACTCTTCAAAAAAAGAAACGCAAAAGGGTACAAATGGGTTATAACTCCGATTTTATGTTTCCTACCGGTTCATGCTTTGTGAATATAAGGTCATTGCATGTCCCAAACACATTCCCACGGTTACATTCGATAACACGCAGCTACTGTACAATAAAGTTCCAAAATGTGAATATTCGCAAAAACGCAGCCACGTGCAAACCCATGTCACCACTGTACGTGCGTTGTCTGCACGTGCAACATGAACACCGACAGTATAAAAGTGCAGGGTGTTCGCTTGCCTGGCCTCTGTATCTGGCCGACAGTTGACAATCCAGGACATGCCACGTCTCAGTGAACCGCAGAGAAACAATGCCATCGGCCGACTAGACGCAGGCGAATCCAGAACGGCCGTTGTCAGGGCATTCCATGTGTCCCCAAGCACCATCTCCAGACTGTGGGACCGTTACCAGCAACATGGATCAACACGTGACCTCCCTAGATCCGGTCGACCACGGGTCACTAACCTGGCATGTCCTGGATTGTCAACTGTCGGCCAGATACAGAGGCCAGGCAAGCGAACACCCTGCACTTTTATACTGTCGGTGTTCATTTTGCACGTGCAGACAACGCACGTGCAGTGGTGACATGGTTTGCACGTGGCTGCGTTTTTGCGAATATTCACATTTTGGAACTTTATTGTACAGTAGCTGCGTTTTATCGAATGTAACCGTGGGAATGTGTTTGGGACATGCAATGACCTTATATTCACAAAGCATGAACCGGTAGGAAACATAAAATCGGAGTTATAACCCATTTGTACCCTTTTGCGTTTCTTTTTTTGAAGAGTATATATATATATATATATATATATATATATATATATATATATATATATATATATATATATATATATATATATATATATATATATATATATATATATATACATTAGAACAGACCAAGCGTTTCGTCTACATCAGCGAGAATCTATGATTTAGCATAATTTTAAGGCGATTGCTCAATTTGCTCAATTTAGCTTTGAATACCGTACATCATTTGTTTTAATGCACTATATTAAGTAGCTACAGTAACTGTGCCACGTGAATGAAACATATCTGGGGTCACAACAGGCGTGTGACCCTTACCTTTCCCCAAATTAGGGGTCACGGGACCCATGTCAGCCACCCCCTTGGATCCGTATCTGACTAGCAGTAGTAGTTGTAGTATTAGTATAATTGAAGTAGTAGTAGTAGCAGTACTGGTAGCAGTAGTAGTGGTAATAGTAGTAGTAGTAGTAGTAGTAGTAGTAGTAGTAGTAGTAGTAGTAGTAGTAGTTTTAGTAGAAGTTGTTGTTGATATACGTCGTAATTGGCTTTACACAAAATCAAAGACTGTGATCAGTTGTCTGTCGAATAGCATACCGGGTATCACAATGGCCGTTTAACTTTACACGTCGGTAGTATCGAACAACTGGCAGCCGAAGTGAAACTTTAATCAACAATAGCAAGTATTCTCGCAACTAGACTTGCTAAAACTCGAAAATAAAATTACTTTCAATTTAGATTTGGCAAACAACGAAAATAAGAAACCTTGAAATGTTTTTATACCCCAAACCACGAAAAATTAAGACCACGAACATTTCCGGTTATACGGTAGTAGTATTAGTAGTGGTGCTAGTAGTTGTAGTAGTTGTACTTTTACGACTATTAATAGTACTACTGCTGCCAATGCCATTACTAAACCAACCAAGTACTAGTGCTACAACAGCAACACAATTAAAATGTGTGTTGTTTAAAGTGTGTTGACTTGAGCACATTGATTTATTAATCATCGGCTATTGGATGTTAAACTTTTAGTACATTTTACATATAGTCTTAGAGAGAAAAACCGTTACATTTTTCCATTGCCACTACCACTATTATTATTATTGTAATTAACGTCATCACCACTTATTATTATTATTATTATTATTATTATTATCGTGGTTGTTGTTCTTACTGTTATTGTTATTGTTATTGTTGATGTTGTTGTCATTGTTAGTGTTGCCCGTTAACATTGTCGCTGATCCCACCTACTCCAGTCAATACAGTTATGCATGGTTATCACAGATAATGCCAAAACTATCCCACCATTTAGAGTGATTAGTTTTGTAACGAATATAAAATAATAATTCATTTAGCAACCGTGTTTACAAATTTAATGAGCAATGGATTAAGTTCGAGAAAGAAAAAGAAAGAAATGTTTTATTTAACGACGCACTCAACACATTTTATTTACGGTTATATGGCGTCAGACATATGGTTAAGGACCATACAGATTTTGAGAGGAAACCCGCTGTCGCCACTACATGGGCTACTCTTTCCGATTGGCAGCAAGGGAGCTTTTATTTGCGCTTCTTACAGGCAGGATAGCACAAACCATGGCCTTTGTTGAACCAGTTATGGATCACTGGTCGGTGCAATTGGTTTACATTTACCCATTGAGCCTTGCGGAGCATAAGTTCGAGAATGCACTCAAAATAATGGAGTCATGGAAAAAAATAATTACCTCTCCTTGACGAGGCTCGTGTATTATTTATCACTAATGTGGGTGTGGGTTTTCACATGATGTCACGAAATGTTCAAGTGTATTGAACACTTCAATGAAGGGTTTGAGTGTAAAAATAATGGGCCATGTTTCGACACAACTAAAACGCTCACACGCTAATGAGTCTCTGTCTTTGTTCTGTCGTTTGAGTACTCGCTTGAGATGCCTGCGTCGCAGGATCGAACCACGTCGATGGATCCATTAAACTGATTGGATTTTTCTCGTTACAACCACTGCACCACAACTGGTCAAAAGCCGTGGTATGTTCTTTCGTGTCTATGGGAACAGTGCATATAAAAGATCCCTTACTCTATTAGAAAATGTAGCGGGTTTCCTCTGATGACTATGTGTAGTAATTACCAAATGTGTAACATCCACATGGCGATGATTAATAAATCAATGTGCTCTAGAGGTGTCGTTAAACAAAACTAAATTTATTTACTTGATATGCCAATTGGCGGGATTTAGCTCAGTCGGTTGAGTGCTCGCTTGAGGTGCTTGCGTTGCAGGATCGAACCACCTCGGTCGATCCACTGACATGATTGGGTTTTCTCGTTCCAACCAGTGCACCACAATTGGATAAAGGCCGTGGTATGTTTCTTCATGTCTGTGTGAAAGTGCATATAAACGATCACTTGCTGCATTAGGAAAAATGTAGCAGGTTTCCTCTGATGACTACGTTTAGTAATTACCAAATGTTTGACACCCAATAGCCGATGATTAATAAATCAATATGCTCTAGAGGTGTCGTTAAACAAAACAAACTTTATTTATTTGATATACCAAATATGTCATGTCTATGATGGTTTTGGAAAACAATGATACATTAAGTTTCATTCCACTATTAGTTTTGAACTTTTGATGAAAACTTGTTTGAAGAGGAATTCAAGATAATCATGTTTTGTTTTGTTTTGTTGTTGTTGGGGTTTTTTGTTGTTGTTGTTTGGGGGGAGGGGGTCTTTCCCCAGACACGGCAGTTTTTCAAGGACAGCATACTTGAATCTTAATACGATATAATTATTTAAGACAAGTAAATGACACATACTGTCAATAATTCAACCAGCTAGAGCCAAATAGGTTGGAACACTAGGACCAGAGTGCTGTGCGACACTTATCAGTACGCTATTGTTGAGATATCTAGCGCTAGGTTGGAATACTAGGACCAGAGTGCTGTGCGACACTTATCAGTACGCTATTGTTGAGATATCTAGCGCTAGGTTGGAATACTAGGACCAGAGTGCTGTGCGACACTTATCAGTACGCTATTGTTGAGATATCTAGCGCTAGGTTGGAATACTATGACCAGAGTGCTGTGCGACACTTATCAGTAAGCTATTGTTGAGATATCTAGCGCTAGCCTGACGACTGTTAAACCGAAAAAATAACTAATTAGGAGATAACCATATGGAGTTTTTAGATTTGCGGGTCTTATTGTCTATTTGGTCCCGCAAATGTCATTTTTGACCGAAGGCGTTAGCCTGAGGTCAAAAATGAAACATTTGCTGTCATCAAATAGACAATAACACCCGCAAATCTAAAAACTTCATATGATTATGTCCATTGTAAACAGAATTGTTTTTCTACAGAACTAACTGTATATTTGGTATTTCTTGAAAAAAAATACCTGGCTACTGTCTAACTGTAGACCCTTGAATCGTCAATTTCGCCTGTTCCAACTGCTAATTACGTCACTTTCTAATGGCGTTATTAGCTTTCCCGGTGTTATTTTCATTTGATCCCGGAAAAAGAATGTAATTAACCAGTCACAATACAGAACACACTCCAGTCAGTTTGCAATGCCCTGTTACATTGGAAAACTGGTGGTGTTGAAGATGATGGTCAGTCTTTGAGCAAGCATTTGGTGGACATCACGATGTATCTCTTCTTGAATGAATTCTTATGTCGTATTGCAATTTAATATATAAGAGGAATGGACATGTCTTCGGATTTGAAGCTCAAGCCAAATGTCCGAAGGACAGATTCGTGTGTTTAGCATATTATATGTAGCACTACTCGAATTATCAACCCCAAGTTCATTTAGGAGACATTTAATATAAAAGGGCTTAAATATGATGGTTATGTCAGTTGTCCCTATCACAAACTGTTCATGTAGTGTATCCAGAATTTCTGTCACAGATGGCCAGGACAAAAAGGGCTTTTTGACATAAGTTGTTTCTTTTGTAGTTAGACTATTTTTAGTGATGTGTTTTGTCTCGAAGATATTTTAGCAATACTACATGTTCCTATCTCTGTGTTGATTGTTTGTGTTTGTGTTGCGTGAATCTTTGTATTAATGCCTTGTTTTTTCCGTCTGTCAAATACACAAAATACACGTTTTAGATACATGAAAATGGAACATGATCAATTCAAACAGCTCAACGTCTTGAATCTAAACTAAACATTTAAAAACAGGCAGTTTGCAGGATTCGAACTTACTGTACCGGTTCGCATGACAATTGACTGCCCGGAACGTTAACCACTCGTTCACAAATTAACAGTTTGGTATTAATACACAGATTAAAAAACCCAGCCACCAACAGATCATCTGTCAGCGTCAAAAGAGCTGGAGTCTATCAGTTCAATGATTATTGTTGCATAAATATAAATAAATACATGTAGGTACGTACGTACGTACATACATACATACATACATAGACACGCTATTTTATTACGAATCAATATGTGTGGTGGGTGGGTGTACTTTGTCAAATTGAATATGATGCATTTACATTGAATATTTTAACCGGTGGCTAGACGTTTTAATTGCAATAATATTATCAATCAAGTTTCATCTCCATTGTAGGTATAACTAGTTTCTGTATGGTTTTGGTTTTCGTGGCAACATTTACCCAATGACGATAGTATTTCTTTTTACTGTATTGCATTGTATTGTGTTGCGTTGTATTGTATTGTGTGGTGTGATTGTTGTACGTGCGTTATAATTAAGAGGGATTTTGTAGTCGAAGAAAAAATATTTCGACGAAATAAAATGTTGTTGTGTATTCCTACAAATACTGTTTCTAATGTCTGAAGTTAGTTTTGCAAAGAAAACAAATGAACTAAAAACCAGCGGATTGCCCTCCCAACCCTTCAATAATAAAACCAAAACCAAACCATGTAAAAAGAACAAGAAATACAGACTGAAAAATCATCAATTGGATTTTGCTTTTAAAAGGGAATGGGATCCGACAGATTAAAAGTGCGCTACAACAGCTTGCTCTGAATGTACACGTAAAGCCCTATGACCCGACCTGACAGAATAAACTGCATTTACGTTTTGTTTATAGGGTCGAACTTCTGAATTCAGGTTAACAAATTCAGTACACACACGCGCGCACGCACCACGACTTGTATATCAAATGCCTTGGTATGTGCTATCCGGTCTGTGAGATGGTGGGTATAAAAGATCCCTTTCTACTAATGTAAAAGTTACCAATTGTTTGACATCCAATAGCCGACGATTAATAAATCAATGTGCTCTAATGGTGTCTTTAAACAAAACAAACTTCAACACACAAGGTAGCAGTTCTGACATTTTGTGCCGCTTTGCTACATACGTTTTAGAATTGGGCAGTTGGGACATTTTGGGCTTCAACGGTCGTTTTCTCTGTCACTCCATAGGCAATGGCGTGCCATGATTTGGGGGGTTTCGGCCACCTGAGCTCAAAGGCTCAAGTGACTTACTGCTATCCTTTTCGTCCGTGTGTCGCGCGTCGTGGGTACACTTTTCATATTTTCCATTTCTCCAAACCTGCTTGACCAATTCCAATCACATTTTGTGGTAAGCTTACTGGGTATATTGAGAACCACATTGGTGAGTTTGGTGAATCTCACTCCCCAGGGTCAGTTGAGCCAATTACAAAACAAAACCGTGTCTACTTCCAAAATTGCTATAACAGAATATTTGTAGAGGTCAACATGTAGTTTATTTAATGTGTTAATGTCATAAATATTGAGTTCCCCGTTTGTCCCCAGGGCGGGGTCGCCGTTTGCTACAGTTGTAATAAATACATTTAGATATCTTCAACTTTTTGTCCAAAACTATTTTACTAATTCCAACCAGATTTTGTAGGAACAAGGAGAAACAGATTTGTGAATGTGGTCATTATGTGCTCATATTTAAAAAAATAATAATAACTTTGGCGTTCATTAGGTTTTGAATTAATTATTAAATAGAAGCTGTGGTTATATTATTCTTCACATAATGTTGAAAAGTCAAACAAATATTATACTGTGTCTCGGTAGGCAATGGGGCAGTTGTCCTGGAGGGGAAGTCTAAGGCTGCTTGGCTGTGTTGTCGGGACAGCGTGCTTGAACCTTAATGGGATAAAGGCACGTCAAATACTTAAAAGTAAGTAAGCAATGGGTCTGGCCAGTGTATTGTGTGCCATGGTGATGGGGCAGTTTACTAAACAGAAATGTATTTAAACAGTCCAATTCCAACCACATTTTTAGGAACGGTTTCTAAGCGCATAGAGAAATAAATTTGTGAATTTGGTCATTCTGACACCCGACACCAACCCATGGGCTCTATGTGCGGGGCCCCAAAGGGAAAAATTAAACCGATTAAAGAACATTCTTCTCTACTTCCAGAAATGCTATAACCGAATAGTCTTGATAATTGTAAAGGTCAACAGACGGTTTATCTAATTTGTTTTGTCATTCATGCTGTTTTTTTCCTGGAATTGAGGTGACGTTTACGATAGTTGTATAGAGAAATGTATGTAAACTGTAAACTAAATCCAAGAAGATTTTGTTTTCATAAATTTGGTCATTCTGATCCCCCCCCCTCCCCCTCCCATGGCCTTGGATTGGGGTACAGATGAGAAATCTCTCTCTCTCTCTCTCTCTCTCTCTCTCTCTCTCTCTCTCTCTCTCTCTCTCTCTCATCTCTCTCTCTCTCTCTCTCTCTCTCTCTCTCTCTCTCTCTCTCTCTCTCTCTCTCTCTCTCTCTCTCTCTCTCTCTCTCTTAGACTCCTATTATGTTAGACACCAACTAGCCTTAGATTAACATGTGTTGAGATACAGTTAAACAAACGTCTCTTTACTTTTCTTTCCTGTGAAGTGCTGCCAGTGTATTTTTGTAAACATAGTAATAATTATTGCATATCCAGCGCCCAGCCAATTAGTTGACAGTGATCAGTCCTCCACTAGCGTGCTGTCCTATCTCTCAAGCCCAACCAGGACTTCCTCCTCATCCATTTTGATGGATATATGTGCTATTATCGGCGTGTTTGTCTTCAATGGGGGGGGGGGGGGGGGGGGGGCGAGACGTCGCCTAGTGATAAAGTGTTCGCTTGGTGCGTGGTCGGTTTGAGATCAATCCCCATTGTGCTATTTCTCGCTCCAGCCAGTGCACCACGACTGGTACATCAAAGGCCGTAGAATATGATATCCTGTCTATGGGATGCTACATATTAAAGATCCCTAACTGCTAATCGGAAAGAGTAGCCCATGAAGTGGCGACAGCGGGTTTCCTTTTTCAATATCTGTGTGGTCCTTAACCATATGTCCAACGCCATATAAGCGTAAATAAAATGTGTTGAGTGCGTCGTTTAACAGAAACATTTCCTTCCTTCCTTCTTCAATGGGCGGAATGTTGTGTAAGTGGCGCCTAGAAACACGTTCACCACCAGTTCCTTCTCGCGCTCGCCGCGGTGTTTGGGGCACCAAGTGTAGTCCTGTCAGCATTTAGTATGTCTGTCAATCACTCAGTTTTAGCAAAACCTTGAATATCTGTACCCACATTTGTTCCGTGGTGTTATTGCATGCTTGGAAGATGATGACTGAGGATCCGAAGGGTGCAAATTGCCATCTTGAACATTTTTTTAATGTTCAAAATGGCTGCCAGAACACACAACTGACAAATGTGAGAGCTTATGACACTATTGTAGGGGTTAATGAATTCATTTGAACGACCCCAGCTAATCAAAACATTGTAACATCATTTAAGTCCATCTTATTATATCACTCAACTCGTTTAGCGTTCATGTACGGTTGTAGTGCGCCAATCGATGATATGTACCTAGATATTTTTAACAATAATATGTGTAATATTAAATGCTTCTATTGTGTGTTTCCAAAACAGCTGACTAATCGTTTGAACAACTGGTCCCAAAATATCTATATATGAGTTCTTGTATTTATGGGCTTATGGCCTTACATATAATAACATAATTGAAAGTCCAGGATGGACGCCACTATAGAAGCCTGGACGAGGAAATTGTAATTATCGCATTGTACATCCACTATAAATATATTTTGATTTAGAGATTGAATTTTATGGTCTATGTAATTCATTTATGACAACCTCCTGCTAACTGAGATATTGAATCATTATATTATCCAATATGGCCAATAACTTAACTGATGACGCAATATCACAGTTAGCAATAGGTTGTTATAAAAAAAACACCAAAAACCCACAACTATTCCTATACTCATAAAACTCAATCACTAACACCACAATCTTGCCCTAGGCGATGTAAAATGTGATAAATTACAATTTCCTCGTTCTGGCTGATATTGTGGTGGTCATCTTGGATTTAAGTGATTGTGCAATGTATTGATTAGCTTGGGGGGGGGGGGGGGAGGGGTATTTCGCAATTAATTCGTTGACCCCTAAAATATTATCATAGAGAACAACAGTTTCATCAGAGGTAATAATGTATTTGAGATATTGATACTACTGTGACTTGGCGAGTATTAAAAATGTTCAGGGGTTTCATGTTTGCACCCCTCGGATCCTCAATGAGTACCTCCCAAAGATACAAACAATACGAAGAACAATCGTGGGTACCGAACTGCAATGCTAAGTGCCCTGGCAAATAGACTAATTCTCTTTCCCGGATTGTGTTTCATCCGATTCTAACCCACTAAGCTTCGGTAACGAAAACTAGGTGTTTTTTTTTATTTAGTATTGGCGCATCAAGGGCTTCTCGTTTGAACTTAATTTGTCCTGCTTATATTCAGTTAAAATTCAAGCATGCTGCACTGAACACACATCGTGGCTCTATTGATTCTCTATGCTCTTATGCGGAGGAAAGTATTGCTTAGTGACTGGTGAGTGAAGATATTGGTTAGTGACTTTCCAGTGAAGTTATCGGTTAGTGAAAGGTGAGCGAAGTCATTAGTTAAGGACTGATGAGAGAAGTTATTGGTTAGTGACTGGTGAAAGAAGTTAATGATTAAGGACTAGTGAGAGAAGTTCTTGGTTAATGACTGATGAGAGAAAGTTAATGGTTAGTGACTGGTGAGTGAAGTTATTGCTTAATGACTGATGAGAGAAAGTTAATGGTTAGGGATTAGTGAGACAAGTTGTTGGTTAATGACTGATGAGAGAAGGTATTGGTTAGTGACTAGTGAGAGAAGTTATTGGTTAATGACTGATGAGAGAAAGTTAATGGTTAGTGACTAGTGAGTGAAGTTATTGGTTAATGACTGATGAGAGAAAGTTAATGGTTAGGGACTAGTGAGTGAAGTTATTGGTTAATGACTGATGAGAGAAGGTATTGGTTAGTGACTAGTGAGTGAAGTTATTGGTTAATGACTGATGCGAGAAGGTATTGATTAGTGACTAGTGAGTGAAGTTATTGGTTAATGACTGATGAGAGAAGGTATTGGTTAGTGACTGATGAGCGAAGGTATTGGTTAGTGACTAGTGAGAGAAGTTATTGGTTAGTGACTGATGAGAGAATGTATTGCTTAGTGACTAGTGAGTGAAGTTATTGGTTAATGACTGATGAGAGAAGGTATTGGTTAGTCACTAGTGAGTGAAGTTATTGGTTAATGACTGATGAGAGAACGTTATTGGTTAGGGACTGGTGAGTGACGTTTTTGATTAATGACTGATGAGAGAAGTTATTGGTTAGTGACAGGTGAGTTACGTTACTGGTTAGTGAAGTTATGAGTTAGTAACTGGTGAGAGATGGTATTGGTCAGTGACTCGAGAGCGAAGTTATCGGATAGTGACTGGTCAATGATGAGAGGTTATTGGTTAGTGATTGATGTGTGAAGTTACTGATTAGTGGTTGCTGAGAGAGGTTATTGATCAGTGACTGGTGAAACGTTATTGGTTAGTGACTGATGAGTGAAGTTATTGGTTAGTGACTGGTGAAAGAAGTTATTGGTTAGTGACTGATGAGTGAAGCTGTTGGTTAGTGACTGGTGAGAAAGAAGTTATTGATTAAGGACTAGTGAGAAAGGTTCTGGGTTAGGGACTGGTGAGAGAATTGTCTTACGACTACCCTCTGAGCTCCGCACACAGTTTGCTTCTAGCAGCATTGAACTCGATGTCCTATGCATTGTGGTCATCAACATCACTGATAGATACACTCTTTGTTCTTCAAGGGATGGATTTATGAGTTGCTTTGGGAGGAGATGCAACATAATGATAATTCTTGCAGGGTTCATAAATTCACAGTACGACTCTCGGAAGGAGGGGGGGGGGGGGTTTGACGTATGCAGAACTGCCCTATCGAACAATCCTTTCATCCATTAACGATAACCGGTGAATAAACGTGCTTTAGCCTCAGCATATATTTGTGAGGGCATTTCTGCTGACATTTGTACGACTTGTTCGTCGGGTTTTCTTTTACCCGTAGATGCACTTATCTGCAACTCCAGGCACGCGCGATCTGCGCCACTATTTACCAGACCACTTATTACGAGTTGTCGTCTGTGTACACTCCGGCTCAACCTTCACCCACTCGCCATTCAGTTAAGAGAGTGAGGCAAAATCATTCAACGGCTCATGACCACGTAAAGTCAGAGAATCAAATAACTGTCGAATGTAAATTCTGAGACCTTGGCGGATTAGTGCATACGCATTAGTTTTAAAACTGGCTGATGCCCGCTTGAAGAGAAATGCATTAAACGCCAATAACGTGCTGCCACTGTTTCTACACGTATTGACTGGTTTCACATCACAAACACTTCAAAGAGGCGGTTATTGTTTGCATGGCTTATTCACCTATCGCAAAAGACGAGGATTTGCTATAGAGTGCAAAATATTCCTGGAACTGCATTTTAATAGTAAAGGAAAGGAATGTTTGTTAAACAACACGACAACGTATTTTAAATAATGGCTGTTTAGTTACTTCGACATTTGGACAAGATACAAAAGAGACCAAATATACGATATGTAGGTAGCATGGGAACGTTTATATGCAACTGCCCCATAGGCAGTTTTTTTTATATAACTCGGCGTTTGATATACCAGTCATAGTGCACTGGCTGAGACGGGGGGGGGGGGGGGGGGGGGGGGAGGGACCAACGCCAAAAGCAATCCCTGCGAGGTACCACATTGTGTAGCCGGGATTTATATATTGGGTGCCACACTATGAGTCGTGTTATGCGGCTATAAAAAGGGTAGGGGGCGGGGAGAGGTGATGGGGATATGGCACCCCATAGCCACACATTTCAGCTCAGGATCGATCCTCCTCGAAGTACTTCACTTTGTCCCGTTACAAGAAATCTCCCTACACTGGTACCCCACAGAGCAGAGTACGTTCTGTCATGTCTGTGGTAAAATACATAAAACTCCTGCTGTTGATGGTGATGTTTGTTAGGATAGTCAATGTCTGTCTCTCAGATCCGTCAGTCGGCCCTTTCGGCAATTTCTCCATCGAGCCAGTACACCACTATTGCTATATCAAAGACCGTGATATGTGCTATCTTGTCTGCTAATGATTAATAAATCAATGTGCTGAAGTTGTGTCGTGAAACAAATAAACTAACTTTTAATTCTCTCTCTCTCTCTCTCTCTCTCTCTCTCTCTCTCTCTCTCTCTCTCTCTCTCTCTCTCTCTCTCTCTCTCTCTCTCTCTCTCTCTCTCTCTCTCTCTCTGTCCAAATTGTCGAAATAATTATAAAGTAGAAATAAAATAGCTGTTATTTAAATTGTGCATTAGATATTACTAGGTGTCCGTTATTATAGGTAAAATATACGTCTAGTAACAACGGTTGCTTTTCAAGTTACGAGGCGATGCTAAGGATTATGAGGCCAAACTGCAGCTTCATCTCATGTCGGTCATAGATAAACATAAAAAGAGTGGGGTTAGAGAAGATACAGCCTCGTTTTGTGTAAAACTGGTACATACATCCATGGGCGTAGGAAGGTGCCAACAAGTGGGGGGTCATACCCCCTACACACACGTATATACATGTATAAGAACCATCGCTGCTGCTATAAAGTCCTCCCCCCCCCCCTTTCCTACGCTAGTGGTATTCATATTGAGCGACACGATTCATAAAGCTTAAACTGAATGATATGGAAGATGAGTTTCGTTATATTTTAAAATGCCCTTTATACAATGATCTAAGATATATTATGGATTTATATAGATATACACGTGTTTAAGGTTTTAGGTATAGTATGCCTTATTATTACAGTAAACCATCACCGTTCGATCTCTTGCAACTCTATACTGTAGAATGTCAAACTGGTATGTAATCTGAAAAATATTTGTTTTGCTGAAAGAAGTTTTACAAATAATTTTTTCAATCATTGCTTTAGTTAAGTATGTTTCTTGTATTGTATCATTATAGAATTCTGCTCCTCCCCCTCCCCCCCCCCATGTCTTGTAGTTGTGTTTTGTGTGTACATATGAACTGTGCAACTCGTTGTCAATAAAGATTTATGTGGATGTGTGCAGATGTGTGTAATCGTAATCAATAATCGCAATCGATTGTCATCAATTACATCGATTACAATATTTGCGAATACCATGTAATTGCTATCGTAATCGATTACATTGCTAATGTAATCGTCTTTCATGATTACTCATTATTTAGTAAACTTAGATATGTTTAACATCAATTCCAGTAACAGTGCCTATAGTTAGAAACAGCACTGGTCAGTAAGCAGAACTATTGACTACTACTCTCATAGTAGAACTATCATTTGCCTTGAGAAACAGGGGATCATAATGACTGGATTATCAAATGAATGTAACCCAACGGATGAAGACACACATTCACATAATGATATCTATCGTGTTTACGTTTACAATAAAACCACTTGAATGAATACAGTGTTCTAGCTAGCAATATATAAAAGGGTGCTGCACCTTGCCCCAATTTTGTGTCCTAATTCATTGCCGTAAAAATGAATAATATATATTATATATATTTGTTTTTTTTAATAATAAAACACTTGCGTTCCTCTCAATGCATATACAGCGTTATCAAGGGTCTGAATTCAACGAAGACACGCTTGACACTATCTCGTTTTGTCACAGGTGTGAAACTTCACCAAAAGTACCGTAACAATATTTATTTTCTTTTGTTAGTGGTTACGAGACAAGACAAGTCGGGCAGCCAATCAGTCGTATCAAGTTTGATTCCATGGGCAGTTATTCTCACCATGTCACAGACACAACCACAAATAACGTAACTAATTAAGCAAACACCCAGTTGAAAGTAGTCTATCATGATAAACCTTGGCTTATTTTCCCTTAAAATAGCTTAAAATATAAACACTTCTGATAACAATTACCGAAAGCTGATTTTACGAAACGCGGCGCTTCTAATAATAGAAAAATAAAGACACCCAGACCAAGATATTTTTTCACCGATTCAATTGGACCCTTATAATATGGCACAAAGCAAACTAGCAACACTGTTTAATTGATGTATGAAGTGTGTAATTTAATAAAAGCATGAATGCACATCGATTCATTAATAATAGCCATGTTTAGAGTGTCAACTATTAAATGCAATTAGCAACTTGTGCTCATGCACATGTATATGTATGCGGATATCAGTGTAATTATTTATTTACTTGTTTGTTCTTTTCTTTCGTTCTTTCATTAGTTTTTCATTTATAGATTCAAAACAATCATTTATTTTAACTGTGTATTAAATGGTATACGTTTTACAAACAATAACAAAAACAAAACAAGTAATAATGATCAAACAGTTTGCAATTACTAATTATGGCTTAGTTTTCTATAATAATTTTTTTTTTTTTTTTATCCATTGTACCTATGGTTATGTGTACCTTTTTGTCAATAATCAAAATTTAGGAATGATAAATCTGGTTTTGAAAACCTCCCTGGAGTTCATAAATTTTAAAAATAATTTAATAAATAATCCAAAATTATCCATTATGTCTTTCAATGAATGAAATCGGTATGGTTGTGAAATAAAATGAATAATTTAATGTTGGTAACATCATTTTATTATTTGTGTATATCAGTGGAAATGTAATCATCATTGTAATCATGATTACTGGACTATGTATTTGCAATCATAATCGATTACTTTCAATTTTCTTGTAATAGTAATCGTGACATTCGAAAGTAATCGTAATCGTAATTGATTTCTTTTGTCAAGTAATCGCCCCATCTCCGGATGTGTATGTGTGTGTGTGTGGGGGGGGGGGGGGGGTGCAGAAGGGGGTCTGACGTGTTGTTGTTGTAATCATCAGTTGTATTGGAAAACATAATCCGAGTACTTGAACGATCTGGGACTTTGCAAACAATGGAGATTTGTCATGGAGTTGTGACAAAATACAAATCACTTAGCAGCTGCAATCAATAAGGATTACTGAAGATAAGCCGACGACAGTTTAACAAATGCATTGCACGGGCACGAGGGAAGTATAGCTCCTGCCTTAGTTTGACATATTGACCTTTCTTCCACTCTAATTAAAATTAATGGCACTAAAAGTAAAACAAATGATCTTCCATGTAGTAGTATTCCAAAGAGAATTTCACCGGATCTGTATGTGAAATTATCCTAACTTTAAATAAAGCATTAAATATCACTTTGTCTGCCATTCGACACGGATTCCTGTCATTTGATTTAGACTGGTATAGGCGAACCAGACGCGATTCTGCTTGAAACGTGTGGTGTGCCGCTGAGATTAGGATCAAAGTTTCCAGCGGGACTGACACACTGGGCACAAGGAACACGCCACTTCAGCATACTACACGTGTACACACACACACACACGCACGCACTCACTCACTCACGCACACACACATTCACGCGCATACACACACAATTTCACTGTTTTGCTCCTAATGTGAGAGGTGGCAGTATCTGTATATAGTTCTATGTGTTGACTGAAGGGTTGCATGTAGCAGGTTTAGTTATATGTTATGCATTATGTTCAAGTTATAGGATTCGACTTAGTGGTGTACACCTTTAATGCAGAACACAGATATGGACATTAGTATCCAGTCTGACCAGCCATGCTACTCTATTCCAACTGGAGCACTTTGACCATTTGTGAGATGGTTATTTATCACGAAAGAAAGAATGAGATTGGATGGGTGCCCAGGACAAACGTGCTTGAATCGCCAGTGTCTGTAACGTGGAGTGTAATAATTAGTTCGACTGGCGTCCTAGCCGTGCATGACCAGTTCTTGTATTTCCATATTATGATGTTGACTTCTGTACGTATATCAAAGTGTGCTTTGCACCCAGTGTCATGGCCTCCTGGAGCCGCTGGGTAAGAACGAGTACGAGGTTGCGTTATCTTCGTCATCCGAACCCAGTGAATTCTTAAGTATGGCGGCTTACGGCGGTCTCGTTATTGAAACTATTCTCAATTCTCTTCAATCTGTAAATAAACTAATGAACAGAATGATGGGTTCTGTTGTCTCAGCGTGTGTGGAGCCTTTAATCCGTTTCTGTGCTTGCTCAACGTAAACACAGACATATTGATATCAAATAGTTACCATACTAGGAGCAAATCTCATATTTGATAACCAACATTAACATCAGCTCTTCATGTTATGTTATACCGACATAAAAAAGAAGTTTGTTTTGTTTAACGACACCACTAGAGCACATTGATTTATTAAGCATCGGCTATTGGATGTCAAACATTTGGTAATTTTGGCATAGGGTTAGAGAGGAAACCCGCTACATTTTTTCCATTACTAGCATCTTTTATATGTACCATTCTAAAGACAGGCTAACACACACTACGGACTTTGATATAACAGTCGTGATGCACTGGCTGGAACGAAAAATAGCCCAATGGGCTCACCGGCTGGGATCGATCCCAAACCAACCGTGCATCAAGCGATCACTTTACCACTGGGCTACGTCCCGCCCCATACCGACATGAAGGAAAACTGCTATAGGTATATGAGCTCCCTGTTAAGGAGGGGTGGGATGGCTTGAGGTCAAGGATGACCTTTCCCCGAATTAAAAAAAAATGCCTGAATCTGAATAACAACGTTTATTCATATTTCCATTACTATCAAATAGGGAATCAATACACATTTTCACATGGACAACAACTAGTATTGTGAGTAGAATGATGGACATATATAGTGTAAAGCTTTTTGGCCCATCACATTTTGCCTAAATGCGATTTTTTTCTAACACTCTGCTGGCCCTTGTGTGGGGGGGGGGGGGGAAGGGGCGTGTCCGTGTTGTCCTGTAGAGGCTGAATATTGTGTGTGTTGTCCTGTAGAGGCTGAATATTGGGGGGGGGGCGTGTCCGTGTTGTCCTGTAGAGGCTGAATATTGTGTGTGGGGGGGCGTGTCCGTGTTGTCCTGTAGAGGCTGAATATTGTGGGGGGGGGGGCGTGTCCGTGTTGTCCTGTAGAGGCTGAATATTGTGTGGGGGGGGGGCGTGTCCGTGTTGTCCTGTAGAGGCTGAATATTGTGTGGCGGGGGGGGGGCGTGTCCGTGTTGTCCTGTAGAGGCTGAATATTGTGTGTGTGTGTGGGGGGGGAGCGTGTCCGTGTTGTCCTGTAGAGGCTGAATATTGTGTGGGGGGGCGTGTCCGTGTTGTCCTGTAGAGGCTGAATATTGTGTGGGGGGGGGGGCGTTTCCGTGTTGTCCTGTAGAGGCTGAATATTGTGTGTGTGGGGGGGCATGTCCGTGTTGTCCTGTAGAGGCTGAATATTGTGTGGGGGGGGCCGTGTCCGTGTTGTCCTGTGGAGGCTGAATATTGTGTGTGTGGGGGGGGGGGGCGTGTCCGTGTTGTCCTGTAGATGCTGAATATTGTGTGTGTGTGTGTGGGGGGGGCGTTTCCGTGTTGTCCTGTAGAGGCTGAATATTGTGTGGGGGCGTGTCCGTGTTGTCCTGTAGAGGCTGAATATTGTGTGTGGAGGGGGCGTGGGGGGCGTGTCCGTGTTGTCCTGTAGAGGCTGAATATTGTGTGTGGAGGGGGCGTGGGGGGCGTGTCCGTGTTGTCCTGTAGAGGCTGAATATTGTGTGTGGGGCGGGGCGTGTCCGTGTTGTCCTGTAGAGGCTGAATATTGTGTGTGTGTGGGGGGGGGGGCGTGGGGGGTGTGTCCGTGTTGTCCTGTAGAGGCTGAATATTGTGTGTGGGGGGGGGGGGGGGGGCGTGTCCGTGTTGTCCTGTAGAGGCTGAATATTGTATGCATATAGAAGAGGGCCCCGTAAGTTGTCAAACCTGTGCACTATTATTTTGTTATTTGTGTACAAATAAAATATGTTTTCAATCAGAGACTGTCACCTCAAGTAGAGTTTGTACCCCCACTCCAGATAGTATTCCTGCGGGCCTGTTGTGGCGGTGGAGCGGAGAGGCAGATGAACCCTTAATTTTTCCGTCTCGTACGCTGATGCATACTATGACATTCCTTGCACAATCCCCTCCAGTAACGCGAGTATGAACTGACACGCAAAACCACGCACACCATTCACGACTTAAATTTGCTGGGACGCCAGGTCGACTGGATTATGTAGCATGGAATCTCAGTGTGACCTACTTCTATGTGTAGCATCACTTGAGGCGATGTAAGATCTAAGTTAATTGTAATCTGAAAGACAAGGGCAATGCACTGTCTTATTTAGACTGATTGATAACTAATCGAAATTGCACATGGAAGGCCAATGGTTCATTGCGATCGTTATTCCTATTCAATTATCAAAGCAAATGACACGATTAACATTGCGATAGTAACACAGTATTGCTCCTGTGATCAATTGCACAGCTAATGGAAATAACAGAAGAAAAACGATAACCGATTAAAGCGACCTACATACAGTGATTTTGAGATGAGACGTTGAAAACACACACACACACACTCACACACACACACACACACACACACACACACACACACACACACACACACACACACACTCACACACACATACAAACACACACACATATATATATATATATATATATATATATATATATACAGTCAAACCTGTCCTAGCGGCCACCTGTACTCAGCGGTCTCCTACCTTAAGCGGCCACTTTTTTTCCTCCCAAACGATTTATAATGTAAATGCACCTGTAATAAGCGGTCACCTGTCTAACGCGGCCAGCGACCACCTAAATCGGATCCCAAATCGCTAAAATACCTGTATTATATATATATATCCAAATTCAATGCTGTTAAAAATAAATATCTAGATGAAGGAGTACTAAACAAATACAGTAACCATATATTTTCTAAAAACTGTTTTTGCACTACAACTTCCAGTTAGTGTGTTTGTCAGCTATTTGTCAACAAATCAATACGAATTGTTTGTAAGTACCGAATAAAGTCGTACACTGTACTACAGAACGAAAACCCATATTAAAATATATTTTACAAATGTTCTAAAGATGGATAACCCAATGTGGCATACGATCGATATCCTTACGTTCTTTAGTTAGCATAATAGATTGCCCAAATAACGAATTGACATTAGGCCAAAAGCACGTGCGTCTTTAACGTTTGTTGTCAAGCATTATATTTTGATGACGTTTATAAACATACTAAGACATGTACATTTAATTCGAGAGTTAAATTATCAATTACAATGTTATAATAAGGTTATATTAACAGATACCTTTTGGAAAAATACATTTTGTTGGATTACAGTTGTTACCAATAAGGAGGGTGTTAGTTGTTGAACAGTATTTTATGGTCCCCTACTGGCCTCGGTGGCGTCGTGGCAGGCCATCGGTCTACAGGCTGGTAGGTACTGGGTTCGGATCCCAGTCGAGGCATGGAATTTTTAATCCAGATACCGACTCCAAACCCTGAGTGAGTGCTCCGCAAGGCTCAATGGGTAGGTGTAAACCACTTGCACCGACCAGTGATCCATAACTGGTTCAACAAAGGCCATGGTTTGTGCTATCCTGCCTGTGGGAAGCGCAAATAAAAGATCCCTTGCTGCCTGTCGTAAAAGAGTAGCCTATGTGGCGACAGCGGGTTTCCTCTAAAAAAAATATGTGTGGTCCTTAACCATATGTCTGACGCCATATAACCGTAAATAAAATGTGTTGAGTGCGTCGTTAAATAAAACACTTTTTTCAATTTTTTTATGGTCTCCTATTACAGCAAATTATTCAACCCATACCTGGTTTTGTTCTAATGGATGGAAAATCGTGAAATAAAGCATGGTAAGGTCTAAAGACATTGGGTTTTTTTCAATTGTAATCAACCAGTGTAAAATTAAATAGCAATTGCAGATCATTTCATAGAAACAATACTTTTCTGACCGTGTCCTTCAAGGGACATTATTAACTTCAATAGACGTCCGGAAAAACTTGTCGACTTGTAAACGAGACATAAAACACCTTTTTCACAATACAGAATTATCCATGATCTCAAAAGGTATTATTTCAGAGAATCCACGGGCCAATTCCTGATGTATACAGAATTATCAATTTAGTGCAATTCAAAACAAAATCTGTGGTGTAGACGATGTGCAACATTGGGACGACCAACAGTGAAACGTGTAGCTGCCGCACAGAGGTAGGGCTTGACAAGCGTTCTACACACAGTGTTACACATAGTGTCGATGATCACACACACACACACACACACACACACACACACACACACACACACACACACGGACATCTCCCAACTTACAAACCTCTGCTCCTCACCAAAGGTTTGACATTTAGGCCTATGAAGAAATGAATGGGAATTTTTCCAAAGTATACTGGAGAAAAGAAGCAATAAGCACGCTTAAAATGTTTCTGGAGAAGTTGTCATTATTATTGGCCAAGTCCCCATGAATAGTCTTGTAAAATGCAATAAGAAATAAGACCATGCGACATATGTGACCTACCATCTTCACGGAAAAAGGACGCACAAGATGACAAGTGTTTCAAGAACTAAGATCGTCGAGTCATGCTGTGTAGTCCGATATTATTGTCGATGGGTTCTCTGGGGCGGGTACTAATAGTAAATTTAGATGTGCTAATTTTCTTTTGATAAAGGTTGTAAATATAAGTTATGATAATTGTGATGTATTGATGATCGTGCTCATATTACATCCCTCTGAATGATGGACCACTGCACCGCGCACCCGGCTTTCAATGCAGCCCATTCCATCAGTGTCATCTACCCTTATACCATGCACCCGGCCTTCAATTCAGTAAATTCCATCAATGTCATCTACCCTTAAACCACGCAACGGGCCTTCAACCCAGCACATTACATCAACATTGGCTACCCTTATATCACGCACCAGGCCTCAACCCAGCACATTCCACAACATTGGCTACCCTTATATCACGTACCAGGCCTTCAATGCAACCCATTCCATCAATGTCATCTACCCTTATACCACGCACCAGGCCTTCAACCCAGCACATTACATCAACACTGGCTACCCTTATATCACGTACCAGGCCTTCAATGCAACCCATTCCATCAATGTCATCTACCCTTATACCACGCACCAGGCCTTCAACCCAGCACATTACATCAACATTGCCTATCCCTATACCACGCGCCAGGTCTTCAACCCAGCACATTACATCAACATTGCCTACCCTTATACCACGCACCAGGCCTTCAACCCAGCACATTACATCAACATTGCACCAGGCCTTCAACCCAGCACATTACAACAGCATCGGCTAACCTTATACCACGCACCAGGCCTTCAACCAAGCCCATTCCATCAACATCTATTGTGGCTTGTCTGCAGTTTGTAACAAATAAAATACTAAACGAGCTTGTCTGTCTTACGATTTTGTTTTAAACGAGTGAACAGTGTTGGTATCTGAGGGCGAAAGCGAGTCAAATACTAACACTGTTCACAAGTTTCATAAAAATGGTATGACAGGCAAGCTAGTTTAGTATTTTATTTGTTACAAACTAACTGCAGACAAGCCACAATAGAAGGACACAGATGTCGAGACTTACTACACGTTCTTTTTCTACGAAATGGGTCAGCAAGTGGATCTACGTCACATAAAAACTTAAACGTCATTACAATGAGCGACGAGACGTCAGTAATGTACAGTTTATATTTTGGCGCGAAGCTTGCGTTAATTGTCAGTTAATAAGGTGTTGAAATTCACAATAATAACTGAATTGTTGATCGTACCAGCACTGATTAAGCTGAGTGAATGGGATTGACTAAAGGCAACGCTGACTTTGTGTACACATGGCCGTAAAAAAGAGTAACAGGTCGACGACAGACACTTGCCGCAACATCGTTTTGTCTATTGTCCGAACCAAATTGTTAACAACTACAAAAAATTACTCTCTTACCTTTAATTGCCGTTAGATTTCCTCCAAAGTTTGTCCAGACACAAATCGGGAAAACCCCACTTGTAATAACACGGTTAGATACGTAAATAAAACATTTTCAATAGCAATTTTGCACTTAATGTTTTCTAGCGTTCTGAAAAAAGACGCATCATGCACCCAGTGTATTTTATTGCAGGAAGATTCACAGTGATCTCATTCGAATACCGACGTCATGCCAAATTAAAGAAAAAAATGCCGCGCCTGATATTGAGTAATTGTGATGACCTGAGTAATATCTTATGCGGGTGCGTAATAAACTCTTATATCACGCACCAGGCCTTCAACCCAGCCCATTCTACCAATGTCATCGTACCCGGCATCAGCCCGATCTAAAATCCAAGTCGTTGGTACACACATTAGCCATCATCGGATTGTGGATAAAGATAAAGGTACTGTCATCTTGAATGGACTCTGAGGTACTAATATGTAGTACATACTCTCTACATGTACGGGGGGGGGGGGGGGCAGTTGGTTTAACACAATATACATCAATGTATTGTGTGTTATAATGTTGACTGTTACACCTATCACTAGTACAAACGGTTCAGTACTCATTTACTAAATTACAACTGTTAAGATAATAAAAATGGTAATTGTGAATTGTTACTGAATTTAAACGTGGAAGAGATGGATATGGTCAATTCTACGAAAACATCAACCTCAGGGTGAAAATCCAAAACCTACTTTCCGAGTGTGCTTTATTGTTAGCTTGCAAGGCCAAAGGCCCCAGATAATTAAACCCGACTTCATAAATCATGTATGTAACTTGTTATCCACTATTTCGGCTCAATTTCGCACTCAACACATTTTATTTACGGTTATATGGCGTCAGACATATGGTTAAGGACCACACAGATTTGGAGAGGAAACCCGCTGTCGCCACATAGGCTACTCTTTTACGACAGGCAGCAAGGGATCTTTTATTTGCACTTCCCACAGGCAGGATAGCACAAACCATGGCTGGTCGGTGCAAGTGGTTTACACCTACCCATTGAGCCTTGCGGAGCACTCACTCAGGGTTTGGAGTCGGTATCTGAATTAAAAATGCCATGCCTCGACTGGGATCCGAACCCAGTACCTACCAGCCTGTAGACCGACGGCTAACCACGACGCCACCGAGGCCGGTAAAGTATATATATATATATATATATATATATATATATATATATATATATATATATATATATATATATATATATATATATACAGGGCTCAAGCTAGATCTCAATTTTAGGGAGAAGTGAATTCTCCCTCCAGACCTTGAGATGGAGAAGTTTTTAACCAGAGGGAGACTTGAATTTATTTCTATTTTTTACAGTAATAAACAACAAAAAAGCAATGTACCACGTTAAACATTTATTTTTAAAATCGACATTAATATCATATGCATGCATACAAGTACATTTAGTATTATGAAAACAACTTATATTTTAAAGTACTTCGCAATAGTACCACATTTCTAAACGTCGTCTTAATACATTAAACAATGCAAAAAAAAGAAGAAAAAAAAGAAGAAACGCAAAACCACATTGTCGTAACATTTGGAGAATTGATTTAATTATTGAATGGTGAGTCCGATAATTACCAAATGTTGCAGGATTGTTCACAATTCACTCTAGTCCATTGTGAGTAAGTGATAGGACACACCACCAAGGTCAAGGTCATCTGGAGTCAATACCGGGTGTGGCCTCCGCGTGTGTTGACAACTGCCTGGCACCGCCTGCCCATTGAAGCAACCAGAGTACGGATGACGTCCTGGGGGATGGTGGCCCACTCGGCCTGCAAGGCTGCTGCCAGCTCGGGCAGGGTCTGGGGCTGTGGTTGTCGCTGTCGGAGGGCGTCGGTCCACTCCCATGAGGCTTCGTCCCATAGATGCTCAATTGGGTTCAAATCCGGTGATATCGATGGCCAAGGAGGACATTAATGTTGTTGTTCTGTAGGAAAGCCGTTGTGAGACGTGCTGTGTGAGGCCTGGCGTTGTCATGTTGGGAACACTGCGTTGGCGTTGGCCATAACTGGAACGATGTGTGGCCGGAGGATCTGGTCAATGTAGCCCTGTGCATTCAGTTGCCCTGCACGTGGACCAGGTCATTTCTGCCAGTGTGTGAGATGGATGGCTGCCCACACCATGACACTACCCCCGCCGAATCTGTCCACTTCCTGCACGCAGTTTGCCGCATAACGTTCACCACGACGCCTATACACGCGACATCTTCCATCATGACGTCGGAGCAGAAATCGGGACTCGTCACTGAACCACACCTGTCTCCATCGCAGTTGAGGCCATTGTCGATGAATCTGGCACCACTGCAGTCGGAGTCGACGGTGTTGTGGTGTTAAGATGACACCTCGAACTGGACGTCTGGCACGAATTCCTACCTCACGTAGGCGGTTCCGTACGGTCTGGTCGGATCCCTGCGCAAACCTGGTATTGATGCGGCTGTGTAGGTGGCAGTAGTCAATCGTTCCCGAAGGTGCGTACCCGGATGTAGCGGTCCTGCCCGGGGGTAGTGACCCGTGGTCGACCGGATCTAGGGAGGTCACGTGTTGGTCCATGTTGCTGGTAACGGTCCCCACAGTCTGGAGATGGTGCTTGGGGACACATGGAATGCCCTGGCAACGACCGTTCTGGATTCGCCTGCGTCTAGTCGGCCGATGGCATTGTTTCTCTGCGGTTCACTGAGACGTGGCATGTCCTGGATTGTCAACTGTCGGCCAGATACAGAGGCCAGGCAAGCGAACACCCTGCACTTTTATACTGTCGGTGTTCATGTTGCACGTGCAGACAACGCACGTGCAGTGGTGACATGGTTTTTGCAGGTGGCTGCGCGTTTTTGCGAATATTCCCATTTTGGAACTTTATTGTACAGTAGCTGCGTTTTATCGAATGTAACCGTGGGAATGTGTTTGGGACAGCTGCAATGACCTTATATTCACAAAGCATGAACCGGTAGGAAACATAAAATCGGAGTTATAACCCATTTGTACCCTTTTTGCGTTTCTTTTTTTTTGAAGAGTATATATATATGGAGATAGATAGATAGATATATAGAGATATAGATATCTATATAGATATAGATATATATATAGATATGTGTAGATATATATATATATATATATATATATATATCTATATATATATATATATATATATATAGACAGATAGACAGACAGACAGACAGACAGACAGACAGACAGACAGATATATATAGATATATAGATAGATAGATAGATATATGCATGCATGCATACATACATACATACATACATACATACATACATACATACATACATACATACATATACATACATGCATGCATGCATGTATAGATATAGATAGATAATATATATATATATATATA
This sequence comes from Gigantopelta aegis, assembly GCF_016097555.1. Lineage (NCBI taxonomy): Eukaryota > Metazoa > Mollusca > Gastropoda > Neomphalida > Peltospiridae > Gigantopelta > Gigantopelta aegis. The sequence goes on along the minus strand of NC_054703.1, from coordinate 18,685,418 downwards.
TATATATATATATATAGATATATATATATATATATATATATATATAGAGAGAGAGAGAGAGAGAGAGAGAGAGAGAGAGAGAGAGAGAGAGAGAGAGAGAGAGAGAGAGAGAGAGAGAGAGAGAGAGAGAGAGGGGGAGAGAGAGACACACACATACATAGAGAGAGAGAGAGAGAGAGAGAGAGAGAGAGAGAGAGAGAGAGAGAGAGAGAGAGAGAGAGAGAGAGAGAGAGAGAGAGAGAGAGAGAGAGAGTTTCATTCACATACACAGAGAGGTACATTGGCAGACACCTATCTAATAGTTCATCTCATGTAGTTAGGTTTTACTATACAAATACATCAGACATATAGACATACAAACACACATACGCCATACATGTACTATGTATATAACATATGACTCAATATATTAAAACAACTGGTAATATTTATTTATCAATTTAGCCACCTGGTCATTTCGTTTATTTTCCTTTCTTTTGAATAAACCGCTCGTTGTGAAGTATTACGACTGTCTGAGGTTTTTCTATGATCAAAGTGTTGATATTCACAGCGTACTGCAAGCGAACGCTGAAAGCCTTTGAACCTTCACATATCCTTCCGCTCTTTATTGGCAGCGCGCAATTTCATACCATTGGAGTGAACAAAATATGGTTAATATTTATAGACAAACTGTTTCATCATCCGTACTTACTTTAATTTGATGGATTCATTCGTAGTGAATTTATTGAGGATCAAAGCAATCGGTTTGGAACAATTTTCCAGCAGTGCTAAAATCCTAGATAAGTGAGCCATTTTGAGTGATTATTGAGTTTTATCTTTTATTCATTTATGACTTTCAGTCTTATTTTGTTATCTCTATTATTCCGTGATGTCAAGGATTGTCTTTTAGTCGTAGTAGAAAAGCTCATCTGAGTTAAAAGACTTCGTATCATACTATTCCCCTCCAATAAATTATGACGATATTCCCCTTCCCTTCCGATGATATGTGACACTATTCCCCTTCACTAAATTATGACGATATTCCCCTTCCCTTCCGATGATCGGTGACATTATTCCCCTGCAGTAAATTATGACGGTATTCCCCTTCACTTCCGATGATATGTGACACTATTCCCCTCCAGTAAATTATGACGATATTCCCCTTCCCTTCCGATGATCGGTGACACTATTCCCCTCCAGTAAATTATGACGGTATTCCCCTTCACTTCCGATGATCGGTGACATTATTCCCCTGCAGAAATTATGACGGTATTCCCCTTCACTTCCGATGATCACCTCCCCTCCAGTACATTATGACGATATTCCCTTCCCTTCCGATTATCGGTGACACTATTCCCCTCCAGTAAATTATGACGATATTCCCCCTCTCTTCCAATGATATGTGACCTTCTTACCAACCCACCCACCTACCTGCCTACATCCATATATACATACCTACATCCATGCATGCATACATATATACATAGATAGTAGATACCTGCACACACATTCATGAATCAATGGTTGGAATAGGAAAACTCAATAGTTTCACCGAAAGGATCGACCCTTCATTACAGTTCATTTCAAACAAACGAAATACAACCGAAAATATCACTTGTTTGGGCATGCACAGTTTCAAAATGTCCACATGCCTCTAAGTGGTGTAACCAGAGCCCCATGACTGGTATATCGAACAGTATTGTACGTGCCGTCCTTTCTCTGGGAAAGTGCATTTTTGCTGCTAATGGAAAAATGTGACAGGTTTCCTCTCAAGACTTCGTGTCAGAATTACCATTTCTTTGAAATCCAGTAGCCGATTAATTAATTAATGTGCTCTAGAGTGGTCGTTAAACAAGAACCAATTTGAACGATTTAAGCAAATGTAACAAAGTATATGGCATCTCTTGGCCCAAGATATCCTTGGGACATTTTGGGCCGAGCACTGCCCAAGATGTCCCAATTGGGCAACTGAGACATTTTGGACTTCAACACAGTGTATCAGATAATAACTAGTATATGGGTATGAGGATAAATATCAGCTTTGACACCAAGATACCCCGACTGATGCTCTCTCTCTGCAATCCAGGCTCTTGAAAACAACAAGCTTAACACTTTCAGAAGCTATACATCCTATCGTCAGTGTTAACCAAGTCGTGTTACAATGGATCCCTGCTCATTGTGGCATACGAGGAAATAAAAATGCAGACAGACTTGCAAAACTGGGTGCAGCTAAAGAACAGGAGGATAACTGGGTGATATACGAAGAGATGAAATCTCATATTATATCTCTCTATAGACCTCTCAAACAAACCAATGATTAGTACCTGCTGTCCCGTCAGGAACAGTTCATAATTTTCCGACTAAGGACTGGACACATCAGGCTGAACCAGCATATGGATAAGAGGTTCCGGCTGGTACCTTCTTCCATGTGCTCCTGTGGAGAAGCAGAACAGACGACCGAACATATCACCGTAGTCACCGCTGGCCTCGACGTGTAGTCACCGCTGGCCTCGACGTGTAGACACCGCTGGCCTCGACGTGTAGTCACCGCTGGCCTCGACGTGTAGTCACCGCTGGCCTCGACGTGTAGTCAACAAGCGAACGAAAAGATGATGAAGAAGAAGAAGACAACAAAATCACATTTCCTAAGTGTTGTAGTGCTCAATATATACAATTTTATTGATGGAAAATGGCCGCCATCTTGTTCGCACCAACATTTAAAAATGTCATCTTATATTTGCATGAACCATACACCCCAGAGATTAATGTCAGCTTTAGGGACAAATGTTATACTAATTCGTGGGCGTGATGTACCCCAGTGATATAGCGCTCGCCTGATGCTCAGTTGGGTTAGGATCGATCCCCGTCAGTGGGCCCATTGGGATATTTCTCACTCTAACCAATGCACCACAACTATTATACCAAAGGCCGTGGTATGTGCTATCTTGTATGTGGGATGATGCCTATAAAAGATCCCTTACTACTAACGGAAAAATATAGCAGGTTTGCTCTCTAAGACTATGTGTCAAAAATACCAAATGTTTGACATCCAATGCCCATAATTAATAAATCAATGTGTTCTAGTGATGTCGTTAAACAAAACAAACTGTTACACTATACTTTCGTGGGTCTCTGCTTCTACTTCTAAGATACAAATAAAGATATAAATAAAGATGTAGAAATAGTAAATTTACTAAAATAATATTTGGTTAAATGAATTTATTTTTGCGTTCTTTTACGAAGAAAACAAAAATATGCTTCTATAGGCTTCGGTGATGTAATAACGAAAAAAATCGGATTTAAGGCCTGTGGTTATTGGGTTCACATCCTGATGTCGGCTCTCACTCGAAGTGAGTTTAACGATCGATTGGGTAGATGTGACGTACTACACGGACCTCTCTATCACTAACCACTAATCCACTCTCGTGGACAGACAGTCCAGATAGCTGACCACTAATCCACTCTCGTGGACAGACAGTCCAGATAGCTGACCACTAATCCACTCTCGTGGACAGACAGTCCAGATAGCTGGCGTTTATGTCAAGACAGCGTGCTTGAACTGTAATTGGATATAAGCACGAAAAATGTAATAATGTAATAAATAATATTATTGTCTCTCTCCTGTTGAAAACCTCTTTCTATCGAAGTTAGAGTGATAGGTCACTTTGCCTTACACATGTATTCAATTTTTCAGAGCGTGTCTCCATAACCAATACTTCTCAGACGAACGTGCGTTTTTAGAGTTATGAAAAATAATTTTGGGATATTACCAAAACATGGATGTCCAGAACCACTTCAGGTGTACGAAAATGACTACTCTAAATAGTAGAATGTAAGCATTTCTAAGTTAAAGACTAAAAAAAACGGCTTTAATGGTAGTAAACACGTCGTCGTGTTTAAAAACTAGTGTCTGTCACTGCAGCTAAACAGTTCGTCACACTTCATGTTCTAATTGATGATTCTTTTGTGTTACCATGAGAGTGGACGCGACGACGGAACACAGTCAAATAGGACTCGTCATAATCTGACATCGAACAGAAAACTACAGTAGTAACAAATAAAGGCCGATGTAACTAGAATATATTGGAATGCATTAACTATTTCTCCAGTCGGAGATCCGAAATGTGATCAGGCATATGTGTGTGCGTGTGTGTGTGTGTGTGTGTGGGGGGGGGCTGACATTTGATCCATTAAAGTAATTGAATGAAACCTCTAATAACATATCTAATTAGTACTTTTTAATAAGAACTATGAACTTATAGTTTGAAAAAGAAAGAACAAATCAACACAAAACCAAACTATATAGATAAAATAATAAAATCATTTAAAAATTAAAGTCAGCGATGCATTTGTAGGGTCTCTGTTATTTGTTCTCAAAATAACCTTCCACACGAGAATGAATTTTTTTTCGAAATTCAGTAAAGTAAAAGATGTTTAGTCAACCACGTTTTCAAGAACCCACCTATGCTATTTCCATCCTTCACATTATCTCATTCTATCTGTCTTTGCCTCTCTCTCTCTCTCTCTCTCTCTCTCTCTCTCTCTCTCTCTCTCTCTCTCTCTCTCTCTCTCTCTCTCTCTCTCTCTCTCTCTCTCTCTCTCTCTCTCTCTCTCTCTCTCTCTCTCTCTCTCTCTCTCTCTCTCTCTCTCTCTCTCTCTCTCTCTATGTATTTATGTCTGCCGATTGTAGGCGGATAGACTGTAGGTTCACTACTACATTTCAGGAAACATCTTCATTGAACATTGTAATTAGTGTCTGCAATATTCAAGATGTCCATTTATCCTGGAAGCAATGTAGACAGGACAATGAGATATTTGGACGATTAAGGGAGATTCAGTGCTGTATTTAAATCATGACATTACAAACAAGAATATTTCAGGTCGAATTTTAAAGTGCAGTCTTTGTTAGACATCCCGCCATAAACATCGTCTTGATTAACCTTTCTAGCTGCTAATTGCTCTCTATTTTGTTTTCCAAAATACGTAGCTCTGCACAAAGCATACAAGGTGACGTTTTGACAACGCCGTGACTCCTACCATGAACATTATCACCCGCTACTGCCTGTTCAGGGAGACGTGTATATGGCTACAGTACGCAACCTATTTATCACTCACTTTTTTCTTCTTCTTCTTCTTCGTCTTCTTCGTCTTCTTCTTCTTCTTCTATTTCTTTCTCTTCTTCTTACACTTCTTCTGGACAGTTCCATTGTGACGAACTAATGTGAATTGTTAGTACTCACGTAATTAATTCCTATCTCTACATGCAGTCTGAACATAAGGGAAAAGCACCACTGCATATTCGCAGTTTAATAAAGTAACTGGATCTAGCTGATACATTGTAAATATTAACACGGGTGTACATAGATACATGTCCATTTTGAATGAATGAATTTTAACATAAGAATAGGGAATATGCACCTGGTGTTTCAAGTATTTAAGTGCCTACTTTTATCACTAGTAATCATTAGCTATATTTATAACACCCTCACTCCCCCCCCCAGTCTAATATATTGTAAACTATTTTAGGAACAGTCTGAATTTGTAAAATAACATTTTAAGGTCTTGAAATTGTCATCCGATGTATCTTATGAAAGTTTCAATGAGACAATACATTCTCAGGGTTTTTTTGAACGAATTCGTTTACTGGGATTATTTAGAATGTTTTTAAATGTGTAATGCATGTTAACAGAAATCTCACATTATAATTCCCTGCTCTCCAGGCCCACCTCAAGAATTTATTTAGCAGGCTAGACAGACACACCGCTTTATTTAGCCTTATAGTAAAGGTCATAACTTCATTACAGAGCAAGCAAAAATCTATGTCCCCATCAACACAACAAATATCTCTATCTCTTAGCTAAATTGTTCAATACTAGGATAGGTTCAGGTAAATGTCCTTTTAGTGTATTTAAACACGTTTACTAAATTCATTGTGGACATATTCACGACAATGTTTAGTGGGACGGACGTACGTACCAAATTAATATACGTATGGCCCACACTTTGTGAACATCTGTATATGGTTAGTTCCAAAAGTATATATACATATTGTTTTTATGAGAGTTTTTATGTATAATATGAAACTATGAACCTGTTCGGTTTCATCTTTGTTCTTTAAAATACTTAAACAACATTTTGTGAAGGGCGTACACCGCTAATGAAGTCATGTAAAGGAAGTCTGTACACCTCTCCACCATCTTTGTTCAACCTGTGAGAAATGTTATGTATAATACTTCATGCATACCTACTTATTTAATTATAAAAAAACCCAACATAACAATAATAATATTGCTTTAACATTAAGAAATGAAATTTGAATGTTCAGTCTGCTTTTTGACTTGCATCTTTCTTATGGGTACCCCATGTTTTCATCCAAAAATTTCACAATAAAATATTTAAATTTAAAAAGCTTTATAGATTATAAAACCTAAATTAATAGCTTTAAAAACGGTACCAATTACTGAAGTGTAAACCAATATTAATAAATTGAGTAGGAGGTTGACCTTTTCAAGGAACTGCCCTTCTGTGTCTTTTT